>NW_024870728.1:4650000-5130000 GCF_019054845.1 Dipodomys spectabilis
TCTATCTATCTATCTATCTATCTATCTACCTATCTATCTATCTACCTATCTATCTGTCCATCTATCTAGCTGACTATATCATATTTGCATATCACATATGTCACATTTATACATCGTGTAAATGTATATGCATGTATGTTCATATATGTATATGTATGTGTATATACATATACATGAATTTTACTCCAGAAGAATGATATTATGTCATTTGCAGGAAAATGGCTAGATCTGGAAAAAATATGTTAAGTGGTATAAGTCAGGATCAAAGAAACAAGAAACACATATTTCCTCTCAACTGTGGAAGTTAGATCTAAACTATAAATATATACATGTAAAGTTACATAAGGTCCTATGTATATATACACAAACACATCTAAAGTATGGCAGGTACTGGGAAGACGGTCCCATGGTGTAACTTTTATGTACAACCTACAATTTAGCAAAGCAAATACTAGGAAGATGGAACATGTGCTGTTGGGAGGAGCTGAGATCCAGGGGAGTGGGAAGCAGGCAAATGGAGAAAGAGTAGACAAATGCAGTCATAATATTCAATGTGCATATGTAGGAATGGAACTAGATAAATTCTAGATAACTAGAATGATGGAGGATGACACAGCAAGATGTATTTATTGTACTCACAAATTGGCATGTTGAGTTGAAACCACTTTGGGCAACTATTTAAAAAACAGAAGGAGGAGGAAGCGGTAGCGAAGACAAAGCCAGGAACTGACTGAGTTTCTCTCCCTGAAATTCCTGGGCTTAAGCCTTCATCATCCTCCACCTAGGAAGGCAACTGGAGTGGACAAACTCATCACACATACCTATAAACTTGAGGAGGAGGCTCAGAAAGCAGGAAAGGCCTCAAGGACTAAAGCTCTGGTTCATGCCCCACAATTCATTTCAATTATCCAAAGAAGTTTTCCTTGGGAAGCCTAAGAAACCTCTAGGTTTAGCTCTCTGCCAGTGTGATGGACTTAAGATTCTAAGGGTTTTCCTCACTCTGTCTCCCTGTGTCCCTAGAGTAATTCAAACCATCACCACTGTCAGATGCTGCATTTTGCTGCATCTTACCAATCAGTCAAGATCTAATTCAAAGGTTACTTTTTCTGGGCAATTCCCGTAATGGAATGAGATGGTTTGGGTTGGGGTTTTTTCATTTGAACCCCCAAAGAGACTTCATTTTCCAAGCCATATAATGACTTGTATAATCCTGGCCATGTCTGCTTAGCACCTTGCAAAAGGTCTTACAGGGGCTAAATGACACCTTCCGGATGGGTGGAGCACCTAAGGCCCCCTGGGACTGGGCACACCCTTACTTCCCATACTCACCACTCACTGATTCCTTTCCATGCCTCTCATAAGGCTCATTTACTTCTCTTCCATCTCAGTGGTCATGCTCTCCAGTGTAGGATTCACTGCCTGCGTTAATTACAGCACGTGGCCCCTCACCAAAGCCACAAAAGAAAACAGTAGGATGATAGCATCAAGCAATTATTCTCTATTTTTCTCTACAGTGGACAGATTTCCCCCAGGTTAGCAGACCAGTGCATTCTCCACAGCGGGCTGCTTTTGACTTCTGCAAGATCATTTTGTAGGAACTAGATCTTAATAGAAGAAATAAGGGGAAACGAATAGGGGGACACTTATCTAGGGAGCATGTGAGGAAGAAATTAGAGGATTGCGGATGTGACAGAGTGACATTTTGGAGACAGAAAAATAAAAATTTGAAGAGAATAGCCTGAACTTTTCTGTTAAATAGCACATTATTGCAGGGAAAGGGGGGATCATTGCATTTGACTTTATAAGAAATCCTTACAGCATTTTATCCTGTCTATTTATTCTTAAGAACCTTGTATTTGAACCCAAGAATTTTTAATATAATGTCATCAGAACAAAGCCTAGATCACCAAATATTTTTGCCTTCTGCTGGCCAAATAGCTATAGAACCTTAAGATATAGACAACTTAAGAACCTTAAAATTCAAGAAGAAATGATCTTATATACTCCCTAACATATGACTCAGAAAACGGAAGCCCGCCAAGATTACATGAGCCATGAAAAGCCCAGTAACCCTGTGTAACAAAAGATATTCTAGTATATCTGAAGCAGGAACTCTCAGAACAGACATATAAAAATATTAACCTAATTAACCTGACTAAAAGAATAGGCAGAGCTTACTAGCCCTCTGATACTTATCATTTGGCTTTACAAGTGGCACTTCCTCTCAAAATGTAACCTCCATTGAGGGTGAACTGGCCTCCTTTGTCGGAACAGAAGCTAGAACTATGCAGCATTCTCTGTGTGATATTTTACTTATGGATGAATAATTCTTGGGGTACATTTTTTGTATTTCTCTTAGTGTTAAGAGACATGGAAAAATTGGGTGACTTGATCGAGATCAGCCAGCTGATAAAGTCAGTGCTTTGATAGGAATAGATCCAAGGTCCACATTTATGCCATCATCTGCTCTTCTCTTCTGGGAGGAAGATGAGGAATTCCACGGGAATCACCAGTGCTTCAGCATTATAGTCCAGCACTCCCCTGTAAGTTCACGTTATATGGGAATTCAATCGTGAAATACAGAGAAGCCACATTTTGAGAGGTCAAATCGGGAGTCTATTAGAAATCCAGTGACTGCAGGCAGACACACACATCCCCCGAAAATTTACATGTAACGCTGTTAGAAAACTGAGCCAGGACAGCAGGAGAGTAAAGAAAGAGTAGAAAATCAATCCCAACAGACCAGATCAATATCAATGGAGAGGCAAAGTAGAATGCCATGGTGACCTGAGGAGATTCAGGAAACAGGAGGGATGGCAACTGAGCTCAGGGCCTAAGTAGGGTCCTGGGCAGAGGCGGGGTTAAAGGGAGCTCAAGAGTGTCACACCTCCATGGCACAGGACTGGCATGTCCAAGAACCTATCGTCCAAGTCCCTGCACCTGCCGCTAGGAACCAAGGCACGCCCATACCTTCATCCACCAAGAAGACAGGATTGTGCCAGTTAGACGCGATTCCCTGTCATCCACCACATCACCAAGATGGCACGTTAGACCCAGTACCCTTATTTCACACATAGAGAGGCTATAGCAGAACTGGAAGTTCAATATTGACCTTCCAAAACCTTCTTCCAAACCCAAGTTTCTTCCACTACATCACCTGATTTCAGCCCTGTGGCCTTGCTTTTGTCTGTGGCCCTGTGACTTTTCCTCCTAGGACAGCACGGGAGGTAGCTCTACTGTCCATGAGCTCTTTGCTAGCCTAGCCATTCTCTCTCTTCCTGCCTCCTCATTATTTGTCACTTACACAAGTTTACTGCACTGCTTCTAAACTGAAGGGCTAACAACCTCATTATTTAGATCCCTGGAAATTTCTGGTTTCAGCAAGATTTCCAAGTCCCAGAAATGGTTAGATCTATGTACAGAGATGTATTTTTCATGAGCAAGAAGTCATATTTTTCATGTAAGCCTTCAAGGAACCTAGAACTCCACTAAGAGTCCCTGTCTTGGACAACTTATGCAAAGCCTTGGGTTTGCTCTGGGGAATAAAAGAAAGGAAGGAAGTAGGAAAGAAAGAAAGAGAGAGAGAGAGAGAAAGAAAGAAAGAAGAAAACTTTTTAAGCTAATTTACACTCATATATATACATGTGTACATTTACATATGTACATACGTACCTACACAAAATTGTACTGTGCATGTGTGTGCATGTGTGTGTGTATGTGTGTGTGCATGTGTGTGTGTGTGTGTGTGTGTGTGTGTGTGTGTTGTTTATCCCTGAGCCCACAGGGATTAAAACTGTGTAGGGTCTTTCCTGTAACACAAGTTGTACCCAAATTACCTTTAGTTGCTTCCTGTTATTTCAGATGGTCGTTTCCCATCACTCCTCTCTTTTCCACAATCTTTGTTCGGATAACCACCCCCTCTTGTGCATGTGTTGCTGCCTAATCCTCCCCCTTAGGAAATAAAAGTGATAAAGGTTTCCCAGCCTCTTATCTCCAGCCTTCCTCCCCCTGCCAGACTGAGCAGGTAGTTTCCTGGTGCTGGGACCCAAGCCAATCAGTTCGACTTCTTTTAAAATTCCCCAAAAGGAAAACCCTGAGTATATTGAGACATGTAAAGAATGTAGATTCATTTTACCCCTGTTGCCTCATCCAGTCAGTTAATCATTTCAAGTGAGAACTATAGCACCGATGTGGCGGGTTTGATTTCCCAGGAAGATTTCAGTGCAGTGTGCAACTTTCAAATCCATTCACCCAACTCAGCAAGCAAAGCAACCAAACACCCAGTCTTAGCAGAGTTGCAGAATCAAGAGGATTTTTTTCCCTCCAAACTCTTCTGAAGCAGCTCTACCACATGTGCATGCTCTTTTCTTACTTGAATCTGCATTCTCCAACTCTACACACCAAAGCCTCTTAGCCATGCAAACAGAAACCTGCAGACACATACCCGGGCTGGTTCTAGTTCTAATTTTTTGTGGATTCATGTCCAGTTTTTTGGAATGAGTGTAATACTACGTTCATAGAATGAATCTGGTATTAATCATTCCTTCTATAAATGGAAGAGTTTGAGGAATATCAGTGTCAGCTCTTCTATAAAGGTCTTGTAGAATTCAGCTGTGAATCTATCATGTCCTGGGGCACCAGAATTGGAGTCTCTGTGCTACTGGAATTTGAACTCAGGGCCTCCTGTTAGGTTGTCTTGCTTGCTCAGCAGTTGTGCTACTACTTGACCCAAGGCTCCAACCTAGAGTTTTGCTGGTTATTTTGGAGATCAGGGTCTCATAGACTTTTGTTCCTGTGCTGGCCTCAAACCACAAATCTCCATGTCTCTTCTTCCCGAGTAGCTAGGATTACAGGCATGAGGCACCAGTACCAAACTTCCTGTTTTAGTCTTGAAGAGATTATTGTCTTCTAAAACCTGAAAACACCTGTTAGCAAGTAGTGAGTCATTATTTCTTAGGTCTACTCCATCCCTCCAACATCAAAAATACTTCTTTAATGTGGAGCAGTGTGTTCCATCAGACAGTGACCCAAATACCCAGCTGCGCAGTAAAGGCTGTGAAGCTAATCTCCAGCCAGAACCAGATAGACACAGGAAGAAGAAGAGGTAGAGATGGTACTCCTGCTGTAAGATCATGCTCCACACTAATCTGGCCTTTTCAAAGACGCAGCTAACACATCTCTTCCTCTGCACCACAACCGTAACCATCACTTCCACTATGGTTCTACTTTCTTGTTTCTCCCTTTTCATCAAGGCACTTGTTAAAAATGAAATTGTTGATAAGTGTAGTAGACAAAGGGATATTCTCGTGGTACAAGCAGGGGAGCAGTTGAGAGAGGGGTTATTAGGTGGGGCAAATCATTTCACGGCTTGAGAATGAAAGCTATGCTTGATAATCACTGAGATTTTTCTTTCATTTAGGTGAAAGAATCTCTGTAAAATTTTTGTACAATGAAATTTCGTCTCCCTGCTGACACAGTAACTAATTTTTCCTTCCTTCCTTCCTTCTGTCTGTCTTTTGTGCTTCGGTGTGACCACGGTGGAACTCAACCTGGTTGAGCATTGCACATCAATCTCTGTTCATACAATGGAATATTGGTTGGCTAGGGAAAAAATAAGTGTTGGTATATTCTCCAATGTGGTCGAACCTCAAAACACTACACATTCCAAAAGACCAATGCTGTGTAATTGGGAATGTTATTACCTTCTGTGGATACTGAGGGCGGCAGCCCTGAAAATTCAGACCTACTCTATGGTTTTCTTTGGCTGTATTTAATGTGAAATTCCCAGAGGAACCAAATCCATAGAGGGAGAAGTTACAATGCTGGCTGCCAAGATTGAAGGTGAAGACAAACGATGATTGCTAAGGGGCATGAGGTTTGTTGGGTGGGTGGCAGGTATGAAAATGTTCCAGAATTGAACTGTGGTAGTGTGACATGACACTGTGACGGACACTGGGTGGATCTAATGCGTGCCATCTTGGCATCTTGGCGGATGAGGGACTTTCCAAAAGCTCTTAGAGCTCAGCTGATGCGTGCCTGGATTCCTAGAAGCAGGGGTGGGGATGAGGCCAATAGGTCACTGGACCTGCCAGACCTGTACCATGAACTCAAGGGACTCTTTGAACTCTGGAGCTCCCCGTGACCCTCCACACTGATCTGGAACTCCCTGTGATGCTCCATCCTGACCAGGATTAGGCCCAGTACCTCAGCCGCCACTGCCCCATTGCCTCGGTCTCCTGACTCTCCTCGGGTGACCATGACCCTTCTCAGCTCTCCATTACCGTTGATCTGGTTTGCTAGGCCTGTTTTTCTGCTCTTTCTTTACTACCCTCATGGCTCGGTTTCCTAATAGTATTAAGTATATTCACGCTTGCTAGTGTTGGGGGCAGGGGAAGAGGCTAGCTGCCCACCTGTGGTCTCTGGCTTTCTAATAAAGACTCCCAATTTGACCTCTCAAAATGTGGCTTCTCTGTATCTCACAATCAAATTCCAACATAACTTCACAACACTCTGTTATATTAAAAGCAGGACCAGAATAAAACCCACTAATACACTTCAAATAACATGTGCTACTGCGATGGTCCAGCCTGTGTAACTTGGCTCAGACGGGGTGGGGGGAGGGGCTCTGGCCCCCATCCCTGGGGAGAAGAGAGCCCTTTTTTCTTCTCCTTTCCCGCCACTCATCTTCCCTTGTCCTCCGTCGTGGAGAGCAAGCCTTTCCTGTCGCTCACTTCTGCTCCTCCGACTTCCTGCACAGCACCCTGGTTAGTTGCAATTAGGAAATCATTTTCTCAAAACCTGATTCCTACATCTCCTCAGCCTGTGTGTGGTGAGTCCTTCAGCCTAGGTGTGTGGTAAGGATACCTACTGTTATAATTTGCACAAAACTCCAAATTGAGGTGAAAATCAGCCCCATTCCAGCTCTGCTCCAATAATCCTTCATGTTAACAAAAGTAAACAAATGACAGGACTTGCTAAGTCTTTTCTCGAGAAGCCAGCTGCTTTTGCAAGGTGCAGCACCATATTTATCCTGTTTGCTAGGTATTTGTGGGGCCATCTCATTTAAAAAAAAAACATTTTTAAAAGTGCCTTGGCAAAATAAGATGATGTAAAAACAGACTGCTCCAACCTGGAGATCTCGCAAGACAAGGAAAGAGTGAGAATCATGCAGTGTGGCCTCGGGGCTTTCTTGAACAGAGCAAAGACATCAGCAGGAAACTAGCAAAACCCAGAGAAAAGCTGGAAGAGGGTTTACAGCAATGTGCCAAAATGACCCCCTTTGTTATGGTAAATGTGTGGGGCCAAGGAAATGGCCCTGGTAGAGGTGGCTGAGTAAATTCTACCCAGGAGCTGGCTCCATGGCTTTCCTATCAGCCTCACATTACTCCAAACCTCAGAGTCAAATCTCTGTGCACACACACGAGTTTAAGCAAAGCAGATTGTTACAATGAGTGTGCTAGCTTCGTCTTCTCATTTTGCCTCCGTCTCGGGGAATAACTGAATCTTCCTAACCAGAGTCCATTTCAAGAGCCAGTTCTAGGAGCCTCTGTCTCCAGGTGCCCACAGGAGCCCTGTGCACAGGTCTTCCTCCACGCCCCCCCCCCAAAAAAGACTTCCTGTGTCTCCCTCTTGAACAAAGATGTTTTTGATCTGCAGCAGCCAGAGAAAGCGGAGACACCATAGTTTTAAGTTTTTCTTTGATTCAAGACCTGGCTGTATAGATGACTTCCATTGACTTCTGGCTCTGACATTTACACACACACATACACACACACAAACACACACACACTCCTTTGACAAAAGCTGTGTACTGCTTTTTACCATCGTTTTCAAAAGGTCAGCTACCCACCAGCACCCTATAACTTTGGGGATAGAACGCAGGAACACAGAGGGCCATATCCTAGTACTTGAAGTGAAGTGGGTTGTTTGTAGTGGGAAATGAGTCATGTGGAATGAGAGTGTGCCCATCAGCACACCGGCAGGAAGAAACAGTTGCACACACAAATGCCAGTGTTGGTCTTTTCACTCTAAGAAAAGCTTTTACAGTTAGCATCACCTCCCCTCTCCACGGTTCTCAGGGTATGAGAGGGAAATTTTCAACTCCTATCAAAGCAGACAAACACACCACAATGACAAGAATAAAACTTCCTGGAAATCTTCACTGATAGCGCTCATGCTCCTGTAAGAGAACATCCAAAAGGCTTAAAACCCCTATAATTCCAGGGGAACTTCAAAAGAAAGGCTGCAAATGAATGAGAGACACAGACAAGAGTCTTCCTCATGATTAAGAGGAATTCCTCTACACAATACTAGGACTTTGATTTTTTTTTTTAATGAAGAAATGGGAGGAAATAGACTCCGCATTTCCTGTCTTACTTTCTTTGTCTTTTTTTTTACAACTGACTTATCTAGGTCTGTGAAGAGTCTGAGTCTGAGGACAATTTAAATGTGAGAAAATCTACTATGAAAAATGACCTCCTTATTAAGTCAGTGATATTTTCCTATGTACTTCCCAGAAGTTGTGTAGCACAAGCACTCATGTTTTTAGCTAGCCATATGAGAACCTATATTGGCTAGGTGACTTTTTCAGATCAGTTTTCCAGAGTTTTTCTCATGCTACAGTTGATTTTTATACAACCCACAACTGCTTCCTGATTACTTTATCTTGGAAAAAAAAAACTGCCAAAACATTAGAATATGGGAAAAGTATCAACTATTTTATCATTATTTTCAAAGCAAAGCCATTTCCAATTAAAAGAAGAGCAAGAGAGAAACTTAATATAGTAATGATGTTACTGAAAGGCGACTGTTCGATCAATATGCTATTTATTTGATGTAACTGTTTATGTTACACTATGTGGTTCTGAGCAATACCACGCTTTTGGAGCAGACAACAAAACAGGGGCCAAGGTTTTCAGTCAGCATCTCTGCGCTTCCTGCCCCTTTAGCATGAAAGGATAAATAAGAGTGGGCAGGATTCACCTGCCAAGATTTTAACACCTGGCACCAGTGTTTTGTGAGCAAAATGGTATGGGGGGGGGGGGTAAATTCCCCAGCTTCAAGAGCAAACGAAAGAGAATGCTGTGTGCTTCACACTCCACGGAAACACAAATGCCACTGTGATGAGATGGGAGGAGAAAGGAGTGCCATACACACACATCCCAGCAGGGGGCGCCCTGAACCCTGGAAAGCCTTGGGGAAGAAAGGGAGGAGCTCTAGCACAACCTCACAGTTGAAGTTGGAGCCCAAGGGACAGAGCCAAATTCATCTGCAGTGCGCGAAAAACAGCTCAGTGTTTGGGCAGTGGGGTGGCTGGGTGTGATTTGCAGGACTTGACCAGGTAACTGAGAATATGAAATGCATTCATCCCATCATACCATATGACCTAGCCACAGGACCCAGGAACACATAAATAACTCCCTAGGACAAATCTCTCTCTGTCTCTGTCTCTGTCTCTCTCTCTATTTGTCTCTCTGTCTTTCTCTCTCTCTCTCTCTCTCTCACACACACACACACACACACACACACACACACACACACACACGATCTCTCTGTGTATCTCTTTCCTTCTCTCTTTCAATTTACCCCTTCCCATCATTTCTCCTCTCCCTCACACCTCCCTCTTCCTCTTCTTCTCCTCCTCCTCCTCCTCCTCTTTCTCCTCCTCCTCCTCCTCTTTCTCCTCCTCCTCTTCCTTTTTCTCCTCCCTCCTCCTCTTCTTCCTCCTCATTTTTCTTTTCTTCCTTTGCTTCTTTTTCCTCCTCCTCTTCCTTCTTTCTTCTTTCCCCTTCTCACTTTTCCTCTTCATCCTCCTCTTCCTCCTTTTCCCTCCTGGTAGTCTTTGCTTCATATTTTGAACATTACTCTCATTCCTCTTGAAGTACCTCTAGGAGTGCTTCAGTAGTGACCCAAAGCTCCAAAAAGACTCCATCAGATAGTAGAGAAACTTTTCTATAAACATATATATATATATATATATATATGGATTCTAGCAGAGGAAGGATGGAAGGAAGATAGGAAGGAAGGAAGGAAGATTGGAAGGAAGGAAGGAAGGAAGGAAGAAAAAAAGCTTAATTATAACCTAAAAGATCTTCCTCTGATGAATTAGAAACTAAAAGCCCAAGAAAACAAGTGGCTCTTCCCCCAAACAAGTCCACTGGTTAGTGAAGTAGCCAAACCTCGGGTGAGGGCTGAAGAAAGTTGAACTCACCGGCATGCTTGCGCCTGCACTGGGTGCTTGGCCACCCTCCCCAGGTCGCTGATGGTCGCCCCCTCGGAGGAAATGAGAATCCTCCAAACAGCAACCGAATCCTGCAGTCCTGATTCTTCCCATGAACTTCAGCAGAGAAGGAATGCTATGGTCCGAATGCCTGTGTTCCTCCAAAATTCACCAGTTGAACCTCAATCCCATGTGAGGGGGAGGGTCTTTGAGAAGTAATTAGGATATGAAAATTCCAGCCTCCCTCGGGAACGTGGTGAGAGGCCTCATAAAAGAGTCCCCAGGGAGCTAGCTAGATCTTTCCACCACTGAGGACCTAACAAACAGGCATCATCTGTTTACCAAAAAGAAAAGAGCCTTCACCAGGCATGAATCTGCTAGAACCTTCATCGCCAGCTGCTCAGCCTCCAGAGCTGTGAGTAAAGGAATAAACTTTGTTTGTATATAAGCTAGCAAGCCCAGGGTATTTTGTTACAGCTGCTACCGTGGGCTTCACAAAGGAGAGTCACAAAGCTAGAGGATTCTGCATTGTTCTTTTGAGGCTCTGGGATCCGATAGACCACTCCCGGCATAGGCCTGTTTCTGTCAGTTTCAGATGTCGAGGGTCTGTGTTTGGCTTCATTCTTACTTCAAAGCCAGCTAGCTGATGGCTACTCTGACCTGGGCCTCAAAGTCTGGGCCTCGACAGCAGCCTTGGCACAGAGACAGCTCCCTGTGCCAACGATGCAGAGGCCACGAGGCCTCTGCACCAGCAAGTGTAAGTCAAATGCAGATGTTGCCATATTGCTCACCTGATTTTATAAAGTTCCCCAGCAATGTCCTTCCTGCCTCAGAATAAAGTCCCCTTCATCTCCTGCACTTTGCCACAGTGCTGGCAGCCTTTGATGGCAGAACATGTCTGCAGGCTAATTGTCTTAATTTCTAGTTCAAGTATACATATCCTCCAGGCAGCCAAATCCTGGATAATAATCTACCCTGGTTTGGGCACACCACCCACCAGGATTGCATTTACCACTATCGACCTCCAGGTGGCAGCACAGAGCTATTTACGAGCTCCCATTCAGGAGCCAGGCCGAGGAAACCAAAGCTGGCTTTGCCAGTCACCAAATGACCCCATTATCTCTGTGTGCGTGCCTTACTTGGCTTATCTGTAATCCCGCGATGAGACTCTACAGCCTGAGACTGCAGTGTGACTTATATGAGTCAATACAAAAGTGTTTTGAAGGTGCCACGGTCAAAGCTCAAGGCAGCACAGACTGCTGTTCCGTCATAAACCTGTCTAGCTGTCTGTCTCTTCCTGCACATGCATTTCATAACCGCACAGGAATGTCTTCGTGCTGTCTGGGCGAGAGTGGGATACTTTCCAAGTTACTTGCAAAGGCAAACACCCAGCCTGAGCATTGTTGAATAAACCCCTTTGAACCTCCTTCAGAGAGGGGGCCATGACACGCCCAGTTTCAAAGTCCTGGCTGGAGGTAAAGTCTGGAAGCCTTGCCCAGCTCGTACAAAGGTCCACTGGGCTTTCAACAGGTCACCCTGGGTCCACATGTACCCTCTCCCCCTTTCGCAGAGCCAGGTTTCCTCTGCTCCAGGCCACGTACTGCCACTCTGAGTGGAAAACTCCTACCCACTCTTCAAGACCCAGCTTGTGAATTGTGGTCTGATGGAGATTTTCTTCCTTGTCACATCTTCCCCTCCAGCTGAAACGTATCTCTCCTCTTCTCTGTTTCCACTACCACCTGGTGATTTTAGTGACTAACAGTGCATTGCATTCCCGGGAGAAAAGAAGAAATCTTCACACAGACTTGCCATTATGTGGTGTTGGTATCTGACCAACAATAGTTACTATCGATTATTTTTTTAACCTTTGGTCTTGTGTACATTGGAGTCAGGAATTTTTTTAAAAGATTGGAAAAGAAAGGGGGGAAAAAGGAAAGAGAAAGAAAAGAGGTTGGACTCAGAGCTCAGGAATAACACTGACAGGAAGAAAAATGACTCACTATTGCCTGATCTGGTGGAATAAAAATGGATGTCAATTCTTTTCCACTCTGCTTTCAAGATCAGAAGACACATGGCAAATGACCTGTGACTAGAAGAAACTCAGGACTGTTGATCCTGTGGGCTTCAGTGACACAGAGGAAGTGGAAATGGTCACCACCTGGGGGCGCTGTCGGCCACGCAGCGGCAAGGACCATACTGTTGGTTGCTGCAAGTTTGGAAGATTTTGTGTTGTGGTGGTAATACAATGGAAAACCCTTGCTACTCCAAGCATGTTAATTCATTCCACGGATTGCTTTCTAACTCTACCAATGAATTCCTAATTCAGTTTTTTGGAGAATTCCATTTTCGTTTCATGGGATTTCTCTAAATTTTGACTGGGTCAGCAGTAGAGCAAAGTAGACATTTTAACTGAACTTAGTGTGTCTAAACACAATGAACAGAACAGATAAGGAAAGCTGAGGATTGTCCTTTGGTGCACCGAGCCTGAGAAAAATCAGAGCCCATTAAATACATCACAAATTAACCTAGTTGAGCATTACTCTCTTGAAACCTGACCCTAGAGCCAACTCTTCTATGTTGTGTGGGGATGGAGAAAACTAAAAAACCTGCTCTCCCCGGGTCCCTTCACATCAGTGCCTGACAGAGGTTTCCCTCTCTCCACAACCTCCAAATTCCTCATAAACTGGTCTACGTTTTCCCTTAGGACCCTATCTACTGCTTCACCTGATCTAATCCTCCCTATCTTGCTAATAAACAGATTTTTCTCTTTTTGGACTTCTTTTAGTTTTCTACCAAAAAAAAAAAAAAAACGTAGCAGACAAACACAAAAAACTACAGCTAGTGCACTGGCTCAGATCTCTAATCCTAGCTGCTCAGAAGACAGAGGTCTGGAGGATCATGGTTTGATGCCAGTTTGAGAAGAGTTAGCTAGACTCTATCTAGCTAGTGTGGTGATGTGAACCTATCATCCCAAGGTATAGAGATGCAAATAAAAGGAGGATCTCAGTCTATGTTGGGGGAAGGGGAAGGATACTACCTTATTTGAAAACTAAAGCAAAAAGAGCTGGAGTGCCGGAGTCGCTCAAGTGTTAGAGAACTTGGCATAATGGAGGCCCCAGGCTCCAAGTCCAATACTGAAAAAAAAGTCATGTAGAGTAAAAGGGAGGATGTTTATACATGAATAGCATTATCTATGTTGCACATGCTGTATGTTAGAGTAGCTATCAGACCCCCAAATAGGCCAGCCGTGAGAAGATTTCCTCTTTAGTAGAGGAACAATGATACAATAGTGGCTAAACACACTCAGTATGAGAAGGTCAGCACGGAATGCATTGCATGTGACCATCAACCTTGTCAGATGTGTCCTGGCCATCCATATACCCTGTGTTCTCTTCATCTCTACTTGTACTGGACAACACCAAAACAGCCCAGCTCCGCTTGTAACAGATGCTGGGGTCTCTCGAACATCAACAGTTCCCATGAAATGAAAAACGTGCCTTGGATGTCCCTTTCAACATATTCAAAGCTCTGAATAAACGTCTTCTGCTGTCAACTATTTCCCAGAGGTCAAAAACAAGGGCGAAGGAGCAGGAAGAACAGTTGGCTCACAGATCTGGGGGGTGGGGGGAGACATGAATTCCACCACCAACGTCTCGAGTCTCAGATGGGACATGACAGCAAGGTGCACATCCAGGCTCACTTTGGTTTCGTCCCCAGCTGCCTCAGGCTTCTCTCCCAAGGCCTCGTTCCGGGACTCAACGTCCCTTCCTGAGCAGCGTGCTGTGCGGCAGGGACCTGAGTGCCGTGGTCTCACTTTCTTCCCCTGTGAAGTGCACGTTTGGGAGGAGGCTCGTGTTCACTGGAAGCTGAGCACCGCAGCAATCTCTGTTTCCACGGGAGTCTTAGCCAAGAAAAGCCCGAAGACACAAAACTTGCCTTGCTGCATGGTGACCGTATATCCTCAATGTGGTGATAAAAACAGCCAAGCTTTCCTAAACTATTTACACACACAATATTGTTCCTTACCAGAAATAACACCCCCCCCATACACACACACACACACGTGATTTCCAGCTTGTATGAAGATAATGGAGGGAAAACTTCATAGCATAATTTGTCATCATCAACGGCCACTCTACTCCAGGAATGGGTAGACAGGATGTTTCTCAAAGGCAAGGAAAAGAAAGAAAGAATACCTAGGGAGAAAGAATAGAGGGGAGTCCAAAGGGAGGTCCACACGGAGGAAGAGAGGCTCAGAGATACTGGAAGGCATCTCCCATGTGTTTCTGCTATTCCCAGCAGCTGAGTTTGCACAAACACATTCATGGGCCAAATTGCATTTCCATCAGCCCTGCACTGCACAAAGCAGGGGGACCCCATAGGCCGTAAGACCCAGACAGGTCACAGCCACCGCAGCTCCCACGCGTGTGCCCCGATGGTGGTCAAAAGCAAACCATGGTGAAACATGGAGCCGAATGCTCATGTTGTTAGTGGCATGTGACAACACGGTAGAAATCCAGAGGTCTGATCTGAAAGTTGGAGACATGGCATGAAAACAAGAAGCACATGAATGAGCCAGTGATGTAAATGCAGACAGAAGGCTGTGCGGGCCTCAGAGTAATTCAACAGAACCATGGTTTATTGGGGTTTTTTGGTCACCTTTGTTGGAACAGAGAAAGTCTTCATTAGCAGGTACGCCCTCATGGAATAAAAGAAGGTGAGAAGAAAATACACTTGATATATACCTATACTGGAGAAGAGCTTACACCGATGATCTCAAGCATGGCATTTCTGAATTTCTGAAAGGTTTGACAGCAATGAGCAATCTTTACAGATGCAGAGAAAGCTGGCACAGGTCATGAGGCTTGAACTCTGGGCCTGGCTGTCCCTCAGCTCTTCAGCTCAAGGCTATCAACTGAGCCACGGTGCCACTTCTGGTTTTCTGGTGGTTAATTGGAGATAAGAGTCTCACAGACTTTCCTGCTCAGGCTGGCTTTGAACCGCGATCCTCAGATCTCAGCCTCCTGAGTAGCTAGGATTACAGGTATGAGCCACTGGTGCCTGGCAAGCTGAGGAATCTTTAAGTCTAATTTTTTTAAAAAAACCTTGAATCAAAATAAGGTGGCTGGAATTTTGGGGAGAGGGTGGTACAGAAATGAGCTTTTCATAAAAGCAGCCACAAGAACTTTTCCAGAAAACTAAAAGTAGTCAATAGGAACCAAAGAAGCTAAATTCTGGGAAGCTCCAGCAAAGAAAAGAAATGAGCCAATGCTTTTCTTGGCTGAACTATAGATGGCTTCTGTATATTTGCTTGCTTATTTATATTATGCTTCATTTCACAAAGGATTCAAATAACTTCCAAAGAACAGACACGATGCTACAGCTTTGAAAAACTTCAAAGCCAAGGGGAAAAGGTAATACGGACAATGAGATTTTGGGTGGGCCTACTCAACATGAGAGTGGGCAGAAAATAGACTCTGAGTTTCTTCTAAAAAATTTTTTAATTGTGGCTGTTTCAAAGATTTTTAGATAATGTACCTTTGTTTTATAATTCACAAATAGTTCATCACCCGTTTTGTAATTTTATATAGCTCTTTCTCATAGAAGTTCTTAATTATTGTGAAATCAATTGATTATTTCCTTTCAGTTGCTGTCTTTTCATGTCTACTTTAAGAAATCTTTTAGGGTCTCTAATTCCAGCCACACTGGAGGGGCTGAGACCGGGAGAACCAAGCTTCTAGGCACTAGGGGAAAAAGTGAGACTTTATCGGAGAAAAAGTTAACTAAAGTAAAAAAATGGCTGGCAATGGCTTCAATGGTAGAGAACTAACCAAACATAAGGCTCTGAGTTCAAATCCCAGTATCAGCAAAAAAGGAAAATGAATTTTTTTGAAAAGGTGAGGTCATAAAAATACCCTGTACTTTATATTGTGTAAAGAGCAATGAAGCTATAGCTTAGTGGTGCATGCCTGTATTCCCAGTGTTAGGGAAACTGAGTCAGGAGGAATGAGAGTTCAAGGCCAGCCTGGGCTACGTAGAGAGACTGTTTAAAAAAAAAGTAAAATTAAGAACAATTGAAGATTTGCTATTTACAATTAAATATTTAACTCACTGGCCATCAGTCAGGGTTTTATTAATTAATGATATGGTGTAAGGATATAAATTTGTTTGATTATTTTTCTTCTATAACATCAATTTCTCCAACACCATTAACTGAATAATTCATTTCTTCCAATAAACTATAATACCCTGAAGCACACCCAGTTTTCAAAGTGCTTAGATTTGTTCTTGGACACTCAAACCTGTTCCATTCCCCTTCTTCAATTCATATATCTTACAGACACAGTAAATGAGTAAATTACATTCGTAAGTAATAGCACGCTACTCTCTCTGTAAATACCAACATTTATTCTTCCTCTTCTATTCTGACTGGCTCTTCATGTTCTTACATTCATCTATTCATTTTAGGATTGATATCATATCAACCACCACCCCCTAAAAAGCTGGTAGTTTTGTTTTTAGAATCACATTAAACTCAAATACTTGAGGGATAACAGACATCTCCAGGAAACTTGAGTCTTTCCATCCATGAATATTGTATATCTCTGCATTCGCTCCAGATGGTAGGTCACTCTGTGACACATTCCTACTTCCCAGTGATACACTTCCACATGTTCCCCAAATTTATTTTTAGATGCAGATACCATGTTATAAGTAGTAAATTGTATCGTTTCTTTCTCTTGTAATTTTGTTAGGGACTATTGGTGTATAAAATGTTGTTAAGTTTTACATGGCTGTTTTTCTTTCCCGCAACATTTCTATCTTGTTCAGGAGTTAAGAGTTCCTTCCAATGTTCTGGAAAAATAATTATTTCATCTATAAACAACGATCGTGTTTCCGTTTCCCAGTCAAGTCCTTGTATTTCTCGTATATTTGTTCCTCTATTTGTGGCACTGACAGAGCGGCCCGGTGGCAGCTCTGTTCGGACCTTTTCAGGGAAGTTTCTAAAATAAACTAGCAGCCCTGCCAGGTTTTGGTACATACATTTTTAGCAGTTTAATGACTTGGAGTTATTTGACTTTGTTTCTAGTTTTTGTTTGGGGTTTTTGGAGGACAAGGTCTCACTCCTTAACTTAGACTGGCCTGGGTCTTGTTATGTTACTCAGGCAAACCTTGAACCTGAGATCTTCCTGCTTTAACCTTCCAAGTGCTAGGACTGCCAGACATACAGATTAATGATTATCTCCAGTACTAGAAATTGTGTGTGTGTGGGGGGGGGGGGGATTGGAAGAGAGTACTCAGAGAAAAGAATGTGAAAACAAAACAATAACCATCTGTAAACCAAGGAGAGTGATTTCAGGGAAAAAACAAAACCCACTCATACCTTGAATTTGAACCCCACCCCCCCCACACACACACACAAAATGATGAGGAAATTAGATTCGGTTGTGTGTGCACCCAAGCTGTGATATTTAGTTTTGGCAGTCTTGAAAGACAGGCACACTCTGCTACCATTGGTGGGTGATGGATGTACTTATAAAAATTTATAAAAACTTATAAAAAGTTAGTGAAGAACTAGTTTATTGTATTATGTTCTGCTTCTTAGTAACTCACCTTACAGATAATCTCATAGAAGACCCAAGTAGTAAAATGCTATCTTCTTTATCACAAAAACTGAAGTTCAATATTATTTGACTTGTTCAATCAATCTAACAGATACACAAGCAGCCACCGGTATATGGACTGATTGAAAAAGTAGGAGACACGGAGGTACCACGTGGGTAGTTTAGGGTCTGGTCAAGGACCCAGGACTCCCTTATATAAAGAGAACCTAAATCACAGAGTAAGATAGGAATCCAGTAAGGCTCAAGTTTAACTGTGCACATCTTCACGAACACTGATCATTTTTCAGGTGAGAGATCCAGGTGTCACGTCCAAAGAAAAGCTAATATAGGCCCAATCTGAGCTTCCAGGCTCTAAGGGCAAGCCAGTTATCATTGTCCCGTCTTCCTTCCCATAGTACATTGCTCCCCACTCACCGTCACCACCACCCCACAACACCCTCTTCCCCTCCGAGCCAGTCCACATGAACGCACAGGTCAACGACACCTTGTCTGCCCTTTCCGTCAGCAGCTGGCTGCACACGCAATGGTGATTTCTCAAGCTCATAAGAGAGCCAAGACCTTCCCACGAGCTGTAGCTGAGCTCATCATTCAAGATGCAGTGAGGCTACGGTAAAGAAAACCACCACCATGCTGCCACATGGTCAGTCACGTGAACGCATACCACATACCTACAATTATGGATGGCTAGTGACAACAAACAACCATGCTACCAGTTTAGGTATTGGTTACATTGTACTTTTTATTGGCAGGGTCAATTATACTCCTTCTACTTCCAAGCAAGTTTACTGCAGACCAGTAAGTACACCATGTGAACACTGGCGGTGGCTGCATGCATCTTTTGTTTCCTGAGTCTCTCACTTCCTTCTTCTGATTGTTTGAATCTCATGTTGTTTCTCCATTTTGTGGTCCTACGAGTCTCGTACTATAAGGGCCATATGTGTGTGCACACATATATATGCATATATACACATGTATATGCATAAAATGCAACCTAGGAATGCAGTAGGTATACCATCTAGATGTGTGTGCACTCATTCTATGGTATTTGCAATGACAAAATTCCCTAATGTAGCAGAATCTATCTCTGTCAAAAATGACATAACTGTCCATGCCTCTTTGCTTTGGCTGAATGGTAATGCCTAGCATTCTTTCGCAGGGTGACACTGTAGCCTGATTGTAGAAGCCACAGAGTTCAATGAGTCCACAATTGACCCCAAAGGTGGAAAAGGAAGAGGCAGAATAGATAGAGGCCATCCTTAGCAACAGAAAGAACTGTATCTGGGAACATCTGTACTTAAAAAATTGGTAGATTTTACAAAATTATGTGTTGAGTCATAAAATTTCAGACTCTGAGAACATATATATGCATATATACACACATATGCAAGTGTGCAGATATTTATAAGCTAGAGAACACATATATAACCTGATGTGTGTGCATATTAATAGCATATGAGTAATCTATACATGAATATATAACATTTATACCTAAATATATTACGAATAGCATAAGTAAACATGTGAACTGTACAACATATATTAGAATATATATGATTTATATTCTAGATCTAATACAAGCAGCATCTACCTATTCTAAACATATTTATTAGCAAACTACAATATGTGCCAAACTACACAATCAATGCAGAGTGTTTTAGGCCTACAATTTGCATCAAATGTCCCTCTTAAAATGAATGCAAGAACAAAAAACAACCTGAATGTAATATTAGATAAATAGGACAGAAAATCAATTTCTTTTCAAGCCTTGGTCTCTTTTGTTCAAGCTAATATAGTATATCAGGGAGATATACCTCTCCTCAAAATACCTCTGAGGCTGCATGTAAAAATTTTAAAATGCCATCAGAGTGGTTTATGAGGGAATTATCATGTGCATATTTCAGCTTTTTAAGGCTAACAATTCCCTTTCCCTCTACAAACATCAGAAATTGATCAGCTATTCATCTAGTCATCAGGTCTCTCTTCCATCTCCCCCCCCCCCTCTTTCTCTGTCTATATATATGTAAAGATATGGATAGAATTTAGTATGAACCTTTAAATTACATTGCAGACTCTCCCCAGCTCTCTCAGAAGAGAAGGCATTGTATATAGGTCATGTTATCTTCTATTTTGAAACTGTAGACAGTTTCCTCATTTCTTTGGCTTTGTGCTATGTCTTAGCTCCCATGATACACTCACCATTCTCACTGTGCTGTTTTATGTTTTCATTGCTTCTGCCAGGATTGCTGAAGTAGGTACAGCATGCTATCCCTATCCAATTCTGCAGCAAATTCTGCTGTGCATTAGGGTTCCCTTCTCCAACAACCCTTTGGGCCATTGTATGACTGTTTGTTACAGCTCCTTCTCCAATTCTGAGGGCACTGCTTCCTGACATTCTGGGTTGTTTCCCTGTCACTATTATTCCATGGGCCCAAGCATCATACTTCTATCTCAGCATTATCTAGACACATGAAGGTTCTTCAAAGGATGCCTGGCTTTTATTGGAGGCTCATTTGGGGTCTGTTGTTGCTGGTACCATCATTATGAAACTCTGACTTTCAAATCATCCGCTCAATCACCTTTTCATACATCTGTTTCTCACTATCCATACTGATGGTCTAGATACCAAACTCATAATTTGCTAGCTTGTGTATATGTCTCAAACTTTCCTATTTCTCACTTCCTTGACTTTTCTTCCCGGAACCTCTGCCCTCCATCACTCCTTCCCAAAAGCCTTACGAGCACTTCACACCACAACCCAACATACTGTCTCTTTCTCTGAGCTACTCCTGATCTTTTACATGATAACCAACCTCATCAATATTGTGGGATTCCTCCTGCCCTAACGTGTCACATCCATGAAGCCTTCTTCCCATTACTATTATTCTATGCCCTGCGTATGGCTGTCATGTATGACTGACTGGATTACAAATGACCGGGGGACACAAATGTTTCTGTACACTCAACAGACATCATGCATGAAAAGCCTAACAGATGGTAGTTCATGGAAATGACGATAAAAATGACACGAAAGGAAACTGTTCAGATTTGGATTTTTTTATTTTATTAAGAAAACTTTAGAACATTGTCTACAAAGGCACTGAGACTGGGAAAAATACAGAGCATATTTTGTATACAAAGAAAACCTCATGCAAAGAGAGAAAAGAGTTCAAGGAAGGAAACAGAGGAGAAATAACTACACCGTTTTGGTGACCTCCACAATCAAGAATCCATCCATCTTTGCTCTTGGGTGGCATTAAAGAGGACCACCTTCAGACAGGAAAAATCACTAAAATTCCAGCATCTAAGAATCAAGGAGGAAGGGCTGGAAATATGACTTAGTGGTAGAGTGCTTGCCTAGCATGCATGAAGCCCTGGGTTCCATTCCTCAGTACCGCATACACAGAAAAAGCCAGAAGTGGCTCTGTGGCTCAAGTGGTAGAGCACTAGCCTTGAGCAAAAGAAGCTCAGGGACAGCGCCCAGGCCCTGAGTCCAAACCCCAGGACTGACCCCCCCCCCAAAAAAAAGAATCAAGGAGGAATGTGCCAGAGAGTCCATCTGATGAGGGAGAAGGCAGGAAGCAGGCAGGATGAGGTAGAGAGATGGCTCATGGAGGAAAGCAAGCTATTCCCAGCACTGCAGTGGACTTACCCACAGAACGGCTATGGGCAGCACCTGCCCAGGGGCTGGGCAGCCACCTAGCAGCAGCATTGCTTCTGGCAGCAGCACTTCTTCTGGCAACAGCAGCACTTGCCACAGCCACAGCCACAGCCACCACAGCCACAGGAGCCACAGCCGCAGGAGCCACAGCCACAGCCACAGGAGTTGCAGCAGCGGCGGCAGCAGCAGCAGTACCTGGGGGAGCAGCAGGCACAGCAGCCACAGCAGCCACGGCAGCAGCCACAGCAGCCACCACAGCTGCCACCACAGCCACAGCCACCGCAGCCACAGCCACCGCAGCCACAGCCACCACAGCCACAGCCACCGCAGCCACAGCCGCCACAACCTCCACAGCCACAGCAACCCATGGTGTCAGTTGAGAGAGGACGCAGGTAAATGGGGTGAAAACACAGGAGTCAGGAGAGGAGGTAAAATCGGATGCCTCCCTTTGCTGGGCAGCCCCTTATATACCAACTGCAAGGCACACCTACTTCCTGGCTGCTGTTGATCCCGTGAAAGCCTCGTGCGGCTCCTTCCTCCTCGTTGACGCCTTGAGCAGGTGACTTAAACCCATATTTAGATCTGAATGTACTTCCAAGAGGTTTGTTTCTATAAGAACTTAAATGGTCACCTATTCCATGCTGTAGAGCTCAGCACACAGGAAGTATTCCATGTACACTGTTAGGAAAACCAAATGCCTAAGAGAGTTCAGAGTCATCTTGTTATAGATTCTGAATCCATGGGTGTCCGAATCCAGTGTGAGATAAAGGTCTCCATTTATACTTTGTATCATCATAGACCGAAGGGTTCATCACACACCCACAAGTTAGGAAAATGCTCTCGACAGAATTAGTGAAAAACCACAATCAACATGGACAGAGCAGGCATTCAGATGTATTATATTTCACTTCTGTTTTACCTTAAAATAGATATTTCTTTTTACTAGCTCCTATAATTATTTTTAATTCACTAGAAGAACTGCTTGATCACTACCATGGGTAATAAAATAATGGTGTGTTGTCAGATCCGAACATCAGAATTGGGGGAAAAAGAGCTACTCCTAAGTCATGTGCAAAAAAAAAAAAAAAATGCAGTTCTTATTTGTCTGATAAATAAATACAAAAGTAAGGCCTGGCTTCATGCCATGGCTGGCCTCTGCTACCTCTCTTACACTTACAGGAATCAGGGCCCAGATTTTCAGCTGTCCCCAGTGGACTACTCATTTTAAATGCCCAACAGACTACCCTTCAGGCTTCATTGCTATCCCAAGAGGGAACCTGAAGTGTGGTAATTTGTCTGTAGGGCTGTGAGCTTGCCTGACCATCAACAGCATGTAAGCTTTACGCGTGCGCCCGCGCGCACACACACACACACACACACACACACACCTACCTGCCCCAGTTCAGGTTCTACAGTCTACAGCTCTTGCTGTAGAAACCAGTCTATGATGTCTCTGGGGATTACCAAGCCTGCAGGAGTGGTTTCCAGATTTGGGGTGACCTGGCTTTGCAAAGGCTTCTGATCCCCCAAATGGGCATGTGCCTGGGTTCACAACGGGATCTCTTTAATAAGCTTTACTTTGGGAAAGCAAGAGAAACGTCAACATGCCCTCCCCTGCCCTGCTTCTTGTCCATCCCAAGACTGGGATGCTGCAGGTGCCCCACACCCTGGGATCCCTGGCCGCATGCGTGAAATGTGGAATGTCTTCTATGGCTCGTGTCTGACACGTGGCCGTGGGTTCTAGAGGCTGCAGCCACTTCTTACATACAAGGCATCATTTTTCTATGTTCAGACTAGATGTACAGCATGTAATTATTTCATTCAGATAAGAAAAGCATTCCAAGAAGTAAGCAGGGCTGAAAATAGCGATGCTACCGTGCCTAGCTAGTTTGAGAAGGAAGTAAATAGAAGGTCTCGTGAGCTCCTCCTAAGGACACGAGAATGGAAAACAAGAGGGATGGGTGGAGTATATAAAGGGTTCTCCCGGCCCAGAGAGAGCATCAGACCCCCTCTTTACTCCTCAGTCCTGTCTCCTCACTTCATCTGAACCCTCTCAACTGACACCATGGGTTGCTGTGGCTGTGGAGGTTGTGGTGGCTGTGGCTGTGGCTGTGGTGGCTGTGGCTGCGGTGGCTGTGGTGGCTGTGGCTGTGGTGGTAGATGCTGTGGCTGCTGTGGCTGCTGCCGTGGCTGCTGTGCGTGCTGCTCCCCCAGGTACTGCTGCTGCCGCCGCTGCTGCTGCAACTCCTGTGGCTGTGGCTGTGGCTCCTGTGGCTGTGGCTGTGGCTGTGGCAAGTGCTGTGGCTGTGGCAAGTGCTGCTGTCAGCAGAAGTGCTGCTGCTGCCAGAAGCAATGCTGCTGCTAGGCGGGCAGTGCCGCCGGGGCCGGCGGCCGGCTCGCTCTCCTTGCTGAGATGTTCTCCCGTCCCTTCCCCCTGTTCCCAGCTGTCGCTGTCAGACTCAATGGCTTGCTCCTCCTTGATTCTATGCTTGGTAACTCCAATGATCGTTTATGGTTTTTTTAAGTTATGTATTTGTTCTCTTTAAGTAATTGTACGAAGGAGATTCCGTTCAACCGATCGTTTTTTAAGTCCAATGCATCTTTCATCATTCTCTCTCATCCCTCTCAACCCAACCCCTCCCCTCCATCTTCTTAATTTCCTAGGATATGCATTGAATCTTATAACTGTGTTCTCTCTATTTCTCTTCATTTGTACCCCCCCTTACTCCCTCCCCTTGCTACCCTTTCAAGTGCCAGGTTCCTGGCATTTATTTTGTTGGGCTGTGAGTTAAGGTGAAAGCATGGATGTCTCAAAGGATGTCATCCAAAGACAAAGATGGAAAACCATTGGATTATTCTGCTGCAAAGTTGTGCTGAAACTTTTCACTGTTCCTGGCATAGCAGGCCAGCTTGTTGCCGCTGGGTCATAGTTGGGTGGAAGGGAGAGTCCCTTTAATCGGCTGCTTCCCAATCTATTTGCCAGGCTGTGTGCTGCTGATCTCTTGGGGCTTTGTTGCAAAACCTTGTCTTGTGCAATCTTTTCCTGTTTTGCACAGCCCAAGCCTTTCCAGCCACCTGCTCATGGCTTTGGTCTCCCAATGTCTGCCTCTCCTATCTGTGAGCACAACTGAAGCCTAATTCCCTAATGCCATTTTATTACTTACAATAGCATCAGTGTCTAATAAACTCTAGTAAATTGTATTCAGAACATTGGCTTGAAAGTCTCTTATTTGGTGGCTACTCCGGGGGAGGGTGGGTGGGCAGCATTAACAGAGAGGAACAGAGGCCTCTAGATATTGCTAGAATTTATTGCCAGCTTGAATTACAGTAGCAGAAGGTCTCCACTAATCAATATTAAAGTTATTCCCGTTTTATATGTTCTGAATCTATCCTGTAAACTGAAACATTTCCCTTTTTTTTAAGAAGGTTGAAGTAAGTGGACAATAATAGTCAAGTGTATGCAAACACACACACACACAAACACACATGAGCGTGTGCACACACACAATCCTTGACACAATATGAAAATCTTGATTTTTCTGTACAATTTGTGTATGGCAAGTATTTCTCTATTTAGGCACTACTAGGATTTGAACTCAGGTCCTCACTCAGAAAGGTGCTTTACTGCCTGAGCTACTACCCCAGCCTTTTTTTAATTTTTTTTTCATTTTTTTGGGTCCAGTCGTGGGCCTGGACTCTTGCCTGGGCGCTGTCCCTCAGCTCTTCACCTCAAGGCTAGCACTCTATCACTTGAGCCACAGCACCACTTTTGGCTTTTTTTTCTGCTTATGTAGTACTGAGGAATCGAACCCAGGGCCTCATGCATGCAAGGCAAGTGCTCTACCACTGAGCCACCTTCCCAGCCCTACCCCAGCCTTTTTAACAAGAGTATTTCTTTAATGGAAAATTTTAAATCTTTATCACAAAGGATGAATTTCAAGATTTTTAGCCAAGTCCACTCCTACCTTTAATCTAAATATTCTCTGTAAGAGAACACAATTCTGTCTCTCTGATGTATTGTGCATTAGGCATAAGCCAACTAGCCTTTGTAGCTACGAAGCTTTTAGATGAGGTCTGGTATTTCTTTTGCAAGAATGAATTTTTAATGGAGGATCACGCGTACACGCACAAACACACACACACACACACACAGAGTCACACATGTGTACCACCAACATCAGATTGCATTAAATAGAAATGACTAAGAAGTACATCCCCACTAGTTACTTTTTGAAAATATATGACAAACTGCTGGCCTGGGCATGAGGGAAAAGTCACTCCTTTATAACATTGGCAAATGTACTAATGACACTATATCTTCTAGGAAAGCAGTTTGACAATCTACACATCTAAAGGGGAAGGAACATGACTCTCAACTATGTAATCCCATGTCACAAGCAAAGATGTCTTATTCACTATATACTGCAATGCATGGAGTAAAAGATTAAGGAATACCTAATTATTATTGCCAAACAATATATCTACGTAAGAGAAGACTGAACCACTATGAGGAAATACAAGCCAGCTACTTATAAACCAGATCGTGGACATGTTTTAAAATCAAGATAGAGTGTGGATAATATCGTGTGTGTGTGTGTGTGTGTGTGTGTGTGTGTGTGTGTGTGTGTGTGTGTGTACAGGAATTTACATTAAAATTGTAACACACTTTAAGAATGCTATCAATTGACTTTGTGTGGGTGTCTATGGAGGTTACAAAATGGTATCAGGGAAACAGAAGACCTAACCTGACAGAAGTCCTACAGGCTTTCCGATGAGCATTGTACATTGTCCTGCTCTTGCTTGCAGGAACTGGGGAATGCCACTCTAACTCCACAGAAGCCAAAGTCCAAAATGTTATCTAATCCCAAGCACTCCCAGAGGCTCCACACAGCACACTCAAATTTAGCTTCCCACCTCTTAATACCTACCATGGAGATTAAACTTCAGCAAGAACTGGGAGAGACAGATCGTGTTTGATCCTGAGTACCACATAAGAGGTAGTTACGGGTATAATGTTGATAATTATTCATTTCCACTGGTAAATTGCCTAAGCAATTAAGTGTTTAAGGAACAACTTAGGAAAATAAACTTGCATACAACCAATAAAAATGACAACAAAAAAATTTTCTTCTTTTGCGATTACCATAGGCTTCTGATTGCAAAAATAGTGTGAAGACTGGAAAGCAAAAGAGGGCTGGATATAGTGAATGGACAGGATGAGCATGCGCAGGAACACAGGAGTGAGTCCATTAGTTCATACAACTAGTGTATGTTCACAAAAATAAGATAAAATTAGCCATGGGAATGGGGAGAAGGGGTCCCACACGTCCCTCACTCAATGGTAACAACTTACACAGCAAAATAGTTCAATAGAAAACAGACTGCTCGTTCCTCCTTTGGACAGAGCTCCCCTTTTCCATTCTCTGTTCCAAGGAGAGAGAGGAACCTCCCTATAATTCCTCAGCCTTTTTCACACCCCAGATGATGGTGGTTGGGCAAGTCTCTACTGAAGGAAGTTCCCAAGACAACACAGAGCAATTGAAATGTACAACCAAATGCAGCCCTTGGTGCCTCTCTCAAGGGCATAGACCTGTGTCCACCTCTCTTGGGTGGCTTCCAGCGCAGCCACACTAGCTGCTGCCCTTGTCCCCCTTCTCCCCCCAAGAGGGTCCTCGAGCATGCCGGCTCCCCTGGGAATCCAGCCATCATTCAAATACAGTGACAGAAGAATCCTCCTCCCCTCCCTCATGCGGCCTCCTGCTCTCAGCTCGGCCTCTGCCCGACATGAAGGACACTGGGAGTATCTCCTCCTGGTTTGCTGGGGCCTTTGGAAGTCACTCTGCCAGCTGAGGGGTTAACACTGGATGGGGACATCTTTTGCTCCTCCAGGTGTATGCTCCAAAGCCCGGGTCAGCGTGGGTTTGAAGGGCAGCAGGGGCCCAGCCCCACCCAGAGCCTCCTGGGTGTGTGATGCATTCACCCAGCTTCTCCTGGGAGCCACGAAACACGTTCCCAGTGCACCCACCTGACACACTCAAGAGTCTCCCTTTGCAGGCCTCTGGGCCTACATGGAAGGGCCGGAACCCTCGGCAGACATGGCTGTGCAACCTCTCCTCCTCCCCTGAGCTTTACCCAGAACATGATCCTAGGAGCCATGACGGTGGACGGGGTGAGAAACAACTCTCCATGGATCCCTCCCCCACTGCCTTTCCCACACCCACTTCCAGGTAACATCAGGTCCCCCTTCCAGTGGTAGACACCTACAAGACATGGGTCCTCAGCTTGACTCTCTACTTTCTTTTAAACCCTGTGCTCAATACATTAGGAAACCCATCTCCTGACCCCCCACCCCCAGCTCCAGGCACAGGCCCTATCCCCTTCCTCAGGACGGTTCCAGGCTCCTCTCCGCCCTTCCCAGGTAAACATCCAGGCCCTGTCCAGAGCCACCCCTGCCCAGTGTCCTCCACTCACACAGAATCCAAGCTGAAGGTTACAGCCACGCAAGTGACACCTGTGAAAAGCAGCCTCCTCCTCTTCACCCTCCGCTGCTGTCACGCAGTTAGCTCCAGCTGAACGGCCTTCACACCACTTCCCACTGTCTAGAATGATCTTGTCCCAGAGAACTGGGACACTCTGTAAGTTGGCCCAAATATCCCTTTCTACCTGAGTCTTGCATGGTCGGTTCAATTTTAGCATCTCCTCCGCCTTCCCCACAAGCCCAGTCCCCCTGTTCTGTTTTACTTTGCTCTTCATGCTTGCCATCTTTTTTGCTTATTTCTTTGGGGGGTGGGGGGAGGATCGTGTCTATTTCCTGGATGCTTGCCATATTTTAATGTAATTTTTTTAAATAAGGGACACAACAAACCATGGACCATAGTCACATTGGTTCATAATGCACATTAAGCAAAGCTTTCTTGATTTAATGTTCTACTTCTTTTAAAAATGTAGCAAGACGAACAGCACATCATCTCCTGATATGCGGGTGTTAAATTCAAAATGCAGGGAGATATGACAAAATAAACAGGACTCAAGAAACAAAGGACCTCTTCTTAATTTGTCACATCATTTTTAGATGACCCCATGTTCTTGACCTCCTCTATGGTATATGCCTGTGCACATCTGAGGGAAGCTAGGAGGAGGCACAGAATCAGAGGGAAACAAGACTAAACAACAGAGGGGCCCATCAGCTGCACTGGACATTGAAAACGAACTAAACAACTCAAGGGCAGCAATGGGAGGGAGAGAATGAGAAAGAAAGAAGGAACAGCTTACACTAAGCAAAAGGAAAGGAATGTACATATCACCTGATGTGGAAGACGTAGTAGTTGTAGTGTCAAAGTTTGTAGAGTTCATAAGCTTTATAGACCATGATAATGACAATGCATCTTATGAAGGTTAAAATGTGTTTGTGACTTTAACTAAGTATCACTATCCCACAATACCATGAACTTTATAAAAATTTATGTAATCACTAAATCTCCATAAAGTAAAAAAAAAAAAAAAAAGGGTGGCAGACTGGGATGTTAGCAGTGTGATCTCACTATAAGGATGTTGCCACAAAACTCCATACCCACACACTTGCCACTAGAAGGGCCTTTACTCTAAAGCCTGGATTCCGCTGTGTTCTTTTGGACACAATGTTATCACAACTACATGCATTCCTTCTGTGACAGTGCTGTAAGCCCTTTATTTGGCTTCTCTCCAAATGATGGGAATTCACGTTTGTTTTCTCAGGATTTTCTGTTTTGGGCCGTACTTCTACCAGCATCTTTGCCTCCTTGTGTGTGTCTGTTAGAACACATGGCAAGAATCCATGCACACCCACCTGAGCATGGGATTCCTGAGTCGTACGGGAATCCACAAACCACAGGAGCCAAGCAAAGGCTATTGGACTCACAAGCTGACAGAGTCCAAGAGTCAGCCACCATCACTTCCAGCCTGGTAAGGATCCCAAGGCAGGAGGAGGAGGAGTGGGAAAGTACTGCAAGCTGGAAAGGAAAGGCTGTGGGAACACTCTGGTAAAGGCTTACTTGCACAGGGACACGGCAGCCAGATTAACTAAAAATGGGGCCTCCGTGGTTATTATTTACAAGCTTTCTCTGGTTGGAAAGGGGACAAGAATTGGAGTTTTCGGTTGCTAATCAAATCCTAGTCATTGGGGACCCATTACCCTGTGACTCCCCAGGAAGATGGTGAAAGATGGTATTCTGATTCCTACAAGTCTTTTGTCAATGACAGGCTAGCTGGAAGGGCAGTTATAATATAATGGGCTGATTTTCTGGAATGATTGCTTGAGACTGTAAGTCTAAATCTTCTCTTTATATATAGCCTGACCATTTTTTAATTTGTATATTAAGCCACTCAGCCTCTAATATGCTATATCATAAGTTACTTCTCTGTGTCTATTTCCAAGTTGTTGACTGTGCTGTTCTCACTCTGAGGGAAGAAGTGAATATCTGAATATTTTTGTTCAGTGAAGTGGTCTCAGTACCTGGAACAACATACAGGGTATAGTGTATTGTAGGTACTTGATACACATCTGTAAAAATAATGGATGTAATATACCTGTAACTGCCCCTCAGTTCTAATCACCCTCCAGTAGTGCCTTTTCTGTTTATATCTCATTGTGCCCACTAGTGTCTGACAGGAAACTGGTGATTGGCAGCTACCTCCAGAAGCAAATGCATCTACTTCATATTTGCTATCTGGTGCTTCAGATGCATGTATGAAGTAAGTCTGCACTACAGACAATAGGAAGTAACAACAGTCTCCTCCTATACTCAGCACCACAGTCCATCATCTTCTAGGTCCACCTGAAAGCAGACAGGGCCCAAACTGGAAGCGTGCATTTTTCTTGAGCCTTGGGAAGCCCTCACTGCAGATTCTCCTCAGGAGCTATCTGGCATTCATAGAATCGATGTGTTCCTTTAGCTTCTGCCCCGCGGCATCAGATCTTCTGCAACATTACTGAGGAACTGACCCTTTCAGAGTATGTTTTGGAGCAGAAAGAGAAAGCCTCTGGGGCTCAGAGGCAAAATCTAGTGAGAGTAAATTACCTTCCTAATCCCCCAGGTTGCTGCCAACCCCACAGAGAGCAATTCTGATGCTTTTCCTGTCCCTCGCTGTAGACAGAGAGTGAAGTTAGGTACCAAATTCTAAGGAATAGCTTATTGAGAAGGGCACTGCAATCAGAAAATGAGCTGATCGAGATCATACATTGTTTGCTTTTTTTACTTTCAAGGAACTCACAAAGTGGTGTCAGTGCCAACTCTTGCTGATATGGCCTTTATGAGGTGTTTGGGGGAAGGGGACGTAGTGAAATAAGTCACTATTTTGCCAAGGCTGGTCTCTAACTTCTGGATTCATACATTCCCCCGAAGTAGCTAGAACTCCAGGTATGCACTGCTGTTCCCAGCTTCTTATGATGTTCTGTAGGCAAAGGAGTAACTTACAAGTCTTACTAATAGGGTTTTGTTTTGCTTTGTCTTGTTGGTTGTGGGGCTTGATCTCTGGGCCTGTGTGCTGTCCCTGAGCATTTCAGCTCAAGGCTAGTGCTCTACCACTTGAGTCACAGTGCTACTTCTGGTTTTCTAGTGGTTGATTGGAGATAAGAGTCTCACGGACTTCCTGCTCAGGCTGGCTCTGAAACGCAATCCTCAGATCTCAGCCTCCTGAGTAGCTAAGATTACAGGCATGAGCCACCTGTGCTGGCTTAATAGGTTTTTATTTCCAACTGATCACACTAGTAGCCATAATCTGCTAGAGAGGTAGCTAACTAGTATTGGTGATAGAGGAAAGATCTCAGTAAACTGTGACCAAATTTTAATCTGTTAATAGACCTTGGTTATTAACCAAGACCTAAATTTAATACACTTGCTTATAGTTACTACATTTCATCTGGCTATTGATACCAAAACCAAAATTGGTTAGATAAGATGAATCTAAAAGGGGAGAGAGAAAGCCCTCCATTGGGAGTCCATTGCTCCAAATTTGTATAATCTTATGAAATCTTATTGGGTCAGATTGTCTGTGATTGTCTGTGATGATTCTAAACCCCTCTCAAACAAGCACCAGGAGATGGGTTTCTGGATTTTGATTAGACACAATAAAATAAGAGAAAAGAAGGTGATGTTGAAGAGTCTTTGATGAGAATTTTGTGTGGTTTATTGAGAAAAGATTGTTTCCAGAAACACAAACTATGAAGATATAGAAGAATATAGAAGAAGCTACAGAAAGAGGGAGAAAACGTTACCATCGTGGCAACAGTGAAATTTTAAGAAAGCACATTAAACACGATCATTCGGTTTTGTCAAATCCCTACTTTGGGGATTGACGGAGAAGGTTATTGAGTTGGTGCTTCTCATTTGGAAGTAGAAGCTCAGACACGCGGAGTATGAACGAGAACTGTCAAATCAGAGAGGATTGGAAGGCAGAAAGAAAACCTTACCAACAGGACAGTCACCTGATGCCGTCACAGAGGCCGGACCAGGCTTCCTAGCAGCAGCATTGCTTCTGGCAGCAGCACTTCTGCTGACAACAGCAGCACTTCCCACAGCCACAGCACTTCCCACAGCCACAGCCACAGGAACCACAGCCACAGCCACAGGAGTTGCAGCAGGTGCGGCGGCAGCAGCAGTACCTGGGGGAGCAGCAGGTACAGCAGCCACGGCAGCAGCCAGCACAGCCACTGCAGCACCCACCACAGCCACAGCCACAGCCACAGCCACCACAGCCACAGCCACAACCCATGGTGTCAGGAGAGAGGTATGAGTGAGGCGAGGAGAGAAGGTTCAGGAGAGGAAGGGAAGTCTGATGCCCCTCTCTACAGGGAAGCCCTTAAATACCCCCCTGTAGACCGGTAGGGAAGGTCACATGGCTACTTCCTGGTGGTTATTTGGTTCCCTTGTCATGAGAGAGACTCTCCCATGTATTATTTGCTTCCTTTTGGAATGCCAGCTAGCTTTCTCAGGTGACTTCTCTTGTTTACTTACTTTGCTAAGTTGTGTGCCCTAAAATGGCTGTCAGAGCTCCTGTGCGCCCTGGGCACACTCAGCAGACCGAAAAATCCCACACAGAGTGTGCGCACAAGTGTGTGCACTGGTGCTTGCCCGTCTGCAGAACAGATACACATCTCCAGGAGATTATTTCTTTGCAGTGGCCTACATTTTCTTTCCAAAGGCTGGGCGACGAACAATTCTCAAGCACAAATGTCATCGTCCCTGGTAATCACTGCCTCAATATCTTTTGTTTTTAATTAGACTTGGGTGGTGTCGATGTAGCTCAGTGGTAGTGTTTGCCTAGCATGGGGGAGGCCCTGGATTCAATCCTAGTACTGCCAAACAACAACAATAATAATAGAAGGAGGGGAGAAATGAAGAGGAAGAGAAGGGGGAGGAAAGGAGGAGGAAGAGAGGAGAAGGCAGAGAAGAAGAATTAGACTTGAACTGCCAATTATATGATACCCTGCTAAAGACAAAACGGTGATGACGGCAACAGGACCAGGGGTCTGCAGGAGTTGGCGGGGGTGGGGATGTGTGAAGCACACATCATGTTCAGTGAATGCAGGTGTTCTGGCCAATACTGCAACACTGAACACCTATCATTCTACATTGGCCCAACTCACAGACCCAACCACCAAAGGAAACCCAGTTGGAAGCAGTGGAGTGCAGGTGGAGCCTGCGAAGTTGGCTCCTCCCACCATACTGAACAGGATGCTCTGGCAGGGAGCAGAGAGTGGGGAGTGGGGGCAGGGACGGCAGGAACTCCCTGCACTCTCCACTCAATTCTTCTGAAAAATTAAAGCAGCTCTTTAAGATATATAGTACATATTTCTATAATTTATACATTTATACGTAATATTACAATATATTATAATATACAGTTATATATGATATATTACATATCATATAAAATACATTATGTTATATGAATACATTATAATACAATATTAATATTAATGTAATACAATTATCAATACAATATAAATGTATTATAATATATGCTATGTATTAATACAGTATAAATACACATTATAATATATTATCTTATATAAATATATAACAAATATATTATACAATATATTATATAAATATATATTACATTTATGATACACTATATATTTCATATTTTCATGTATGTTCATATGTGTGTGTGTGTATATATATATGTGTGTGTGTATATACAAAGCTCTTCATTCTTTAACCTAAACAAATGAAACTGAGTTACAAAGTGCTGTGGTTTTCTTTGGGAACTAAAGCCAGCTGGTGGCAGGGACTTTGGGCTCTGTTGCTTTCTATCCCAGGAAGACATGAAGAGAAAGAGGAATAATGAACTAGCCTGGACAGATAGTTTTGAAATACGTCATGACTAGGTCTCCACTCAAGGTGACTCTTTCCAGGTGAATTAAGAAGAAACATAAAAGCCAGATACCGATCCTAGCTCTGCAGAGGCTAAGGTCTGACGATCGTGATTCATTCAAAGTGAGCTAGCGCAGTAAAGTCCCTGGGAGAATCTTATCTCAAAATAACCACTCAAAAAACCAGAAATGGCACTGTGACTCAAAGTGGTAGAGTGCTAGCCTTGTGCAAAAGAGCACAGGGACAGCACCCAGGCCCTGAGTTCAAAGCCCATGAGCAACCAAAAAAATACATGAGAGCATTTTCTGATATTCTCCTATCAAAACCTCATGCCATGTGAGAGGAGGCTCAGGGGCCAATCTGTGGGCTGCCGGCTTCCTTTGCACTCAGCACAGAACACCTGAGCTCAGTAACGAATCCTGCGAAATGGAGCAGAGGATATCTCCAGGGACTCAGGCTCCAGATGCATGAAAAATAGGAGGAGTGCTTTCCCCAAATGAGATGTACGAGGTCATCATCCATGTCCACTCGTTACTAGAAAACAATATTTTGAAACCTGTTTGGTAGAAGCATAAGGTGGGAAGTAAAAGTTAAAATTAGAACTTTCATGAGGCGAGTCCACGAGGAAGCACACTCAGGAAGCTGGCGAAAACAAGACAGTGGCTCAGTGTCACATGGGACATCAACAGCGCATATAAGGGCCGCTGAAGCAACTGCCATCAGACTTTCCCTTCTCTCCTGAACCTTCTCTCCTCGCCTCACTCATACCTCTCTCCTGACACCATGGGTTGTGGCTGTGGCTGTGGTGGCTGTGGCTGTGGTGGCTGTGGCTGTGGCTGTGGTGGGTGCTGCAGTGGCTGTGCCGGCTGCTGCCGTGGCTGCTGTACCTGCTGCTCCCCCAGGTACTGCTGCTGCCGCCGCACCTGCTGCAACTCCTGTGGCTGTGGCTGTGGCTCCTGTGGCTGTGGATCCTGCGGCTGTGGCTGTGGGAAGTGCTGTGGCTGTGGGAAGTGCTGCTGTTGTCAGCAGAAATGCTGCTGCCAGAAGCAATGCTGCTGCTAGGTGCTTGCTCGGCTGATTGTCTAGGCTGAGAAATGCTGGAGGCTTTGGTTGCAGAATTTGGTGACACTTTTTGCCAGTTATCCTGCCAACTTTTTACCTATCTATGGAGAGTCACCAGATCCACTCTTTCTGTCCCTTCTATTCTGAAATTTCAGGTTGTTTCTTTTCATTCACTGGGTATCCTCATGCTTTCCTTTTATCCATTTTCCTATATCTTCTAAGACTTCCTATCCTGGATGCATATATATATAGATATGGCTATATATCTCTATTTATGAACTTCATATTCTTTTTTTTGCTTATGTGGTGCTGAGGAATCGAACCCAGGGCCTCATGCATGCAAGGCAAGCACTCTACCACTGGGCCACCTTCCCAGCCCCCATGAACTTCATATTCTTGCCTCCATTTGGTGAAAAAAAAAAAAAGACTTTAAGTAGCATATGTAATCAACATTAGAGGTAAAAGCATAGCCACTTGTATAAAAAATATTTATGTCATGACCCTATGAAAATATTGTTAATCATTCATTTTCTTGACAAAACTTACTTTGATCAATTTTGTGTTCTTTTGTACTGTGCACTCACTAACCTCTTTCTTCTTTCCATGCCTCATTCTATAAAAGGATAACTTCATTAATAAAGTTTTTAAAGTTCCACCCTATTCAGTGTGTCTCTCTGTTTTGTTAGATGTGTCCCTTGCAAGGGTGAGGCCAAAGGAACAAAAGACCATGGGTGATATTCAAAGACTGGAGAGCTGACTCTGCTGGTGGGACCTTTTCCTGTACTGTCCCAGAAAGCACAAGAAAAGGCATATTATGGGAAGGACCCTTGCCAGCCTTTGGCCATCAGTGTCTGAGGAGGAAACCAAAGCCCCCTCCTCCATGTGTCTGTAACTGAACTGTAGCTGAGGCACTAGGCAAGTCAAAGCTTCAGCCCATCACCCCCCCCCCATTTATTTTTAATCACTCAGCAAACACCTGAGTGCTGTAGGAGGCAGGTACTCAGCCAAGCCCTGGAAATCTGAAGGTAATTAAGCCTTGGACCTCAAAGAGTTAACCCTGAAGAGGGGACCCTAAATTAGATTCAATTATAATGACAACTTCTTTAGCTCACTCATCCTTTCTCTACTCTTCCTTCAACGATGCAAATAGATTCTTGTGCACCTTCTCGCAGCCACATGGTTGAGTATGGAGGCTGGAGGCCCTCAGTGTATTAGCTAGGTAATCTGGCCACACTTTCCACTGGATTCCATCTGGACTACAAGTACCATCTGACAGGACTGACCGACCACATGCTCTCCTTCATTAGCCTCCCTCCCTGAAGCTCATTCCCTTCCTACCCTTCCTATTCAGCCTCCCCTGTAGGTTTGTTCTCATTGCTGGAGCCCCAAATCTCAAACCTCTTCTCTTATTCATCAGATCTACATTCTCACACAACCTCCTCTCTTCTCTATTTTCCTTTTCCACGGTAGTGGATACTTTCCAACCTACTATAGAATTCACAAATTTACCATGTTTGCTGGTTGGTCTTTCTATCACCCCACCCCATCTCCAACCAGAACACAGATTCCTCAAGACAGATATTGTTAGTTGCTGGGTTTTGTGTTTGGCTGGTGCTCTACCACTTGAGCCACATCTGTACTTCAGGCAGGAATATTTAACTCTGTCCATTGATAAGGTCCCCAGCACCTAGAGAACAGTGTCTGACACCTAGCAGGCACTCAGTAAATACCTTCCTAATGAATAGGTGAGCACATGTGTTGTGCCAACGATACACAGAGAGTGTGTAATAGTACAGTCAATTTCCAAAAGCCATCACCCAAGTTAACAATTCCCAGCATGTGGCCAGACACTCCTCCTCTGTGACCCCATGTGCTCTCCTCCAAACACAGAAGCACCCAGCACCAAACCCAGATCTCATCTGTGTGTGTGTGGATTCCTCCCTACAGGGGCTCAGATCGCTGCTTCAAGCAAACGAAATTCTCCAGGAGCTGGATGGTGTGGTTCAGTGGCAGTGTCACTGAGGAAACCCCAGGCCTGATCTTCAGCGCGCGCGCGCACACACACACACACACACACACACACACACACACACACACGCAGTGTTATCTGTGTATGGTTAAATGTGCTAACTCCGTATCACACAATTCTTAAAAGCACAGGAAAGTACCCCACCCTATCTCCTCAAACACCCCCACATTCACACACACACACGATTATAAGCCTTGTCTCTGTGTCCAGCATGCCCAACTAAAATTCAGGCTTGTCTTACTTTTTTAAGTCTAGGATCTTTTTCTTCAGTTTCTTCAAACGCAATACAAGGATCTATGGGAATTCATAGGAAAAGTCGGTCGTGTAAGCAGGGCAAATGTTCGACACCGGATGCATTTCACGCTGCTTCATTGCCTTGCTTGTGGGTGTCAACGTGTGTCTTTCAGGGACTGACTTGACTGGTTTGATCCTGGTCAAACCAGCCAGGCCGACAGACCTGGATTTCCACCTGGAGATCACAGACCCGGAGGCGGGACTGCGTATGCAAAGCAGGGGGCGTGGCCTCGGTCGGGGCGGGAGCGGCCCCGCCCACTCCCACCTGAGATCCAGTATCGGCCGGGGCGCCGGGGCACCTGGAGACCCGGAGGAGAGGCGACCCGGGCCCACCCAGCCCGGCCGTCCGGCCCGCCGATGACCTCTCCCGGGGGTGAGTTCTTCCGGGGGGAGGGCGCCGTCCCGGGGGTCCCGGGGGGCGGGTCCGCGGGTCCGGCCGGGGCGCACTGCGGGCCGGGGTAGGTCCGGGGCAGGTCCGTCCGCGACACCCCCCCCCCTCGCCGGGAGCTGGGCCCCGCGCCGCGCTCCGCCCGCGCCGCGCTCCGCAGCCGTCCATCCGGAACGCAGAGCCCGGGGAGCCGCGCGCCCAGGTGTTCGCCGCGGTCGCACTGGAAAGCAGCGTTGGGATCGGATCCCAACTTCAGTCCCGACGCGGGTGCCCTGGGGGGCCGGGCGGGGTCAGGTCGGAGCCGGCGACGCGAGGCCCCGCATGGATGGGGAGGAAAGCCCGCCGAGCCTGCGCCCGGCACCCCTGCCGGGCACCCCTGCCGGGCACCCCTGCCGGGCACCCCTGCAGAGCCTGCGCCCGGCACCCCTGCCGGGCACCCCTGCCGGGCACCCCTGCCGAGCCTGCGCCCGGCACCCCTGCCGGGCACCCCTGCCGGGCACCCCTGCCGGGCACCGCGAGCCCTGGGCGTCCGCGGCGGGGTCAGGGCGGAGCCGGCGACGCGAGGCCCCGCATGGATGGGGAGGAAAGCCCGCCGAGCCTGCGCCCAGCACCCCTGCCGGGCACCCCTGCCGAGCCTGCGCCCGGCACCCCTGCCGGGCACCCCTGCCGGGCACCGCGAGCCCAGGGCGGCCACGGCGGGGTCAGGGCGGAGCCGGCGACGCGAGGCCCCGCATGGATGGGGAGGAAAGCCCGCCGAGCCTGCGCCCGGCACCCCTGCCGGGCACCCCTGCCGGGCACCCCTGCCGAGCCTGCGCCCGGCACCCCTGCCGGGCACCCCTGCCGGGCACCGCGAGCCCAGGGCGGCCACGGCGGGGTCAGAGCGGAGCCGGCGACGCGAGGCCCCGCATGGATGGGGAGGAAAGCCACCCGAGCCTGCGCCCGGCACCCCTGCCGGGCACCCCTGCCGGGCACCGCGAGCCCAGGGTGGCCACGGCGGGGTCAGGTCGGAGCCGGCTCTGCTGTGGGTGCGCGCGGGGCGCCGAACACTTCAGGAGTGGAAGCGGAGCAGATCGCGTTGCCGAAACCTACACGTCGGGAAGGTTTCTCCGGCCCAGAGACACATTCGCGTCTCCAAAGGCACCTTTGCATCATATGTATATATACACACACACACATGCACCCAGGCCTAGAGTTCAAGCCCCATGATCAAAAATAATTAATGAATTAATTAAATAATATACCAAACACTCAAAATTCAGAAAAAAATGCTACTCTAGGCCTGGGAGCTGTCCCTGCACTCTTCAGCTCAAGGCGAGTGCTCTACCACTTGAACCACAGCGCCACTTCCGGTTTTCTAGTGGTTTATTGGAGATCAGAGTCTCATGGACTTTCCTGCCCGGGCTGGCTTTGAACCGTGATCCTCAGATCTCAGCCTCCTGATTAGCTAGGATGACAGGCGTGAGCCACCGGCACCCGGCTCCATACTCTTTTGTAGTCAAACTGGACACAAGTGAAGATTTTGTTCAGTCACTTTTGCCAACAAACATCTTGTGTGTTGGAAAGTGCGGTTCAAGGGTGAGTTTTCAGCGATTTTGTGTAATGATCTCAATTGGATTTCTTTTTAGACCTAGAATGGTACAACACTTCATTCCATAAAGTAGAGTCACTGTCCAATGGGCTGAGCCCAAAAGACACACACATACACACACGTTATTTTAAAGTTATTCATCTTTACCAGGTGGAAAACAATGGAAGAATGGGGAAATAACTTGAGTAATTAACATCAGGTTATTTCCGTTAGACTTCGTTAGAGTAAGGTAAAGAGGAATTTTTTCTTTCTTTTTTGTCACTTGTGGGGCCTGAACTCTGGGCCTGGGCGCTGTCCTCAGCTCTTCAGCTCAAGGCTAGTGCTCTACCACTTGAGCCTCAGCGCCCCTTCTGGCTCTTTCTGCTTATATTGTGGTGCTGAGGAATCAAACCCAAGACCTCATGCATGCAAGGCAAGCACTCTACCACTGAGCCACTTTCCCAGCCCCTTTTTCTTTCTTATAAACAGCTTTGTTTTAGCTTGATGACCGGGAACTTTGGCGTGACTCCATCTTGATTTTTAACCTAGTCTATGGGAGCCTACTGAAGGAGTTTCATCTCAAACAAAAGCCCTGTATCACATTTTTTAACAAGTATAGATCAAAGATGATTTCTTGATCTGCTGCACCTACCATATACTTTTCTGAAAGTACCATCCCTAGACCAAGAATTAATTAGTCCTGATTGAATCTGTAATATGTGCTTGCATGAGAAGCAATGAGAAATAAAGTTTACTGGACACCTGTTAGGTGCCAAGAATTAGACTGAGCCCTTGTGAAACTGCCTTAAGATGTAGCAGTGATCATCTTAAGTGATAGAGAAAGTTGTATACCTGATGTGACCTAAGCAGTAATGGAACTTGGAGGAACATAGAGCCATAGACTCCAAGATCAAGTTTTCACTAAACCACAGGAGATCAGCCATTGAAAACCCAAACCTGGGAAATTTTTCAGGAAGAACAGTCTTGATCATTTAAAACTAGGAGCAAACATTTGGACTCAGAGTAATAAATGGGAGGATTTTTGGGTAGGCTAGTGGCCTGATAATGATAACCAGGATTTAAAGACAATATCCAGAAAAGGGGAAAGCCATAATGCTCATGAGATATGAAAATAAATGTGTTCTAGGTTTATTTAACTTACTAATGAGCAATCCGATACAAGAGATGGAAGGAGAATCCAAAGAATGGGTACATTTCTGGAACAAGAATGTTGAATGTTGAGTAATAAAATATAGACTGAGGATATTGAAGCTCATTTTCTGTGGGGAGGAGAAAGAGTATTATCTCTTCAATGGTTTTTGTCTGCAGATATGCAAATATGCAGATATATCTGCATATTTGCATATCTGCAGACAAAAGTTATTTCACAGTTTTTACAGTTAGAGAGTGATAAAGTAGCTTGAACAATCCCATGGATTTTGGTTAGAGCACAGATTTATCCCACCTCCCAACCCACCTTTGACTTGATATATATGTCCAGCTGCATGTCTGTGGCTAGGTAGGTTGGGATTTTTTTGTTTGTTTGGTTTGGTTTGGTTCCAATGCTGGGGCTTGAACTCAGGACCTAGGCACTGTCTCTAAGTTTTTGTGCTCAAGATTAGCACTCTACCACCTGAGCCACAGCTTTACTTCTGGCTTTTTGGCAGCTGATTGGAGATAAGAGTCTCACAGACTTCCTACCAGGGCTGGTTGTGAACCACGATCCTCAGATCTGCAGCCATATTTTCAGTAGTTGTGACCAAACACAAAACTGTTCTGGCCTGTTTATTGAACAGCTGGGCCACTTGCACACCTTTTGAAGTTATGTGGTGCTTCATTGAAGCTAAGAGTTGGCGGGGGATGCGGGGAGTGGAAAGGACAGGTTTGATATATAAGATTATCAGTGGGTTTGGGGCTTTTCCTGGTTTTCTAAGAATCTAAGTCACTTAGTGTCAACTTTGAGAGAAACTAAGGTCCATTATTTTAACACTAATATTCAGAAGGTAGTGTTGTTGTGGGTGGTTTTCTTTTGTTTTGCCTTTTTTATTTGTATACCTTTCTAATCATTGGTGTTTCAGAAAGATCTTACCCTAGATACTTGCTTTGTCTAGCAAGATTTTCAAAGAGGGTGAGGTGGAAGCATGTAGGCCACAGGGTGGTAATCCATCTAGATGGGTGGGAGGTTGGTTCTGTAGGAGGAGAGACTTCTACAAGAGAAAGGGGTATTGTGACTGGGATTTGCAGTGTAGGGCAGCAGAGTGAGAAGAAGTTGGATATAAGGCTAGCCCTGGTTCTAGAAAATGATTGCATCGAGCATGGAACGAAAAGTCACTGATTCTATCTGAATTACTCTGAAGAAGGTTCTATATGTCCAGATGTACAAGGGTTGTTGACCTGTCCTAGCCTTGAAGTATGAGTACAGTTTCCATTCTAAAGTTCCTGAGACAGATCCAAGTTCCATAATCCTATTCTGTTGTATGTTTACATAGGAGACTTGCTCTGATGTGAGATTTGGAATAACCTTAAATCATTGCATCTATAATACAAGCCCAGGGCTGTGGAGGATTGCACATAGTAAAGTGCTTTGGATGGGAGGGAGGAATGTATATCCTTTAATGTATGTATATTTACATATGATATAATGTATTGCCTTTAAGTTAGAGTGTTTGTAATTGTATACACTCATGGAACTATATCTCATCAAGACAATGGATACTTAGGAACCCTGAAAGTTCTCTCATGTAATCTCTCTTCAACCCTCACCTCAGAAGTGACACAGTTTTGATTTCTATCACCATGAAGTACTATATTTTTGTTTGCTTTGGGGCTTGGTTTAAATGAAATCAGATTGTATGTCCTTTTTGTGTATTGTATGAATTCTTTTACCAAGCATAATATTTGAGATTTATTTTACTCCGTGTGTCACATTGTTTTTGCTGAGATATGGTTCACATGTAATGAAATGTGCAGTATAAGTGTGCTGTACATGAGTTTGGACGAAGTTTTTGTAACCATCACCACAATCAAGTTATAGGGTATTTTTATCACCTCCGAAATTTCTCTTTGTGCTCAATTCTCTGTAACCACTGATCCACTTTCTATCACTACAGATTAGTGTTGCTTGCTTTAGGACTTTCTATATACTTTCATGTCTGCATTCTTTGGAAATGCCATGCCTCTGATAGTCATCCAAGTGTTTTGACTGGTGTATTGTGTTTTATAAATACAACACATTGTCCTATATTTCATGTATTTGTCTTCCTATTTAAAGGACCCTTGAGTTTGCTTCTCAATTTTTCACTATCATAAAAATAAGAACTTTCTTGAGATAGATTGTCAAGTGATTGTTCAAAGCGTTGCTACCCCTTCTGCCATCTAACAAGCAGCGTGTGAACATTCAGTGTTTCAAAAACTTGACCAGCTTTTGGTATGTTCACCCTTTGGTGAACATAGCCATTATACTGGTTATGAGATGTTGTGTATTATAGCTTTACTGATCTCTCCTCTGCTGCTATTTCTTCTTTTCTTTCTTTCTTCATGTTACTAGCTCAGCTACTTGATGATGAAGATCAAAACCAAGCATGAAAGATCACTCAAGACAAAGCTGTATTGGACCTAATGGTAAAACAACAAGGAAAGCACTGGAGGTTGTCTGTTGGCTGCCTGGCAGTGAGCCAGCCACACAGTGTGCTTGGATAGCCAGAGAATGGTGTAAGAAGGGTGCCCGTAAGCAGTTTTGGCAGCCCTCCCATGCAAATGAAGGAATCATTCCACCAATCACAGCACAGTCCCTGCCACCAGTCAGAGAAGCCCTTTGGGCAGATGATGGACTGTTTGCACCAATCACAAGCCTCCTACTGGGACACAAAAGGAAGTCCTCCCTCTTTGGTCTGGGTAGAAATGTCAGAAACAAAGGAGGAGGCAACAATGCTTGATGAGAAATGTACTCATTACCTTGTTCATGTAACTTGTAACCCTTCTGTATGGTATTTTCACAATTTAAAAAAACTTATTAATATAAAAAAATGAACGTACTCTAATGTGAAGCCTACTGAGCTTACTTATCTAAGTAGACTCCAGAGTGGTCAGGGGTTGTAGGATTAGAGGTTTAGACCCCACCCACCTCCAGGGAGAGTGGGTCAAAGTGGAAAAGCTCTTGAACTGGAAGTATTAATGAGCTTCTGGATTGCTGAAGACCTTGAGGTGCTGGCAGGCTATCACCAGGAAAGAGTACCAAAGCTCTTAATCCCCCCTCTTACCCTATCCATTCATCAAACTGGATAGATAACCTCCTTAAACCAGTAAACTTTTTTCCCCAAGTTCTGTGAGCCATCACCCCAAATTAATCATTAACGCCATATTGGGTGCTCTTTCCTCTACTGGCAAGCAGAGCAGCCCTGTGGTCTCATCTTACCCACTATGGGCTGGGAACAAGGGTGGGGCTCCATGTTCACATCTCCTCTGATCCACTGTGCTGTCTATCCTACACAAATGGCCCCATCCACCAGTGTGAGATGTGCCACACATTGAGCTGTTCCAGGTCTCCGCTAAAAAGAGCAGAGAATAAATTACAATTTCCTTATTGCTTCCGCTTCTGAAGTCTTCACTGCCAGGATATTTGTCGAATGTTTCAAATCATGCGCCTGACATTTACTTAGGGAATTTCTTCTTCTTCTTCTTTTTCTTGTATATCTACTGCCACAGTATGCATGAACCTTTATTTCATTTTTTAATGGTAATAGAAGACTAGGGATATGACTCAAATCAACCCACCTAGCAACCACAAGGCCCTGAGTTCAAACTGTAGTACCACCAAAAAGAAAAATGGCAGTGGAGCTAAGGATCATCCATTTTTTTGAAAACACAGGAAATGAAGGAAGATCAAATTTGCTTTCAGAAGTGTGAGCTCAGAGAAATCTATCCATAAGCTCAGAAAATGAATCCAATTCACATCACTTCAAGACAAGGGAGGGGAAGTTCAGAGAACTTTAAGGAGGGGATGGTAGGAGAGCATCAAAACAGAATGATGAAAGGGAAAATGGTAAAAGCACAGTTAATTCCCAGGAGAACTGAGGAGCCTGTGGCCCTTCCAACCACCCACATGTAGTTGGAAGATGACATTCACAGAGTGTGCTTCTAGGAACATGTGTGCATGTTTACTCTTCTTCCCTTACTAATGAATTGACCATGTCCCACAGTAAGTTAATGTATATTATGATCCTATATCTATGCTATATATAGATAGATAGATTTACATGTTGTTAATGCAAACAAAAGTTATGAGGAGGGCTGGGAAGGTGGCTCAGTGGTAGAGCGCTTGCCTTGCATGCATGAGGCCCTGGGTTCGATTCCTCAGCACCACATAAGCAAAAAGAAAAAAGCCTGAAATGGCGCTGTGGCTCAAGTGGTAGAGCGCTAGCCTTGAGCTGAATAGCTGAGGGACAGCGCCCAGGCCCAGAGTTCAGGACCAACTACCAGACCCAAAAAAAGAAAAAAAAAAGTATAGGGAGGCCCAAGCCAAAGAATCTCTGGAATTCCACCCAGGTAATTTGCTCTCCTGGTACAAGTGTCCTGTTCATCTCTCAGGCTGCCTTTGGGAATCCTATATATTAAGCCATCATATCTTGTATGTATATATTCATAAAAGCATTCTCTTAGCCAGGCACTAGTGGCTCATACCTGTAATCTCAGCTACTCAGGAGGCTGAGATCTGAGGATTACAGTTCAAAGCTCACCTGGACAAGAAAGTTCACGAGACTCTTACCTCCAGCGAGCCACTCAAAAACCTGGAAGTAGAGCTGTGGCTCAAAGTGGTAGAGTGCTAGTCTTGAGCAAAAAAGCTCAAGGACAGCACCCAGGCTCTGAGTTCAAGCCCCAAGACCAACCAAAAAATAAAAAAGTATTTTCTTTTTTCCTTGTGAAGAGAGTCATCAATAGGTTAACAGTAGCAGTAAAGGGAGAAGTAGAGTGAAAGAAAGGATCCAATGGGAGTTAGGGAGAACTTGATTGAAATTGTGACCATGTGGTTTGAACCCAACTCTTGGACCTCCTGTATATTCACCTGGATCTGTAGTTATTACAAAGCTTCAGGGATAAAATATGAATGTGAAAAACAAACAACTGTCATTTCATGTGCTAAAGAGTTAAAGAGTCAGTGCCAAGTGGAATGGGCAGGTAATAGAAGTTTTGATGACTCCAATCTGTGTTCAAGAAGTACTTTACCATTCATGTGTACACTGGTAATCCATTGACTAATATTTGACTTATGCCCATTGCTTATCATTTACTAGTAACTACTTATAATCATGCTTGTAATGGAAAATATTGCAAAGATGTGACTTCCTCCATAATAAAGTAAGTCCATTGACCAAGGAAGGTGTCTGACTCACTCAGAAATATCTGTGAGTGGTTAATTAAAACATTATCCTTTCATAAAACAGGTAGAAATCATTGGAAACATCACAGCATTTTTTTTTTTGCTTTGTTTCCATTTGATCAGCCATGGATTGTTTCCAAACTTCACGAAGCAATTCCTGGATTTATCCAACGGTGATCCTCTGCCTATTTGGCTTCTTCTCCATGATGAGGCCTTCAGAGCCATTCTTGATCCCGTATCTGGCTGGACCAAGTAAAAACCTGACCAGCACCGAGGTAAGTTAGGATGCATAAAAACCAAACACAGAAAGGCAAGCTCCTTCAAAACCACACATGGATGGCTGCTTCGAGTGTCTCAGGCTGAAGGGTGCCATAATTAAGGCAATGTAGGGTAGACAGACATGACTCCAAGATCAGCTCAACACAGCCCCTGGGGTCCACTTCTGTGAGGACCTCAGACATGGGAATAGAGCCTCACTCAAAGCTGCAGCTCAGTTCTGTGCCTCCTGCATTCTTCTACCTCGCAGGATCCAAATAGCAACACTGAAGAGAACTTCAGTGGTTTGAGAAGTGGCAGTCTTGTTGCACCAAAGGCCAACAACGTCTTTCCGTCCTTTCTCACTAAGAAAATGGCTGACTATCAAACCATAAGCTGTACTGAGGCCAAGTTATATGAAGCACTAACATATCAATAGAAATCGTGGGGCAGGGAAAATTTGTGGAGTCTGGTAAATTTGTGCAGGAAGAAAAGTGGATGGCATTACTTGGCTACCCCTCATTGCCACTGTTGTGTGAGTTCACTCCAACTCTGGAGGAGCAGAACTTGGACACAGTAATGGATCTAGATAGTTCTAGGCTTCTTGCACTGTAAACATTTCTTCTAATATTATTACTCTGTGAACAAGAAAGGAATGATGTTTCTAAGAACCTGGAAATCTCAGAAATACCTGAAAAGTTTTGTAATCATTTACTACCATTGTACATACTATTTAAAGGTAACATATAGTTCAAATCATGCACTCTTCTATGTGAATCGGTTGTAGATTTTTTTGTTTTCTTTAGTTTTTTTGGGGGGGCGGAGGGGAATGTTGGTGCTGGGGCTTAAACTCAGGGCATGGGCACTGTCCCTGGTCTTTTTGTTCAAGGCTAGCACTCTTCCACTTATTCCACACCTCCACTTCCAGGTGGTTCACTGGAGATAAGAGTCTCATGGATTGGCCTGCCCAAGTCTGGCTTCAAACCACAGCCCTCACATCTCAGCCTCCTGAATAGATTACAGGCACGAGCCACCAGCACCTGGCTTCTCCTTTTAATTTTTGTCTTAATTTGTTTGCTTCCAATGGGGAAGGGGACTCGTGTGTCCTCCTTGGAAATCAAATTCCTATCCTGTTTTCCCATACTCTGCAGACTATCTGCCCAGAGGTAAGTTTGAGACACGATCCACCTGTCCCTCAGAGATATTTCCCAGTCACACTGTGTGTCAACTTTACAGATCACGAACGAGGTCCTCCCTGTTTGGACCTACTCCTACCTGGCACTGCTCCTCCCTGTGTTCATCCTCACGGATTACGCCCGCTACAAGCCGGTCATCATCATTCAAGGGGTGAGCTTCGTGGCCACCTGGCTGTTGCTTTTGTTTGGCCAAGGAGTGAAGGTCATGAAGGTTACGGAGTTTGTCTTTGGGATAGTCTCTGCCACCGAGGTAGCCTACTACTCCTACATCTACAGCGTGGTCAGCCCGGAGCACTACCAGAAGGTGAGCGGCTACTGTCGGAGTGTCACGCTGGTGGCCTACACCGCAGCCTCGGTGCTGGCCCAGCTCTTGGTGTCCCTGGCAAACGTGTCGTACTTTTACCTCAATGTCATCTCCCTGGCCTCTGTCTCCATGGCCCTCTTAGTCTCCCTTTTTCTACCGATGCCCAAGAAGAGCATGTTTTTCCACGCAACACCCAACAAAGAAGCTCTGGAAAAGCCATCAGGACAGGACGCCGTCCTCGAGGGGGGTCACGGGGACCGCAAGGCACCGCACCAGGAGCCGCTCCCCACGGCCGGTTATCAGGAGAGCAGCCAGCGGAGCAACCCGGAGCCCGGAAAGGTGGTCTTGAGAAGCCTGACGCAGTGGTTCCAGGATCTGAAGGAATGCTACTCCTCCAAGCGCCTTTTCTACTGGTCCCTGTGGTGGGCTCTGTCCACAGCGGGTTTTAACCAGATTTTGAACTATGTTCAACTCCTGTGGGATGACAAGGCCCCATCTCACAACTCTTCCATCTACAACGGGGCGGTGGAAGCTATCGCCACGTTTGGAGGTAAGTGAACACTGCTTTAAACTTCCTGCGCTGGAGCTAAGCTTCTCCTTGTGGTAATTCACCTTGATTCAGAAGATACAAGCATTTATTTCTCAAGATAGAGGGCCCAGGTGGGACTCATACACATAATCCTAGATCGTCAGGAGGCTGACAACTGGAGGATCACAATTTGAGTCCAATGAAGATAGAAAAGTTCACTATACTCCATCTCCAAATAGTTGGCAAAAACAAACTAGGTCAGAGGTGTGGCTCAAGTGTTGAGTGCCAGCCCAGCAAGTTTGAAATCCTTAGTTCAAACACTAGTGCCATCAAAAACAGCAAAAAGAAAAAAGATGGAGGGTACTAGAAAAATAGAATGCCTCAGAGCACAAGATCTTTTATTTAATGTATTATATTTCTATATTTATGAGTTATTCAGGAGCTCAGAGCTTAGAACCAAACAACTAAGTTCTAGTGGAATCTCTCAGATTCTCTTTCCTCATTAAGACAGTTATTGACCATGTGCCCTGTTCTTTCAGAGTGCGTAAAGAGGTTTTATTGTTTTAGGAAATATCTGAAGACATCCAAAATCTCACCTTACAGAGTCTTTTGCGGTAGCCTTTTAATTAATTCTCACACTTGCTCAGCTTGTACTCCACCAATTAAGCTCCTTGGCTTTTTGCTGGTTATTTTGGAAATGGAGTCTTGTGGACTTTTTTTTTTTTTTTTTTTGCCCTGGCTGGCTTTGAACCACAATCTTCTGTATGTCAGCCTCCTGAGTTGCTAGGATTATAGACATGAGCCTCAGGTGCGTAGCTATCTGGTGTGTCTTAATAATGATCAAGCTCTGACTGACCTCATCAACCCTAGGCTGCACAATAGTGGCTTTCTTATGAAGAGCTGGGGGGGGGGGGAGAGCAGAGGTGTAATAGAAGAGAAATGTGCCTTTGAAGCCCATTCTACACTAAATATTTACATTCTAGTAAATGGAAACTTACACATCACGTGAAACTTTGAAGATTTTTTTTTTAATTTTAGGAAGTTAGATCGTTCCACACCCACATACAAAGTTTCAGGAGACTTGGCTTCTGTTGTATTCTTGTCTCCCTTTGGGGGTGGGGGGCGGGGGCGTTGGCCTCAGGTTAACTTCTGAAAACAAAGACTGTGCCAGAATTGCTTCGTTGCAGTGATGCTCCGACATTCAAATTTGGGGGGCACAGAAAGGGTCCTTTGTAAACCCAGCCCTTTCCTGAAAACATGGAGAAAAGTTAATAGACCCATTGTCAATACAAGTAAGTAACTGAACAACTTTCATTTTAAGAAAAAGATCACAATTACTAACATTAACTAGTATCATTCAGCCTCTTAAACTCTATAAATCAATATAGATCTTTTTGCCTCACGCCTCAAGAAAATTAGCTTCTCTGGATGCGGTGATACACACCTGTAGTTCCAACTTGTGGGGAGGTTGGTAACTTTATCCTGGAGTTCAAGGCCAATCTGAGAATATAACAAGACCCTGTCTTTAAAAAGAAAGAAAAGGAAAAGAAGAGAAGAGAAAGAAGGGAGGGAGGAAGGAAGGGAGGAGTGGAGTGTGGGAGGGGGAAAGTAGGTCAGATCTTGACGATTCTAAAGTGGAAGTTAAAAGTAAAGACTAAGCCTGGCTACTCCATGCAACCACTGAAGAGCTTCCCGTAAACTCTGCTAAAGGGGTAATGAGAGAGAGCGGTGTTGGGCATTTAATTCATTCTTCTCATCCTGTTCGTGCATACGTGGAGGTGTCATCGTATTGTTGTTCCCACACTGCTGCGTTTAGGGTCCTGGCTGGCCAAAAAGTGTGACAAGTAAGTAACTGAAAAAGATAGGGAACTAAAAAAGAAGAAAATCTGGAAGGAAAAAGGATAGATTGTCCCTTAAGTAGAACACACTGTTTTTTGTGAAAGCAATATATTTTTCCCTTAGAATTGCCTGAACAGATTTTGATTTTGGTTTGGTGTAGCAAGGGAATCCTGGGACTTGAACTCAGGATTCTATGGTTGCTAGGTACGCTCTCTACCACTTGAACCACACGCTCATCCTCTTTTGCTTTAGTTATGTTTGCAGATAAGATCTCACTCTTGCCTGGAACTGGCCTTGAACTATGGTCTTCCAGATCTCAGCCTCCCCCAGTAGCTAGGATTACAGGAGAGGACTACCATGCCCAGGCTGAGACCTGATGTCTGGTGCTCCTTTGTGTTTGGTTCTCAGGTTCCGTGGCTGCCTTCGCAGTGGGGTACCTGGACGTCAACTGGGATCTCCTGGGAGAGCTGGCTCTGGCCACCTTCTCAGTTGTCAACGCAGGCGCTCTGTTTCTCATGCATTACACACTCAGCATCTGGCTGTGCTATGTCGGCTATTTGGTATTCAAGTCCAGCTACATGCTTCTTATAACCATTGCTGTGTAAGTATTAGCCATCATTTTTTCCCTCTCAGAGCAACAGGAAGACTTTTATATGGTGTTTCTGAGACAAGGTTTCTCTATGTAGCTCAGGCTGGTCTTGAACTAGAGGATCTACTGCCTCAGTTTGACAAGTGCTGGAATTAGAGGTGTATACTATCAGACCCAGCCCAAGCAATATTAAATGGGAACTATTTATTTTGAATTAAATGCCATGAAGCAGTCTTTTCATTTAAGTCGGGGATATATAAACCAAAAGCAATCATTATTGTTAGGTTTTGAATCATTACTGGCCACAGTTTTCCACAACAGGGTGTGATGTGATTTAATTTTGAATATTAGGTTTAGACTCCAGCCTTAATTTCATGTAGTTGTGTTAATAACTAAGCACATACTCTTCTGCGAACAACTATATTTTCAAGAAAATTACAAAAAGCTGGACAATACTAAAAAAGATAAAGATAAGCTGTGTTGTTCTTGGGCATAGAATTGAATGAGTTTTAATTATTTTTTTAAGGAAGATCTCCAGGACTCAGGATTTTCTGCCACATATACATCTTTTTCAGGGATCACTTTTAGAAATTATTCAGAGAAGAGGGGACATGAGGGAGAATGATGGAGGTCTGATCAGGGGATATGGGATATACATGGGCATGTCAGGATGAAAGCCCACATACAACTGGTTGATGCAAATAAAAGAATATGGGGGGGAAGAAAAGTGTTACTAAAAAGCATTGGTTGAAGTAAATGTAGCCGAAGATGAATTGGACTTTATTAACTAAACAGATTAAAAACTAAAAATTTAAATTGCAAGTTGCATGAAAGAAGAAGAGATAAGCTTTGTTAAGTTTTGTTTGGCATTTGGCTGGTCAGTTGGTTGTTGGAGGTTTGTTTGTGTTACTTTTTTTTGAGAAAAGGTTTTCCTGTATAATTCAGGCTATGAAGTTTGTTTGTTTTGTTTTGAGTTTTTTTTTTTTTGAGAGAAGGTTTTGCTATATAATTCAGGCTATGAACTTGAAATTATCCTGCTTCTCTTACCCAAGTTCTGAGATTACATGCCTGGCTTCAGTGTGCATGTGTGCGTGTGTGTGTGCGTGTGTGCATGTGCGTGTGCACGCGTGTGTGCGTGTGTGCGTGTGTGTGTGTGTGTGTGTGTGTGTGTGTGTGTTACCTGGGGCTTGAACTCAAGGCTTCATACTCTCAGTCAGCTCAAGGCTGGCACTCTACCACTTGAGCCACACCTCTACTTCCAGCTTTTTGGTGGGTGATTGGAGTTAACAGTCTCCCAGACTTTTCTTCCCACGCTGGCTACAAACCTCTATCCTCAGATCTAATCAAAGTAGCTATTTAGCCTGAATCATTAAGATTATAGGTGTGAGCCACCAGGACCTGGCTAACTCAGTCTTTAAAGTTTTTTTTTTGCTTTACTTTGTCTCATTGTCTCTGCTGAAGGAAAATTAGACAAGCAGTGTGCACTGTTCCTGGGGCTTGAACTCAGAGCTTGAACTCAGGTTGGCTTTGAAGAGTGATCCTAGGTCTCAGCCTCCTGAGTAGCTGGGGTTGCAGGCGTGAGCCACCAACGCACAGCCATGTCTGCCCTTTAAAGACAAGCATCTCCTGTACATTATGGTTAATAAAATGTTTACTCAACATTTCACAATAGATTTCAGATTGCCATCAACCTCAGTGTGGAACGCTATGCCCTGGTGTTTGGAATAAACACCTTTCTCGCCTTGGTGATTCAAACCATCATGACTGTGATTGTAGTCGACCAGAGAGGGCTCAACCTGCCTGTTGGCACTCAGGTAAGCCCCCAGAGTGACTGTCGTGTGGGGGAGGTGGAATCCAGGATTTCTCCTAAAATAACAAACACTATTTTTACATTGCCTGAGTTACTCCACTAAAGCAACGTTTAAAATATGCAATTCCTTAATAATATGAACCTGAAGCAGGTTTTGAGCAGTTGTGACAGCTGGGTCAACATTGATCTGCAAATCATCTTAGTGTCTAAAATGCATTGTATGCCGGGTACCGTTAGCTCACGCCTATAATCCTAACTACTCAGGAGGCTGAGATCTGAGCATCGTGGTTCAAAGCCAGCCCGGGCAGGAAAATCTGTAAGACTCTTATCTCCAATAAACCACCAGAAAACCAGAAGTGGTGCTGTGGCTCAAGTGGTAGAGCGCTAGCCTTGAGCTGAAGAGCTGAGGCAAAGCACCCAGGCCCAGAGTTCAGGCCCCACGACCAACAACAACAACAACAAAAATGCATTGTAGCATCGTACCAGCCTCCAAACACAAACACCCAGACATTAGTGGGCTTTAGTAGGGTTGAATTTTGATTCAAGGCTGCTAGGCCTTGAATCTAGGCAGTGTGCTACAAAGCCATGGCTCTCTATCCTTGAATTGTTCACCTGTTCTTCTATCTCAGAAGAGACTTGTGCAATCTAAATGCCCTCTGGGTCATTAAAATCCTGAGTCTTAGTTAACCTGTAATCCAAGCCCTCCAACCTGATTGATTATACATTGCCAGAGACTGAGGTGATGAGGGTAATGATTTGTTTGTGTCCAGTTTTTAGTTTACGGGAGTTATTTTGCCGTCATCGCTGGCATTTTCCTGATGAGGAGCATGTACGTTCTCTACACCGCCAGACGGCAAAAGGAAGCCCAAAGCCTGGCCACAGCTCAGAGCCCCGCTGAGCCGCACTCAAAGGAGTCCAGTCACACCTTGTCCACGAAGCTCTGACCCAGCCCCGTCAAGCACAGTGCTTTGCGGAGTCATGGGATGGGAGGGCAAGACCTGAGACGGACAGCGTGACCTGCTCACTCTGCAAGTCGTTTCCAATGACCTTCGCAAAGCCACAACCAAACATCTGCCCTCAACCTGATGGCTGTGTACCCACCAGAGGAGTCACTAGGGCCCATCTCATTTAAACGACCCACGTGGGGACCCCCACAAACAACGGTTGGCTGGAAAATTCTAGTTCTGATCACTTAAAAGAACAAGCAAATAGCAAAGACAACCACCCACCAGCCAACGCCAGCCATGCTGCAGTTCTGTTCTCTACTAGTGAACAGAGGATGTTCTAGGATCTATATAGGCTTTATCACGAGTGCCACCCCTCTTACTCTTCTGGTGGGTGTGTTCCCACTGCAGCTCACAGTTCCCTGAGAGGATGGCAAGCTTTGGCCCCATTTCCTGGGGTCCCTTTCATCCTAATTGCACTGTTAGATGCCAAGCTATGATTTGATCATCTGATCGCGTTTTGGGGGGAAAGCTTTTCACCCTTTACTGTGGTGTTGAAACTCTACTTCAGGAATGGCTCCAGGTGCTCCTGTGTATCTGTCATTCACACCCTGGTGGACTGAGAGAGGCCGTGGGCTTCTCCCCTCCGTGGCCCCAAAGGGGCATTGGAACGCTGTGTCTGTCTGATATCTTAAAAAACAAACAAACAACACTGTAGAAGGTATTTCCAGAATGTTTAACAGTGTTTATGAAAAAACACAGGATTAAATCCGGTTTTTGGGTTGTTGTCTTTTTTTTTTTTGGTGTTGGAGATTAAATCCAAGGCCACATGCATGTTAGGCAAGCTCTTAAAGAGTTCATGGCTTGGGCTAGGAATGTGGCTCAGTGGTAGAGTGCTTGCCTAGTGCACGAAGCCCTGGGTTTGATTCCTCAGGACCACATACATACACAGAAGAAGCTGGAAGTGGCACTGTGGCTCAGGTACTAGTCTTGAGCAAAAGAAGCTGAGGGACAGTGCCCAGGCCCTGAGTTCAAGCCCTATGACTGACCAAAAAAAAAAAAAGAGTTCAAGGTTTAGATGGACTTCTGCCGAACATTACCTCAGCAAACCTGGAGGTTGGGGGTTACATTGAACTATCTACCATGGGACATAAGTAATATGGATCCAAGATTTGTATTTCCAAGACACTTCAATCCCAAGGTTCACTCCCCAGATTGAAAATGAAAATCTGTCCCAAATCCAATATCTCACCTTATCAGCAGTTTTGATTACCATAGTTACAGCTTCCTAGGTCAAGCATAGTCCAAAATTATCAGGCAGAAATTTACAGAAATAATCTGTAATTTGAAGTGCACTCCATCCTACGTAGCACACACGAAAGGTCATGGTCTGTGTATCCTTCCCAGGATGTGAATAATTTGGTTTTCCATTCACGGAGGTCTCTGTTTTCAGATGGACTATGCACTATCTCAGGGCTGATGTTCAGTGAGCTCTGTTCCAGTTCATAATGAGAGGAGTGATGAGTGAAATTCAGTATCAAGAAAAAGCCTGCCGTCATAAGTGTGTGCCAAGAAAAATCATGATGTGGGCTGGGAAGGTGGCTCAGTGGTAGAGCGCTTGCCTTGCATGCATGAGGCCCTGGGTTTGATCCTCAGCACCACATAAGCAGTGCCCAGCGTTCAGGCCCCACAACCAGACCCCCCCCCCCAAAAAAAGAAAAATCATGATGTATGAGTACCACGCCAGGTTTCAACATCCACTCACTGTGTTGCTATGGACTCCACAAGGAAAGAGGGACCAGTAAAGAAGTCGAATAAAGCAAAGAAAGGGTGGCCTTCTTTTTGGTGAGGGGGGATTGTGGTGCTTAAACTCAGGGCCTGGGCTTTGTCCCTGAGTTTTTTCACTCAAGGCTAGTACTCTACCACTTTGAGCCACAACGCCACTTTCAGATTGCTGATGTTTAATTGGAAATAAGAGTCCCACAGCCTTTCCTGTCCAGGCTGGCTTTTAACTGCCACCTCTCAGATCTCAGCCTCTTGAGTAGCTAGGATTACAGGAGTGAGCCACTGGGGCCTGGCTTGCCACTATTTTATTATTATTATTATTCAACTTGTACTGGATACAATTAGACCAGAAAAAAAAAATCAGAAGTCCAGAATTGGAAAGGTAGAGGCAAAATTATTGTTCCAGAGGCTACCAGTGCAAACCAAATAAACATCTAATAAACTCCAGTCTTAGATATTTTTATTATAATCACAGAAAATAGACTCAGGGGCAAAGTTCAAAGACAGAAAATGGCTCAGGCATCTACAGGGTGCTGAAATTTACTCAAAAGAGAAGTGTAAATTAGAACTATGCTGACTTACCATTAACCATTGTTCTCTAGAATTGTGTCAGCTCGTAGCCTCACAGATTGTCATGATATGCTAGAGGCCTGATTCTCACTGAAATTAGATGGAAGAAGATGAAAACATGCCAGTGTGGGTTTGCTTTGTGAGGTGTGCTGGCATTTGTTTTGTTGTTTGTTTTGGGCAGTACTGGGGTTTTGACTCAGGATTTTTCACATACCAGGCAGGCCTTCTACCACTTGAGCCACACCCCCAGTAGTTTTAGGTATACCAACCTCGACCATTAAAATTGCAAACTATCATGTGGCTTATTCTTTGAAATAGGGTCTCACTAACTTTTTGTCTGGCTTCAACCATGATCCTTGTCTGCCTCCCAAGTAGCTGGGAATACAGGCATGAGCCACTGTATCCAGCTGGTATGGAGGATTTTTAGGGCTCAAGAGGATGCCCTTTGAAGTAATGTTTCAAGTGTTTAGGTTTATACATAGAACAAGTCTAGAAGACCAACTAAAACAGAATTCACAGAGGAAGAACAGAAAGGAGTCGAGAGAATCAGTATTTATAGAAAGAAAAATAAAAAGTAGATCATAGCTCTGCCTTTTGTAGATATTTAGTGCTTGTCTTACCCTAAGCTATGGAGATGTGGTTTGAGGAAGTTGTAGCTGAAGAAGCACTTGATGTACTTTTGACTTTGAGCCAGGTCTAGGTCCGTGGAAGAGGCACTGGAGTGGGTGTGGAAGCAACTCAGTGAAGCTCTGATCAGCTGACCTGGTTCCCCCATTCCTTCTCCTGTGTTCTGAGTCCACAAGGCACGGGAGGGGGCACTGGCTGTTCATGGAGGCCTGTGGCAGGCATTATCTGTCCAGCCTGCCCTGCAGATAGGAATGTTGGAATTGTGGCTGATGCTAGATGGCCCCTGTCCTGGCCAGAACTCACTGTGCAGAACTCACCTGCTTCACACCTTTTCTCCTTAGCAAACACCTGTTGTATGTGAAATCTCTTCTCCTCTTGCTTTCCTGGCCAGCCAAGGTAAGACCAACCACCTAACTGTGCTACAAGATGCTTCACCAAATGTCAACTCACTCTGCTTGCCTGCTTCTCAACGAGTTAGAAGATAATCTTGTTAAATTGATCCGTGTGCACTCTGATGAAGCATTGTCTACTCTTTAACGTGTTTCATCCAAATCACCAAAGGAGCCAGGAAGGCCTAAGGGGAAACAACTCCTCTCTCCTGTCCGTTCCTGCTAAGCCTCATTCTTTTCTTGAGGCAACCATTGCCCCTGTGCCTGGCAGTTTTATCCTCCAATTTCACTTGGAAGATACCCCATCTCTAGAAGATACCCCATCTCTAGAAAATACACCCCACCCTTTAATCTAGATCTTTCCATCTTAATGCCATCCGTTGACTTACAGCTACCATATTTAAAGATTGGTTAAACCTAGATCACAACTCAAAAAACAGGCATAGTGCCCTTTGGGATTCCTCTATGGATCACTGTTGTTAAACCATTGAAGTATATTTCTGTACCACTTAGGCATTACCTCTCCCCTTCCCATCTTCTAACATGGGTTGATACCTTCCCAATTGCTCTCCCTCCTTCCCTTTCCTCTTACAGCTCACTATACCTTCTCCTGTTTGTTTTTTTTTTCAGTTCTTACAGTAGTAACATTTTATTCCTTTCTGATAACCATTGACAAATTTCCACACTTTGACAATAGAGCAGTATTTAAAGTTTTTTTTTTTTAAAGTGACTGGGGGTTATGGCTCAAGTGGTAGAGCATTTGTCTAGCAAATGGTGAGTTCAGTATCACAAAAGAAAGTTAAAAGAAGCAACAAACAACATTTGAGTAATCACTATCTAGAATTATGGGCCCTGACAGGTGCACTAGGATTGTACATTGTACATTGCACCACCATTTACATAATTATTGGCTATAAATACTGGCTCATCGAAGCAAAGTACGATTGTAGATTGCACAGTTTTTTTTTTTCCATCCATTTCTTTCATTCTTAGGGTTCTCTGCTTCTCAGGAAAGAAACGTTGGTTCTACTGCCCAGTTACCAGCATGCCTAGGCTCCCCCGCCACGCATATGCTGCCTTGAACTTGTTGCACGTAGCTAGAACTCCTTGTGAGGCTTCATAATGAGGCAGTCCAGGGTACCGCCGTATGTGGGAGTGACTGCTGTTGCAGGGCTTGGAGGATTTGTGTGTTATTTGGCTTTTCCAGGAAACAGAGGTAAAGTAATGAGCTATGTAAATAAGGCTTCGTCAGCCAGCCTTATTCATGTCATATCAGGTACAGGCAAAGAAGCATTAAGAATGAACAAGTTCTTGATAAAATTAAGGCAGGGGTGGGCTTAAGGGAGGCCTAGGTGAGAATTGAAAGGGGCGACATTGGTGAAGATATATTGTATCATAAACTGCTTTGTTATATGGTGACTCCTTTGTATGACTACTTAAAGATAATTTTAAAAAATAAAAAATTAGGATAGGTCTCTCCAGAGGGGAGACCAAATTTACATTTATATATAGCAAAAAAAGAATAGGTATGGAATTCTAGTTTCCACTCCTCAATGAGTCTGTTACAGAGCCAAGAGAGACCATAATTAAAGCATCATTGATTCTTATTATGTCCCCCAGATTGGAGACAGTGCGATGATTAGTCAAAATGATGTACAGTCAGGAGCTACCGTGAAGCAAAGAATCTGAGAAACAAGCTCTGTCATCCCAGCAGCGCCTAGAACCTGGGCTCTGAGGAAGAGATGAGAAAGGTCTTACTCATGACTCTGCTTCACGCTCCACAGGGGAGCCCCTCCCTCCTCTTGTAATCTGAATTTTGATTCCGTTCGTTGAATCAGTGAAGTATTTGTTTAAGGTTGTAACCAACTTTTTATTGGTTTGATTTTAATTACTTATTCCCCTGAGTGATAACAAATGGAACATGAATGTTTTAAATCAATTTTTTGAGGAACCTCCATCCTGCAAATCTGTTTAATAGACCTAAAAACCTGGCTATCCCACCTTTGCCCAGTAGGTGTCATTAGCAGCAAATAGCACAAGATCACGTTGGCCTAAACAACATTTGGAAGGCTGAAACTCCGTAGATCTACTGAACTGATAAATATTACTACTTGGGGGGTGAGGAGGTGAATAAGTGATCACTTAATGATGCTCATCATTTTCCTTAGCAACCTTCATCAAACACCATTTATTATCTCTAAGCAGTTGTACAAAGGAGTTGCCATTCAACAAATCAGTTTATGAACACTGTGCATCTTGACCAATGTCATCATCCTCCCACATCCCTCCCAGCCCCATACCCCTCCCCTCAATTTTAATTGTGTAGGATATACATTAATTACTGCATCCTCCCCTTCTTCCTCTTCTTATTCATTACCCCCTTTATCCCACCTCCTGCTTTTTAAGTAGCAATTTCCTAGGATTCATTTCATTGGACTATGAGTTGGTCTTTCTCAAACACCATTTAGATTCAATGTTGGGAGTAGTCAGTGAGGACAGAGGAATAAAGTAAGCAAGACTGTGGGGGAGAAAAGTGAAAGGAAGGAAGTGAGACTACTATATAGCAACCCAGCAGTTATTAATGCAAAGGGGGGGGAGGGAGAGGGAGAGGGGGAAAGCTTTACATCCTTACAGAACTGCATTCACAAGTATATGATCTTAGGCATTGTCCCTCTCTTGGTTTCTGCTTTGTCATCCAACAAATAGAAGCTTAATCTTTGCAAACTTTACAGAAAATTAGAATAAAGATCTACTCCAACAGTTCATCAGTTATACCAGTGCTGGTCAAAGGAGTTGATCTTTGGACTTTGAAGCTGACCTACCTAATCAGCAACTATATAGATGAGCATGGAGTTGGCTAACTATATTTTTTCATCACATTTCCTGAGTGAATCTGAGGTGCTAATGCTATTTAATATAGTCTTGATACGTGGCCTGCATGAGAGAGAATCAAGGGATGATGCCAGCCGATAAAGAAACTACCCTTTCACCCAAGCAATGGACGATGGGTAGAGGAGCATTAACAGCTGAGCATGTGGGAGGCTGGACTGGAGATCAAAGTTACCCAGCAGCCTTCATCACTGAGACTGAAGATCAACTCTCCTAGCCAAAGCAGACATCCAAGGGCTCCTCCTACAGCAGCCGATCAGAACTTCACACGAAGGACTCCTGCTGATAGCGCATGGCCTCCACCATTCTCTTAACCACCCTAGACTCCAGCTGTTTTGTCCAGCTTTCTGAGGATGAAAGTTCTGACTCAGTTCCAAGCAGATGTCTTTCCTGTCATTTCTACCTGCCACCAACATCTGCTTTGTAAAAGTGGGTGAAGATCTGAAGAAACATACCCCAGGTTGCTCTCTGAGACTTCTGGGAGTGTGTGGAGAAACCCTTAACCCCTTTCCAGGCCACTGCTCACCATGGTCAGCTGTAGATTTGGTAGTTATAAAATTGGAGGAAAAAAGGAAAGAAAATGCTTAACAAAAAAGGAATATCTAAGCCAGGTGCCAGTGGCTCACCCCTGTAATGCTAGCTACTTAGGCTGAGAGCTGAGGATTGTGGTTCAAAGCCAGCCCAGGCAGGAAAGTCCGTGAGACTCTTATCTCCAATTAGCCACCAGAAAACCAGAAATGGTGCTGTGGCTCAAGTGGTAGAGTGCTAGCCTTGAGTTGAAGAGCTCAGGGACAACGCACAGGCCTAGAGTTCAAAAAAAAAAAAAAAGAATCTAAATCACTGAGCACTGATGTCTCACACCTGTACTTACAGCTACTCAGGAGGGTAAGATCTGAGGATTGCATATCAAAGCAATCCAGAAGTGGAAGGTTTGTAGACTCTTCTCTCCAGTTGATTACCACAAATCAGGAAGTAGAGCTGAGGCTCAAATGGTAGAACACTTGCCTTGAGCCAAAACAAACCAAAAAACACTAAGAGACAGCACCCAGGTCCTGAGTTCAAGCCCCAGTCCTCGTGTGTGCACACACGTGCGCGTGCACATACACACACACACACACACACACACACACACACACCCCTAAACCATGCTAAGCAACAACTGTACACCAGATGCCAGGCTAAGTTCCTTATATCTACTTCATTTCGTCTTCACAGAATTACTATGATCTACATCTTTTAAAGGGAAATAATTGGGATTCAGTAAAATTTCCAATAACTTAAAAAATGTTTGTTAAATCCTACTTTGAGGCCTGTTCTAAGTTCTGGGAATGTATGTGCAGGTAATAGCAGGCTAGATCCTGGTGTCCTGTTGCTTCCAGCCTAATGGAGACTCCATTTTACCCCAGTAGACTCAACAATTAATATAAACTTATATTATAAACTTAAAGAAAGAAGGAAGAGAGGAAGGAAAGGACTATGTCCAGTAAGGCTCATAGATGACCTAGCAGACAGTCTTTCGGGCAGTTATTTATGTAAGAAAGATCTAGAAAACCCCAGAAACCTCCCACAGAAAGTACCTCCCAGCTTCCGGTGATACGGTGATATGGAAGTAAAAAGCAGTGGATCTCAGTTTATAACCTCAGGCAAATTCTTCTCATTCTCAGAATTGCTCTTTCTTGAGGTATCCCAAGTTCTGGAGATCTTTTCTGTCTCAGGAAGAACCTGGTGATAAACTGGAGCAGCATTTACTTTACCACTGGGCAGAGGACAGCACGTTGAATGGGTCTCCCATCAAAAAGGCCAGCTTCATGTGGGCCCACCTGTGCTGGGCCAGAGGGTGTGGCGGCCAGGATGTGTGCCGTGGTCAGTCCCCTTCCCAAAGTTCTTCTCCCAGTGAAGGCCAGACTTCCACCCAAGGTCCCGCCTTTTGCTGGTGAATATGGTATTCCATGGTGAGCAGTCTCTCCAGCCTCCTTTCACAGTGCAGTTATTCCAGAGCTTGGGTTAGTTCACTGCTGCCAGTGAGGAGGTGAACATTTGTGGCAGAAACACTATACACAGTTCTCACTGCAGACAGGATTGACTTATGCCGAAGAATTCTAGAAGCCAAATATTTAACACATCAGTCCTTTAGTATCTCTCATTTGTAATCTGGCCTTCTTTCGCATCTAAGACCATCACACACACACACACACACACACACACACACCACCCACACCACCTGCCTTCTCTACCTCCATCACCTCAGGGAGGCATCAATAAGAGAAGATGGAATCTTATAATTCTCAGCAAGAACGGTGAGGGAGCCTTGTGGTCAGCTATGAAGCTTCAAAGTCCTCTTTGAAGGGTCTTATGCTTTGCCATCCATTGCAACTCAACATTACCATCACCACCATTACCTTTCTCCACAGAAACAACCTGGTGCAACTTCTGCCTGCTCTCTGGTTAAGTTTGGGCTGTATGGCTCCAGGTCAGTCTGCTGATTACAGACTTACCTGCTCCGTGAGACTTGGAGTGGAAATATGAGAGAGCCAGCCAGCCAGACACACAGATAAACAAATAGATTGGAATAAATAGACACACAGATAGATGATAGATAAATAGACAGATAGACAGACAGACAGATAGATAAATAGATAGATAGATAGAGCCCATATTCTCCAAGGCAATTTTCTTAATTACACTCAAACCTAGTGTAGAATTCCTTATCAGGTAGACCTCTGGATAAATGTAAATACCCACTACCTAATAGAGCATAAATTTAAACATTATGAACCCAGAAAGCACATTCTCTAACATTTATCTACACAAAAAAATAGCATACTATTACATCATTTAAAAAAGCCAGAAAATCTTGTATCAATGTGTAATTTTTCTAAAAATTCACATAATATTTAGGCTATCTGGGTACTATTAAAAGAATTCATAAAAGACAATAGCTCTTGGCATTTGGACGAATTTAATGTGATTTATACATGGGCATGTTTAGCTCTGACTGACTTATTTCTCTGAAGACCTCTTACACCATTACCAGTCTTACATCATATGCTTTGAGAGCACTAATTATCCAGTTAATTGAGCATCTAAGAAGCACTAGCTATATTGCAGGTACCACCATGGAATCCCTTCTCTCCAGATGTTCTCTTTTAGAGGGAAGAAACAAAGCAAAAAAGCAGCTATCACAGATGGTAACCTCACAAGGGAAGGAAATAAAGAATCAGAGGAGGCTCGGTTCTCACAGGATGGCCTGGGAAGTCCTCTGTGATAAAGTGAGGTCATTGGTGCATCACCCTCGGGAAGAAATGGCTCTAGAGTTCTGTTCCAGCAGATGCGGGAAGAGGCAGAGCCCTGAGAAGGGTCATCACGGCAGGCAACCCCATGGGCAGTGTCTTTATCCCATGGAAGTATCCTAGGCTGCAGTCAGGAGACAAGTCCTGTCACTTCCCCGCAGTCATTTTCTCTCCAGGTCTCTAATTCTATATGGAACCAGGGATTGGGACCAGATAATTGTTCTTCCCAGCCCAGAAAATCCAACTCAAAGCTTTCAGGAACAACCCAGCCAAAAAGCCTGTATAACTACAACTCTGTGTTCCCAAACCTACTTCCATTTATAGTAGAATTGAGGTCATTGGAAGTACATTTAGAAACCTTGGACTTAGAAGGCAAATGTATCTCTTAACTGCAAAGGTATCTAAATAACCCAAAATAAAACTAGACAACCTAACCTCCCCGGCCCTCCAGCTGACAGATACATGATTTTAAAATAAAGAGACAGGAGACAGAATAGATTTTTCAACAGAACCTTTCTTACCTGCGCACTTCTATGTGGAACAGCCATAAATAAAACAGAGAAAGCCAAAGGCAGAGGCAGGGGCTGCTGGATGAGCTGGAAAGCAAATGAGGATCTGGATTTGGAGGGAAGTCATTTCATGTCCACCTCGTGTGCTGTGGGCATCCCACCCACTGTAACCTGCAAGGAAGGAAAGGCGACAATGACCAAATGACTTTGAAGCACGCAGGAAGAGTTTGCTAGGATTACCACTATCTACTAAGCAGGTGTTCTCACGGTGAGGGCCTGACCCTCTCAGTTGGGCTGGAGTACCAACTGAGAACTTGGTAGAAAGAATTCTTGGCCCCCACCCCAAAATTCCCACTGAAATAGCAATGGAGGAATGGAATAAAATCGCATGCGACTCAACTTCTCATTCACTGACTTGGGAGGGGGTCCTTGGGTGGGGTGAGGGAAGAGGGGAACAGGACATGTTGTTTTCAATTAAAGGGGGGAAGATGGCCCTGGGGGCAGCCTGTTCAAACCATGAGAAGTTCACAGAAAGAAGAATATCTACGCTTCACATTTGCTCATCAGTCTTCCTTTTATGATACACTTTCAGACTCAAAATGAGAGCTCTCTATTCAAATAATACCCCCAGGATACAATTTATATCACTGCCGTAAATAACCAAAGAAAGTTCTAGAAGAAACTTGCTGCTACAAAGTGTGGATCTTGAAGGACACCCAAAGGTCCATGAGTTGAAGGCTTGGTCCCTCACCTTGTGGTACTAATCGGAGGTCTTGGGTCACTGGGGGTATACTCTTGAAGGAGATTGTGATACTCCCGCCCCTTCTTCTTCCTCTTCCTCTTGCTCCTCCTCCTCCTCTCTTTCACTTCCCACTCATGATATAAGCAGTTTCATTCTGCTATTACCTTCTACCACACTGCATTGCCTCAGCAAGCACCAAGCAAAAAATCAGTCTTGGAAACTGTGTAGTAACAGAAAATTGACTGGCATGCCCTTTTCCTTACCTCTCCTTTCCTCCTTCCTTTTTTTCCTTTTTATAAGTGGTACAGGATGGTGTTTGTATCCTGTCTTTGCTTTGACCAAACTATGCTACAGTGATGAGGAGGGGAGGAGTCATTGATGCCCGTGCTAGTCCAGGAACATGAGCCTCCTAACTATGCCTCCCTCCAAACTGGAATTACAAGGGTGGATCACCACACTTTTTGTTGAGATGGGGTCTCCCTAACTTCTTCCCTGGGTCTGGCTTTGAGGCATGGTCCTCCTGATTTCTGTTCCTCAAAAAAAAAAAAAAAAAAGCAACCAATTCAAAACATGTAAAAGATACATTTACCCCCCTCCCAGCATCAACCATACGTCCAAATCTGAGTTCAAAATATGACTGAGAGGCCCAAATCTCCTCATATAATCGGTTACCAGTGAGACTATGATTCATCATGAGGTAAGATTCCCCTCCGTGCATTAACTTGTGAAATAGAAAAACACTTATCTGCTTGCAAAATACAGGATCCAGATATAGGATAGACATTTGTATTCCAAAGGAGGTAATTTGGAAGGAAATAAAGGCAGGGGGAGCAGGGATCATGAATCCTAAACAAGTCAGAAACCTAGAAGGAAAATTCCATGTGATCTCAAGGTTGGAGGACGATCTTCTGAGTCATGGTGCTCTTTACTTTGGGCCTGTTTGGACAGCCACCCCACTCGAAAAAGGTCTTGTTCCAGACTTCTGCATCAAAAGTGCTGGCGTTTAAGTTATTCTTCCTTAACTTCGTTCTGTCTCTTCTAGTCTGGCAATATTCCTACTTGTATCTCAAAAACCTTCTCAGCCTCCAATGTAATTAATCACTGGCATCCACGCCATGACTCCATAAAGTCTTCCATTCATCCTTCCTGAGCACTTGCAGCTCAATTCCTGGCTTCTGCTGCGATTATCCGCTATATCTACATGTCACACACGTCATTAGGTAAGCCATACTTCTAGCTATTTCAGGAGTACACTACTAAGACAGGCAGAAAAACCTTCCCAATCATCAGGAGCAAGTTCCTTCTTGTTTGGGAGTTCTTTCTTCAATTTATCTCTTTCTTCTCACATTTTACTCTGAGCAGCAAAGAAATCGAGTTTCATCTTCCACACTGTATTTGAAATCTCTTCAGCTAAATCCTCAAGATCATCATCACTTACAAATTGTGTTTTCCTCCCAACAACAGAACAGATAGTTCTCTGCTAACTTCACAACAAAGATCAACTTGTCTTGTGTCCAATTACATGATTTTCTCTCTCCCTGGAGACTTCGCTGCAAACACCTCTAATGTCCAAAGTTCTAGCAAGGTTCAGTACACTAGGATATGCGTATTCTCTCAGACAATAGAAGCTTTCTCTATAGCTTTCCTCACTCCCAAATCCTTCCAGAATGGTCTTTGATGTCTGTATTTCTACCAACAATCTCCTAAGATTATCTAGGCTTTTTCCCAAACAGGCACTTCAAAGTGCTTCAAGCCTCTGCCAATTACACAATCCAAAGCCATTTCAATACTTTACTATTAATACAGCAGTGCCTGCTTTCCAGCACCAAATCTATCAAACAATTATCTGCTCCTGTTATTTCCTAGGTGATAAAGATGCCATTGAAATGAACTGTCCTGGACCTAGTTCATGACATTAAAGTAGCAAGAGCTCTTGAAACAAGAAAATCTGCCTCATCACTATTAAAAAATGATGAGGCATTGTGGTCAGTACACGTTAACCAAAACTGCCAGTAAGAAAGTATAGGAAAATGTGCAGATGAGAAATGTTGCCTGGAATGCTGATTTAAGTGATCTGGATAAAAATATTTTTAATACTGAGTCATCCTGACAAGCTGGAATAAAGAGATCATTTCCTTTCAATGGCTTTAAAAGTATATCCAGTAAATGTAGACAAATTAGACTACGATAGAGAAGAATCTAAGTAAATGAGTAAAAGGGGAGTGGAGAAGTAAGCTTGGGCACAGAATGTATTCTGATCAGAACACCACTAAATTTAGACCACATGTTCCCTTGGTAGAGAATTTTAAAGACTTGATTCATGGTAACACAAGGATGATTTATGATTTTTCTTATGGAAGTTAGCATTAATAAAGTACTTTCAGATAATTTAATTCCTTAATAGAGTACGTCTTTTATTTTTTCATTTTTTGTCAGTCATGGGGCTTGAACTCAGGGTCTGGGCACTGTCCCTGAGCTGCTTTTTGCTCAAGGCTAGCATTCTACCGCTTGGAACCACAGTTCTACTTCTGTTTTATTGGGTGTGTGTGTGTGTGTGTGTGTGTGTGTGTGTGTGTGTGTGTGTCTAATTGGAGATAAGTCTCACAGATTTTCCTGCCTGGGCTGGCTTTGAACTGTGCTTCTCAGAGTAGCTAGATAGATGCAAGCCACCAGCGCCCAGCTGAAGTGCTTTATTTTAGCTACTAAAATTAAACTCAATCTCTTCTTATAACCTTGTAACTGACTTTACATTTTGTGCAGATAGCCTTCCAAATTAGCAGGTTCTGTCTGACATTGTGAGCTTTTATTGTTCATCAGCAATTCATTGGCTGACTGAATCTAAATCAGATTCTCAAAGACCCAAGGTTTCACGTATGCTGGGCCCTCTGTCCTGTTGATCTCATGTACTCCTCTGACAATGAAGGGAAGAATATTTATCTTCTCTTAACCAGTGGACTCAGAACTGTTAAGGGATTTGAAGAAGGCCCAGCAACTGAGGTTAAGCACAACAGAAAAAGAATCAGATGGCTCACATCTCGTAGTAGCTGAGATGCTCATGAGATACTCATCCACTAGGGAAGTCTTCTCATTCTGCGCCAGGACAAGGGGCCTCAATGAAAGCCGGTGAAGACCTACACCTCAGGACCAGCAACTCATTGCTTTCATTGCCCAAACTTCCTCTCAAAGGCTATGAATTTATATTTCACATAATTGGGAACAAATCAGAGCATTTGTTTGGTAACATTTTAATTGATTTTTCCAATGACCTTTGAAGCAGCAGGTTAAAATTTGACTAAAAACTGCTAAGTTTGAAGTACTTAAAAAATAAGCCCCTGGAATGACCTGGAATTTAAAATTCCAGGTTTGAAGTTTCCCCACAGTTTCCCCACAGTTATAAGTATAAATAGAGGGGAAAATAGTTTGGAATTCGATTTTAAAAGCACTGAGAAAAGATTGTTTGAATCTTTCATGTCCAGTTTTATGCTTCATTTAATCTCAGACCACATAATCAAAGCCTATTGTACTCGGGTGTTTTCAGAGTTCTTCTTTCATAGTCTTTTCGCCTCCCAGAGGTTCCTCCCAGAGCCCTTTCATACAGAGAGGTTGTGGGTGTCAGCAGATCACACTGACAGATAAAGGAAAGACACACTTTGACAGTAAATGAAAATGCCAGCAGGGGGCAGACTTTATATCCTTCCTCCCCAGAGTTCTGCCTATTGGAGAGGATTTGCCACTCTTTCCATGAATCCTTCATTGTGGTTACGAAGGAGTCTCTGATCCTTTCCTTCCAACCCACCCATTTTGATTTATATACTCTCTTTTGTTTATAAACTGGCTGTCAAATTTAAAACTGAAGTCATAATGAGGAGTGTGAAGGAGGCTGAACAGGGTCAAAATAGATTCGCAACTATAAACATAAAGCAATGGAAAACAAAAAATCTGAAGCTGCAGACTCTCATGACCTCAAAACAGGGAGAGATACTTCATCCATGCCACAAGGTGGCTTTACTGGGTCAGACACTGTGCTAGGCCCTGGCTTTCAGTGATCTCTTAGGTTAACAGGAAGATATGGAGAACAACACACCACACCTTCAAAACTGGCGGTACTGCACCTCCTTCTCGACAAGAGAATTGTCAGGCAGTGTTCTTACCTGTGTCAACATATATAATACCCTCAACATAGCATCCTGCCCACTTTACAGATGGGGGATCTGAGGTACAAAAAAGATCCTCGAACCTGCCAAAGGTCACATGCTTGTGAGCAGCAGGAAAAGTTTGGGACCTGATTGCTTGACTGGAGACCAGCCATTAGCCGCCATGATGTAACACCCTGACAGAGGCGGAATGAGGTCAGAAAAGCTGTGACACAAGGAAGGGGGGGAGAGCGGGGGAGGGTCAGGAGCCTTCCAGAAGGAAGTGGTCCAGGACTGAGTGGGTGACATTTGTCCTAGGGCTGTTGATGGCCTTTCTTTCTTTTTTCTTTTTTTGGCCGGTCATGGGGCTTGAACTCTGGGTCTGGCGCTGTCCCTGAGCTCTTCAACTCAAGGCAAGCGCTCTACCACTTGAGCCACAGCGCCACTTCCAGTTTTCTGGTGGTTCATTGGAGATAAAAAGTCTCATGGACTTTCCTGTTCAGGCTGGCTTTGAACCACGATCCTCAGATCTCAGCCTCCTGAGTAGCTAGGATTACAGGCGTGAGCCACTGGCACCTGGCTGTTGATGGTCTTTCTAAAGAGTGCCTTTTGTTTTCTTTCCGGTAGCCAGCCTTCAGGCCCTTCTCTAGGAACAAAAAGTCCTCACTTTTCAGTATTAGTACTATTCGTGGGGGCAGGTGTGGGGGGCATAGGCCCTGGTAGGAAGGCGATGCTAAGACAGCTCAGAAAACAACTTCTAAGTCCTTTATTTAGATTTACGCTAAACCTAGATCTTGTGGAGAAGTCACCACATTCTTCTGGAAAAAATCAAGACTGGGGATATTGCTCAGTGGTAAAGCACCTGCCTGGCATGTGTGAGGCTTAGGGTTCCAATATCCAATCTCCAGCGCTGCAGAATTTAAAAAAAAGAAAGAAAGAAAGAAAGAGAGGGAGGGAGGGAGGGAGGGAGGGAAGGAAGGAAGGAAGCAAGCAAGCAAGCAAGAAAGAAAGCAAGCAAGAAAGAAAGCAAGCAACAGAAAACACGAAGTTACCAAGATGGTTTGACAGTTAATTTATATTACTTAGTTTAAAGTAGCTTTCACTTTCTACTTGATATTTAGGAATAAGCAAGTAAAATCTGCTTTATACACCCCCACAGACTATTTTATTTATCACAGCTCAATACAATAAGTTGCCACTTCATCAATAGCAAAATGTTAAACAAACAAACAAACAAAAAAAGCCAAGAAGAAAGGTCTGAAGCAGGCGTTTGCCTAGCATTTCTATGTGTTGTCCCTTTCCTATCTACCAATGTTCCCTTTCCACCATCTGTCAAGACTTAGGACTCATGAGAAATCCCTAAAAGATTTGATGATTTACCTGGGCCACAATATAGTCATTTTCCATCACACACACACACACACACACACACACACACACACACACACGCACACACCATTCCTGCAAAGACAAAAATTCTTCTCCTAGCTGGGTACTGGTGGCTCATGCTTATAAGCCTAGCTACTCAGGAAACTAAGATCTGAGAACCACAGTTCAAATCCAGCTGGGACAGCAAAGTTCATGAGACTCTTATTATCAGTCAATCACAAGAAAGTAGAGCTGTTGGCAATGGAGCTGTAGCTCAAAGTGGTATAACTCTTGCCTTGAGCAAAAGATTCAGGAACAGCGCCCAAGTCCTGAGTTCACCCCCAACTCCATGGTCATAAATAAATAATCTCTTTCTGCAGTGATCTCAATTAATCTCAATTAATCATTAGTTAGGTAAGAAACCCAGAAGCAAAGGCTCAATTTCCTATGTGTTGATTTGTGCCATAGTTTTACTGCTACAATGATTTTTTTTTCATTTTATGACCAAAGGACAAAAGGACATGGAGATATGACTACATGCTTCATGAAATGAAAACAGTTGAAGATCAGACTTTCTATTTGATTTTTAAAATGTGTTTTCTGGGAAAGTTAGACAACTCATGATTTTCACCAACTCAGTTCCGTTTTGTCCCCCACCCCCACCCCAGCAATTCTCTTTCTTTGGTTTTTTTTTAATTAATGAAATGATCAAAGCCATTTGTCATACCTTAACAAGACCCAATAAAAACATGAACCTCAGTGTGGTGCATTAAGTAATAAGCTCACCTTAGTTTCAATCTAGTTGCCAGTATATCTAACACTTTGAGTAGGAGCAAAATATCTGTGCTTCTTACAGCTTCTGATGGGAAAAAAAATGGCCTTTAGCAATATTATTTCTGGGTCATATTAAAAATGATGTCATTAGCTACAACAAAAATGGTTTAGGTGCAAAACAACCTTACCACAAGTTTTAAATATCAAAAAAAAAAAGCTATCACTATTATTGACCTACAATCAAGTCCTTTCTACTTGAGAATATTATACAACTTAGAGGAGACTTGAGGAGGAGAAGTAGGGGAAAAGTTACTAGAAGACCTCTGTAAAGTTCCCTTAAGATTCCTCCTCCTGTATGAGTATTAAAACTTATTTTAAAGAGAAAACACCTCTTGTTTCCATTTCCTGGAGTTCATTTCTACAAATATTATTTTACGTGATCAGAAGCACATAGGCATTGTGCCTTGGTGTTCCTGTCCTAAGAAGGACTGGTTTTGTTTTTGTTGTTGTCGTTGTTGTTGTTGTTAACTTGTACTCAGGGCAAAGGATCCAGTCCTAAGAAGCCTTAAATTCACAGGTTCTAAAATTGCGATCCTCAGGACCAACTGGAAATTGGTTTGACATGTAAATGCTCAGATTCCACCCCAGTTCTATTTTGTAACGAACTTCCAGAGAGCTTGGGATGCATACAGAAATTTGAGAACAGTGGTTCTCAAATGTTCTAGGCCATTGAGCAATAACTAGCTCAACAAACGCTTTCAGTTCTTTTTCTTTAGGAAAATAATGTTCAAATATCAGTTTTTTAAAGCTGCTCAATGATAAAATTGTAAGGTAAAACTTTTCTCCTTTTGTTTCTCTTCCGTGGTTTCCTTCTCTACTCTAGTACTCCAGGCCAAGGAAACTTCTCTTCTGAGACCAATCTACCATCTTGCTCTGAAATAAGAGCAAGGTGAATCTTGAATGGCATTAGCGACAAAATGGTTTTGCTGGAAAACATCACGGGAATGGATTTAGAGACCAGAGACTTTCATAAAAGCAGAGTTGAAATGCATCTTTTCCCAGAATTAGTGACTTCACCTAAAAGCTACAAAGCGGGAGAATACAGTTCTAACTCACAACAAGACCACTTGGATCAGTGTCTGCCTGGGAACACCAGAGATGACTGTATAAACAGGGTCAAATTCAAGAACATTCTTAGAATGTCAGTAAATCAGTGGGTTTATTTCAGTGACCAGAGCAGGCACTGCAGAAGATCAACCACTGTCTTCTTTCTATCATTTTCTGTCTGCTCTTCATTCCCTTTATGGAAAGTGAAAGAAGATGTACTGATAATTTGTTTGAATAACCAGTTCCTGCGAGCAGTAGCCCATGAGAAATTGTGACCAGAATTGACTTCAACAGACAGCTAAATAGTCTCCCATAGTTCCTTGAGAACAACTCAATAAAGTAAATCCAAGAAGGTGAAAAGGCAGATCGACATAAACACTCTTATTTCTCCAGCATTTAATCTCAGACTGGTCAATCAAACTGTATTTGCTTGATCACTAGATGAATCTCAATGGTACAGTCATCAGCACACTAATGTGGAGGGAAGGGAAGGATGAACAGATTTTTTTTTTTTGCTTTTGTTTTTGTTTGCCAGTACTGGGGCTTGAACTCAGGGCTTGGGCACTATCCCTGAGCTTCTTTTGCTCAGGCTAGTACTCTACCAGTTGAGCCACAGCGCCACATCCATTTTTTTCTGTTTATGTGGTACTGAGGAATTGAACCCAAGGCTTCATGCATACTAGGCAAGCACTCAACCACTGAGCTACATTCCCAGCCCAATGAACAGGTTTTTCAAACACGAAAATATCCGTTATGACCTTTCAGCTCTAGCTTTGAGGAAAATAAACTATTTTTTTATGCTGATAGATGTGTCACCTCTGGTAGCCCTGGAAATATTAAGTGCAAAAAGATTAACTTAAGCATTCTAGCCTGATTTCACCACAATTGTTTATGCATATGAAGTTACATTTTTAAAACTTAAGCAGGTAACTTAACTCAGAGCAATGGCTGCTCTCTTTTTTAAATCTGAAATAAGAGTTCAATTGTTATGAATGCATATATATATCACCTTTAAAACTTTCTTACTATTGTTTCTAACATATTTATAAGATGATTTCTTTGTTGCTTTGTATGTCCCTCACCCATGGTATAACCCCTGTTTTCACTGTATTTGATGTTGGTATAATTTGGGGAGGGGAAGGGAAAAAAACAAATTGTTTAAATAGGGATACAGATGGACCCATTGCAACAATGAGATGAACAAGACGTTATGTTGAAAAACAAACTTTACAAATTTGTGGGGGACCTGGTGGGTTGGAGATGGGGGGACAGGGATTGGAAGGGGAAACAAAGGAGGAGGCAACAATGCTTGATAAGAAATGTACTCATTACCTTGCTCATGTAATTGTAACCCCTCTGAATGGTATTTTCACAATAAAAAAACTTATTAATTAAAAAAAACCTAAGCAGGTAACTTAACTCAGAACAATGGCTGTTCTTTTTAAGCTGAAATAAGAGTCCAGATGTTATGAATGTGTGTGTGTGTGTGTGTGTGTGTGTGTGTGTGTGTATTACACAATCTTTAAAACTCACTTCCTTGAATTGTGGGGGTTTCCCGTTGTTTGATACATTGTCAGAGTGCATGTAAAGTATGAAATGGGATCTGCTTTGGTATATGCCAAGTAATATGTCCTAGGTTGAGAGATGTAATCTCAACAGTGTGTGTCAGAGACTCCTGCTTTAGTTCACTTCCTGGGGTATCTGTCCTCACTTTCTCCCCATTTCATCTTGCAGATCACAGAAGACATCTTCCTACTTTGGACGTACTTTTACTTCCTACTGCTGTTCCTGTTTGCTCTCACTGATGGTGTCCAGTTATCATCATTCAGAGAGAACTAGCTTCATCACCCCCTAGCTGCTGCTGGTATTTGGTTAAGAACCAAGAGCCACGCAGGTGTTGAAATTCTCCTATGGCTTGGCCTCAGCCATCATGGTGGCCTGCTACTGTTAGAAATGGCTCAGGATGCTGGGGGTGTCATGAGGGAGTAAAGACACTAACTCCAAAAGAACTTGGCGAGGGGAAGTTTACTTCTGCAGAAAGATGTGCCATCAGCCAAAACTCTGGCAAGCAAACACCTAGAGCAGGCAGGCTGCTCCCTTTTCATCACTAACACAGAAGGCCCTCCAACCCTCTGCTCTCATTGGCTGAGCTAAGGTTTGCAATCTACAAAAGGATGTGGCTGAACAGGATGCAACTACCATCCGAGGAGCTTCTAACAGAATGTCTTCAAGTGCAGCCAGAGAAAGGATGTCATGAAAATGGAATAAACAAGGGCCAAGCCACCTGACCAGAGGAGGAACCCTTCAGAGAAAGGATTCTCTCAAGATCAACAGAAAAGAAGTAAACTAGTTTCCTAGAAAAAAAAATGCTTTTCTCACAATAAGGACCCCAAAGTGGCTCATCAGGAACCATTCACCATATCCAGTTATTGGCAGAGCAGCCAGCTGAGCAACCCAGAGTAACCCTGGGCACCATTGGTCCCTGTGCTGGGCTTTGTCCACAGTAGGTTTTAACCAGATTTTGAATTAAGTTTAATTCCTGTGGGATGATTAGGCCCCATCTCACAACTCTTCCGTCTACAACAGGGCAGTGGAAGTGCTTGTAATCTAGTGGAGGAGGTACACATCATCATATCAATGTACAGAAAACAGTCTGTTCTATATAACTAAGATACTCCAAGGTAGAAAATGAGGCATTCTAATCAACATCAACTTGAACAATGTATTTGCATCATTATTTTAACTCCACATTTGTGGTTTGGCCAAAGCTGGTTACCTTCTGATTTAAGACTGCTTCTCTGGGCCTAACTTCCTTGTTCCCTTTGGTGTGCAGATATCTGCAAGAATATTTCCAAACTAGACCCATCTCCATTCCACAATCAACAATTGTACTCTCTCATATGCTTTTCCTTCTGGTCTCTTGTCCGTATTATACTTTCATCCTCTTGTCATTGGCATGACCCAAGGTCAGAATTCCCTTAAGAGTAATGAGCTGGAATTTTCCATGACAATGGCTGGAGAAGACAAGGAATAGTGCAGTGGGAGATGCTTGAATTGTCTGGCAAGAATCTGTTTGGTCCTTATTCATTTACAGATGGATTTGTACTGCTGCATTTTATATCAGATAGGAAAAGGCAGGTTCATTGAGAGTGACCAAGAAAGTTCTTGAGAAGCTTTCTAAGGATTGAGATTCTCTAGCTCCACTTGTGGAATTGCTTCAAGCTCCGTCCTGGGCTTTGCTTGGGCAAAATGTCCCTCCTGACTGATCAGAAGCTACAGCAATCGTGGGATTTTAGGTAGCTGTCTTTGTGTTCTTCCTACCTCCAGAATTCGATTTCACACATTTGATGGGGAGTGAGAGGTGGGATGGGGGAACCAATGGGGATATGGAGGCAATAAAAAGGCTTTGTGCCTAATGAAACTTTTAACTTCATAGAGGAAGAAGGGCAGGGCGGAGAGCTGCCTTTGAGGTTGCCCCCAACAATTCACATGGATTTTTTTCCCCTGATGTAACAAAACTGTTCACATCAAATGAAACTTTGAAGATAGTTATTTTGAAGTTGCATTGCTTCAAACCCACATCTTTATTGAAAGTTCCAGGGTCCACTGAAACTAGAGTTAATACTCATTTCCTTTTCTGAAAAGAGTTTGTTCACATTAAATTCATTAATTTCTGGGAAATATAAGATGATGCTAAGCAAAATGAACCCCAAGGTATGGACACGCGAGGTCTTTCTTTGTTGTTGTTGTTTTTAATGTGCTGTGTGATGTTTTTGTTTCCTTTGTATGTTCTTCCCCCGTGGTCACTGTACCTGATTTTGGCACCCTGTATACAGTATATCCATTTGTCTAATTGGGGAGGGGAAAGGGAACACAAAATGTTCAAACAAGTCAAAAAATAAATTCATTTATTTCTGGGAAAAGAGTTGGGAAAAAAAATCTTCTCTCCTATTCACGAAAAAGGGAATAATGTAGAAAAGTCGCTATCTGAAACCCTTTAAATCGGAGTACTCTGAAGACTCTCTAAGATTCCAAAGACTGTAATTAATGTCAATGTTTTAGACAAAATAGACTGGTTGCTAAATGAAGCCTCATAGAGATGAAGCCTGTTTTGAAGAAAGCAAGCTGAAAATAGTAAGAAATCTGACAATGGGGGACTCAGCGTCCAGCACATCCAAACACATTCTGAGGACATTTCTGTAACATTTACTGTATAAGCAAGTTATAAACATCGATGCATCACGTATGAAGCAAGCTATAAAATGACTTTCTCCGTGAGTCTTGTTATACTTATTCACAAACACGTGGGTTAGACCTGGATCTGGTTTCTCATACTGATATTTAGGGCTTGATGATGCCTTGTGTGGGAGAGATTTGCCCATCAGCTTCTGAAACACTAGCTTCTAGGAAGTTCCCAGGTGTGGCAGTCAAATACATCATTAAATATTCCCATCTGTCCTCTGGAAGGGAAGGAACACCTCAATTGAGAACAACTAGATTGTAGTTAAAGTATTGGAGCTATTTTATAAATCCTCATCACAGAATATATGTTAAAATTGTAAGTATTTCCAGTTTCCCGTGAGTTGGGTGATTTTTGTTTCATTTTTGTTTCTTGGGATATTGTTTTCTGTCTTGGAGATTTTGTTTTGAGTCTTACTGTGTTGCGTAGGCTGGCCTCAAACTCACCGCCCTGCCAGGGCCTCCTGAGTCCTGGGATTACATTACAGGCCACCACACTGAGCTTAAGCCAAATCAATTTTAAAAGCAAAGATCCTCAGAGTTACCACTATACTGTACCACAGAAAAGCTTAAAAATGTTTTATCGGGTACATAAATAAATGAACAAAAAATGGAATGAAAACATAAACCATCAGAGAAGAGATTTTCAGAAAGAATTACTGACAGCAGTTTTATAACTGTCAGGGATTCTGAGGATAGTTTTAAGTGTTATTACTTAGAGGAAAGGAAACAGACACAAAGGCAAAGATAGAGAAGTCAGCCCATCCAGAGCATCAATAATGGGAAATGAGGAAAGAGTAGACATGACTGAAGATCTTGGCCGTATCATTCCAATAACCAAGTGTTCACCCTACCTTTCACTCTCTGCTTTATCTTGATCAAACTTTAACCCAGACCCTCTTTCCTACAACCCTGCTGACCCCAACCTTGGGCAAACCCATAAAAATGTGGAACGTTCCCCGTTATCAGCTCCTCCTGGGAACTGGCTGGTCACAGTGGGACATTTTCCTTTCAAACAGCACTGAGAATTTCCCCTTCACTGTGCAGCTTCCTCTCCAAAGATTCTGCTTATCTCTTTGCCCATAAAAGAAAATGTTTCATGCTAAGCGAAATGAACCCTAAGATAGGGACACAAGAGGTTTTATCTTTCTTGCTGTTGTTTTTAATGTACTTCTAACGTACTATGTGATTTTTTTTTGTTTCTTTTGTATGTTCTTCCCCCATGGTATAACCCCTGTTTTCACTGTATTTGATTCTGATGCCCTGCATCTTGTATATACATTTTTATAATTTGGGGAGGGGAAAGGAAAAAACAAAATGCTGAAATAAGGATACAGGTTAACCCATTGTAACAATGAGATGTACAAGACACTATGTTGAAAATGAACTTTACAACTTCGGGGGTGAGGGGGCAGGGAGGGGAGAGTTGGGGAGGTGGGGAGGGAAGGGATGGTAGGGGAAAAACAGGAGGAAGTAACAATGTTCGATAGGAAATGTACTCCTTACCTTACTCATGTAACTGTAACCCCTCTGTACAGAATCTTTACAATAAATATTTAAAAAAAGAAAATCTTTCTTATGTTTGATTTTGAGACACCAGCAGTTTCTAGGTTCAGTATTCTCTCTGTTGTGATAGTTGGTCTTTTAAATAAAAATCTAACATACTTTGTTTTTACTTGAACTTAGACTTCTAAGCCGGTATTTTACCTTTTACAAAAAGAAGAGACTATTTTAAAAATGGTCTTCTCAAGTCTTTTTCAGACTATGGAATTATGGATAACCATGTTAACTTCAGAATTTAAGAGGAAAAGACATGCACAGTTCACAGGACTGCATCAAGTGATATTTTTACTTAAAGTTTCCAATAAGGCAGGCATGGGGGTACCCACCTATAATTCCAGCATTCACAAGTGGAGATAAAAGCATTATGAGTTTGAGGCCAGCTTGATCTGCAAAGCAAAATCCTGACTCAAATGAAAACAAGATGCTTCAATAAGTATTTTCTTATCCTCATCTACAAGTGCTTCAATATATTTATGATAAATTCTAAACAAACTTGGAAGCTCTTTCACTTTTTCCTCTAGTTTTCTTTATTCAAAAATTCATTTTACTTCGTGTTGGATTCTGATTCTTAGTCGATTCTTTTTTCCTTTCCTTTTCTTTCTTTTTTTCTTTCTTTCTTTCTTTCTTTCTTTCTTTCTTTCTTTCTTTCTTCCTTTCTTTCTTCCTTCCTTCCTTCCTTCTTTCCTTTCTTTCTTGTCCTTTAGACACTTGCCGTTCCATTGTCGTCTGGGCTGCATTGAAGAATTAGTTGTCTCTCTTATGCTTTGCTAAAAACAATGACAATCTATCCTTTGGAAAGCTTTTAGTTATGCTTTTGTTTGATTTTGCATTTGAATATAACTTTTTAAATATAAAGTATGATTTTAGCGTGCTCTGTTATTTTCTGGTTATCAAGGCCTTCCCTGCCTTTCAACATCCTAACAGGAAGTAGATTCTCTCTTAATAGTTTGTTTTAGCTTAGAATCTACCCCTTGATTAAAAAAAGAACTGAAGTCAGCTTTGTCTAATGGCTAGTGGCTTGCATTTTGTTAGAGGGAGAACCTAGAAACATTTTGAAAAATAATAAATTTTCGGAATTATTTTTACGATTCCTGACTGCACAGCTTTCACATCATTAAAAAGTAAAAGTATATTAATTGCACTTGAATATTTCAGAACAGATTATTAGTTCACAGCCATCCTCCATGTCTACTGCATACCATAAGGGAAATTAATATTATTCTACTAAAGAAAGCAGTATAAAATTCGAAAAACATTAACAATTGGCCATGAAGGTATGAGGTATTTAGGGGGAACAAAACAACAGGCAAATGTTTTGATGAATGGAGAAATGCCTGGATTGTTTTCCAGGAAGATAAAAGAAGAGAGGTAAGGAGCCACAGGGAATTTTATCCAGTGGTTATACAGTCATCTTTACCTAACTTGTCAACTCATTCAAATGCACAGTTAGTTCACAAAGTATTATTTCAAGCATAATTGACTTTGGTTAGTATTTAAATTAATTGCTAGGCAATATTGAGTAAACCAGTTAGTATTTTAGTGTTAAGTGACATACTCAGTGGAGAACAAAAGGGTCCTTAGCCTCATAGATGTATGAAAGTAAATAACGAAATGATCAAAATTAGAATAGTGATTGAAAGTCAGTTTCTAGATACAGTAAATCCAGTATCTGGAAGTTCATTCATAATTATGCTAACTTCTGGCAAATTACAAGTTTAACAAGTATAAAATAAATGTATCTCTTTTTTTAAAAAAGGGGCTAGCCAGACACTGGCGGCTCGCACCTGTAATCCTAGCTACTCAGGAGGCTGAGATCTGAGGATCATGGTTCAAAGCAGCCCGGGCAGGAAAGTTCATAAGACTCTTATCTCCAATAAACTACTAGAAAACCGGAAGTGGTGCTGTGACTCAAGCAGTAGAGCATTTGCCTTGAGCTGAAGAGCACAAGGAAGCACCTAAGCCCAGAGTTCAAGCCCCATGACAGACAAAAAAAAAAATTCAGGTTTATTCTAAAATGTTGATTGTCTACCACTGCAGTCAGTATGCAATAGAAGTTTACATGAGAAAAATTTTTACTCATATATCAAAAGATATTCAGCTTGTATTTTTATGATATAATAGTTGATAATCAAGATATTATCTAGTATTAATTTTTCTTTTTTCTTTTTCTTTTTTTTCAGTCATGGGGCATGAATTCTGGGCCTGAGTGCAATTCTTTAGCTCTTCTGGGGTTGGGAAGGTGGCTCTGTGGTAGAGTGCTTGCATGAGGCCCTGGATTTGATTCCTCAGCACCACATAAGCAGAAAAAGCCAGAAATGGCGCTGTGGCTCAAGTGGTAGAGTGCTAGTCTTTTCTTTTCTTTCTTTTTTTTTTTTTTTTTTTTTTTGCCAGTCCTGGGACTTAAACTCTGGACCTAGGCTCATTTTGCTCATGGCTAGCACTCTACCACTTGCGCCACAGGGCCACTTGTAGCTTTTTCTGTGATTAATTGGAGGTAAGAGTCTCAAGGACTTTCCTGCCAGAGCTGGCTTTGAACCTTGATCCTCAGATCTTAGAGTCCTGAGTCACTAGGATTATAGACATGGGCCACTGGCACCCAGCACATAAATTATTCTTTAATGGTGTATAAGCTATCCAAGTGTCATTATCTAGCTTGACCACTGGCATCCTCCTGGGGTTTTACTCCTTTTTCTTGATTCATAGTAAGCACTTGATTAGTATATCTTGAAAAAAAATTGTTGAGCAATTAGTTAATTTAGCCATTTCATTGTCGTACAGGTATAACATGCTTCAGAAAAACATGCTCATTACCTTTCTTTAAGTTATACCACAAATTGAGAAATGCATTTCATATTTGAACAAGTAGAATTTCAAGGCAATTCTGTTTTAGAGACCATCCCAGAAGCTTGTCTGAATTTAGTGCTATATTGCCAATAGGAGAACATAAGCCCAGTGATTATTTTTCCAAGAATTTATTAGGTCCTTTGAATGGTGACTCTGTCTTCGAAGTGATCAAGTAGATTGCATTGTGAGATAACCCACCTGGAGAATCAAAATTCGATGTTAAGCCAGGCACTATTAGCGTCCACCTGTCATCCTATCTATACAGGAGGCTGTGATCCAAAGATCATAGTTTGAAGCCAGCTAGTCAGAAAAACCTATGAGACTCTTACCTCCAATTAACCGGCAAAAATTTCTACAAGTGTGGCTCAAGTGGTACAGTTACAATCTTGAGCAAAAAAAACTTAAGGGAGAGAGAGCCCTTAGACCCTGTGGTCAAACCCCATTACTGGCACAAAAAATTTTTTTAGATATTATGGTTATCATTTTGGATTGCTTGGAAATAACTTTGAACTGAAAATCTTAGGATTCAGTGCCACTCTCCGCTTGCCATCAGAATTTGTTCTTATCTGCATCTATTACATCACCCTCATCATAATGTAAAACTCAGTCATCCCTGCCAAGCTGTCTGGGCATCTGCCTGGATTAAACTGAGGTTTCAACACAGAATAATTTGTATGCTAAATATTTGGTTTACTCTAGGCTTCAAAAGTACAAATCCAGTGTAACATTTGCTCAAGGGAAAAACTTGTCAACAGAATAAACACCTGAAATTATAAGTCCCAACTGGACCAACTGTCAACTCATTGTGAGAAACCCCCGGTTAGTTGGAGGGCTTGTTATGTTTCATTGATTTTTTTTTTTTGCATGGAGAGAATACATTTTAATTAAATTATAAAACGTTATAATACTTTTTTCATCTGAAGATTTCTGAATGAGATGTAAAAATAATGAAAACGTTTTGCTTGACTTCATATTTTTAAGTAGATTCATATTAGAAAGATTTGGTTAAATTACATGCAATAATTTTAAATAGTTTAATTTTGACTGGGTATTTTCTTAAACCCAGTATAATTATTTAAGTATAATTAACTGTCAGAATTGAACATGAAGGGAAATCGTTTTTGGATTTTTCAAAGGTCAACTCATATTTTTGAGAAAACACATTGCTGTATAACCACCACAATGAAAATAAAGAAGATTTAAATGTCTGTTGATAAATTAACACCCTTAAATTTTTTCATCAAAAGGAGGCAGGAAGTCTATATAAGCACCAAAAGTTAGAACAAAATAACATAAGATTTGACAGAAAAATTCAAACTTTTTCTTTGTACCCCCTAATAATTCAAGATCTCTAAAACTCGTTATCTTCCCGACCAAAGTGGTAGAATCAAGGCACACCTCTAGATGGTTTCTTTATATTTCGGTCCTATCTTTTCATATCTGCTGGAATTCTTAGCTGTAGAATAGCTCTCAGCTAGGTTCCTGTATGACAAGTTATTTTAAAGTTCAGTCAGTTATTTTAGAGTTCAACCAAATACTAGACCAGAATAAACAATTTTTTTTTTTTTGTCGGTCGTGGGGCCTGAACTCTGGGCCTGGGCATTGTCCCTCTGCTCTTTAGCTCAAGGCTAGCACTCTACCACTTGAGCCACAGCGCCACTTCCGGCTTTTTTCTTTTTGCTTATGTGGTGCTGAGGAATCGAACTCAGGGCTTCATGCATGCAAGGCAAGCGCTCTACCACTGAGCAACCTTCCCAGCCCCTAAACAATTTTTTAATAAAAGCAAAAATGAAAAAAAAAACATACAAAGGTGAAACAGAAGAGTCTATTCCTATAACGTATTTCCTTGGACTCCAAAAAATAAATGTGCCATTGAAGATCCCTGGTTTTAAAAAGCAAAGCTGTTTTTTAAATAGATTTTTTTGTTAAGAATTTATTTAAGTATGCTTGCATTAAATTTCTGAGAGATGTAAGTATATTGGTTAGTAACTTCTAAATCTCAGTCGTGGAATACTCATTTATCATTGGCTCTGCCTTTATGAAACTCTGTGAATCGAATGTCAAAGCCTCTTTAAAGAGTTGGAAGAAGAAAACAGAAAATGCAAACTGAGTCAGCTTCACATATGCCAACAAGATTCATCAGAGAAAGATGCATTGAGAAACCCTGAAGGAATTCTGTCGTTTTCTCAACATTTTTCAAACTGTTGTCATAATATATAACGGATTCCCAATTTAACAAGGGACAGAGTGGTCTTAAAAGAATTCCCTTGGTTGTATCTTTAAAGATGTCTGAGAGATTTGGGAGAAAGGTACAACCTTTCCCCCCCTTCTCCATCCCCAACACACACACTCCCTAATCTCCTCAATCTTCCTCTAGAGTCTTGTAGTACAATGAAGGGAAAGCAACTCTGGCCTCGGGAGTTGGAGAAGGACACAAGAAAACGAAAAGGGAAGTCCAGCGCAGCACGGGGATGCTTTGATCTCACAAAAGCCACAGCTGCTAGGAAGCAGTGTCTCCAGCATCCTCGCCCCTCCCCCAGCTCTGCAGCAGGCAGCCGGGGCACTCAGCCTCTCCGGGACCAGCTGATGGACCCTGATTGTACAGTCCATTAGATGATGTAGCTAGGATAACTGGTGCTTTAGTCTGCCCTTAATTAGATAAAAGTAGCAATCATGAAAATTGATTTTTCATGTAATTCTAAAGAGCTTTGTATGAAAAGAGGCTCACTACACAGAAAGATTACCTGGAGGGGGGGGGGAGGGACATGGACATTATGATTTTAAGTGCATGTGAGGGGAATTTGTTTGACTTTGAAGTCTTACATATATCAATATTTTTTATTATTTATCTCTCATTAATTGATATGATGATTACAATTAAATGTGGAGACCCATGTTTGTAATTGGATACATGAATGCAATGTAGTAATTGTCACCGGTAGGAAGCTTCCCTTTAAATGTAGGAACTCTTCACTTAGGGTCCTTGACTTCAAATAAAAATTTCTTGATCAGTCACGATGATAAGAAAACTTTGCAGAGCTTTATTAAGTAAGTAAACGAGCAGGTGAGCAGACAGAAAGCAGACAAATGCACACAGAAGGGCAGGAACACACTAACAGAGTGTGGAGAGACACAGACACACAGACACACACACACACAGACACACACACACATAGCCAGAGAGTCACAGAGACACAAAGCTCCTTGTACTGCTGGGGTAATTCTAGGGTAAAGGCAGGGGATCTGGCTTGCTTTAACCACACCTGAGTTTCCAGGTAAGAATGCATCCTGTCAGACAATCGTTAAGCTTTGTATAAAAATTGGAGTGCTTAATCCCTCGGGAAGAAATACATCCTGTTGCCTCTCCTTGAAGCAAAGATGGTACTGCTATATTTCTAACTACCTTATTTCTGAGTTGCCTTCACCAGGCCTCGGTTTCCTTAAGTATCCTGCTTCATTTCCCCTAAAATGACTTTGTTCCCTTAATCTTAAGGGAAGTCGATGGACAAGCATTCAGCTTGAGTCTTTGACTCCCTGGCAGCCATTTACCATGCCTCATTTTTCCTAGGCTATCCTGCTTCAGTGATCATATCAGAGTAATTAACATTTCTTCAATTGATGACCTGTCCACCAGGCTGGCCTGAGACTCAGATTATTTTCCTGATGTCTCCCTCTCAAGTAGCTGGGACAGTCACCCGATGCAGGTGAATGTTTATGAAGTTCCTTTTAAAAGTAGAGGCTCTTTACTTAAGGTCCTTGACTTTGGCCACAGAATGAGAATTTCTGGACAAGTCACAATGGTAAGAGCTTTGGCAGAGCTTTATTGAGTAGGTAAGCAAGCAGGCAAGCAGACAAAAAAAATCAGACAAAAAGACAAAAGCAGAGATACACTCTAACAGAGTGTGGGTGCTCTACAGGAGAGACACAGAGCTCTTTGGCTGTCAGGGGTATTTATATAGTAAAGGCAGGGGGTCTGACTTAAAGATTGGAAAAATAGGAGTTATCTTTACTCTTGGTATGCTTGTAGTTTCTAAGTTTCTGACTCTTGTTTACCATTCTGGTTGTTTGCATTTGAGGGAAACATTTCTCTCAGGAAGGATACATCCTGCCAAACAAAAGCTAGTTCTTGGGGTGAGAAATGCATGTCTCAGGAAGGCATGCATCCTGTTGTCTCTCTTTGAAACAAGGCTGTGCTTCTATCTTCTTAAATACCTTATTTCTGAATCACCTTCACCAGGCCTCCTTTTCCCCAGTACATCCTACAGGCCTGAGCCTCCAATGCTCACATCATGTGTGAGTCTATGTGAAGCCTGATTCATATGATAAAGCTAGAACACACTGAGGTAATTAGGAAAGTTTTATCACTAATAGATAGTATTAGGAATTACTGATTTTTTTTTTGAGAGATGATAGGAATTTAGTGGTTGTTTTTAATCCTTTTTGTTGATCCTAATTCTTAAAATTTTGCATGAGTTACAAATTCTTATAGTAATGTATGTGCAATAGACATCATTTTATTTACTGCTTTGTTTAATGTTGTTTGTGAGATTAAACCATTTTATAGCATAAACTCTTAAAAGAATTTGTTTTTTGTCGGTCGTGGGGCCTGAACTCTGGGCCTGGGCGCTGTCCCTCAGCTCTTCAGCTCAAGGCGAGTGCTCTACCACTTGAGCCACAGCATCACTTCCAGCTTTTTCTGCTTATGTGGTGCTGAGGAAGTGAACTTAGGGCCTCATGCATGCGAGGCAAGCACTCTAACTCTGAGCCACCTTCCCAGCCCTCTTAAAAGAATTTCTATATCTGTCTCCAATTTCATTCTTCATATTTTTTATGATTCCAGCCCCATTCATCTTTGCTTTTGATTGCTCTACCTCTCAGTCACCAACCACATCACCAGCAGTCAACTGTCACCAAGAGGGGGCTTTATCACTGGGCCCACTCTTCTTGCAGGTTTCTTTCTAACTTCAAGGTCACTGTACATCTGTTTCCTCCTGCTTCCCCCTTCTATCTCCTTTGCGGCCTCCTCCTAAAGGTTTCAACCTTGGAAAGACTCAAGGATATATGAAATCAGTCTCTGCCTCTGTCTCTCACTTTTGCTTCTGGTGCCCCTGGTATCAGTGGGGTTACTCCATCACATGCTCTCTGCCATGATGCTCAGTCCTCTACCACTTGAGCCACAGCACCACTTCCTCTTTTTCCCTGCTTATGTGGTGCTAAGGAATTGAACCCAGGGCCTCACGCATGCAAGGCAAGCACTCTACCACTGAGCCACCTTCCCAGCCCCAGAAACTTCTGAAATTATTAACCAAAGTAAATCTCATCTCCTCTGAAGTATTGTTAGCTGACTAACAAGTTATCTAAAGGAGGAACTCTCCTTTAACTGAAAAGAGACATTTCGGTGGTCTCCTCTAAGGTAGTTGCTTTGCAAGGAACTGTGCATTAGCCATGTCTCCTCTCTTGAGCCCTGAAGGTGAACTAAGAAATGTGGCCCATAAAGAAGTATACTCTCCACTCAAGAACTACTTCACACTTTTGTCTTTGTGTGTGGTGCTGGAGATTGAACCCAGGGCCTCACACATGCTAGACTAATGCTCTACCACTAAGCTAGCACTCCAGTTCAGAACTGCATGAGTTTTATAGACATAAATCCAGAGAATATGTGTAGGAATGATGTGGGATCATTGTAGGAAGAAGCTATTGGGATAAGGCTCGAGGTAAGGATATGGAACAACCATGTAGAGACTCTGGATTCCGACTTACACTATGTTTGTAATTTCTGCATTTGGCTGAATGAGAAAAGTGTAAGGTCCGCTCCTGGATGGCTAGCAGACTCCACCCTCCTCGCAGCAAAGTCTCCACCCAGTACCTGTGTTACCTAGGCAACTGAGACACCTGGAAGTGGTCACATCTGCATCCACTGAGGTCACATGTGAATTTGATGTGGCCACACCTTTCTCCACCCATACCCTACATAAGGCCTAGTCCACGCCCAGACGCCCTCTCTCTGCTCTTTTCTAGCTCTTTCTCAGCTCTTTCCTTCTTTTCTCTTTCCCAGCTCTCTTCTCTTTCCTAGCTCTCTCTTTCCCACCTTTCCCAGATGCTCTCTTTTCTAGCTGTTTTCTCTTTTCTAGCTCTTTTCTCTCTCTTTTCCAGCTCTCTCTCTTTCCCAGCTCTCTTTCCCAGGCCTTTCTCCACCACGTGGAGGACCAAGATGGCCTGGTGCCAGCCGGAACCATGAATAAACCTACCCCTTACCTGAATACCACATGCATGGTGCTGTTCTTATTCAGCTACCTCTTTTTAAAAACCTAACATAAAGAAGAAAGAAAGAAGGAAGGAAGGAGAAAGAAAGAGAGAGAGAGAGAGGAAGGAAGGAAGGAAGGAAGGAAGGAAGGAGGAAGAAAGAAAGAAAGAAAGAAAGAAAGAAAGAAAGAAAGAAAGAAAGAAAGAAAGAAAGAAAGAAAGAAAGAAAGAAAGAAAGAAAGAAAGGAAGAAAGAAAGAAAGAAAGGAGGAAAAGCAACCTATCAAAAACCCAAGTAGGCTTAGTTCTGCCAATCAGTTCTACATTTCTGTGCTAGTAGAAACACCCATGTTTAGTGTGTGTGGCTGAGACAGAAGGTCTATGTCATATTAGATCAGTAAATCTCATACATCTGGTTGGAAGAGGACAAGCTCTCTGGAGGTGAGCAGCACCAAGAGTCTTGTGATGGAACTTAATGTTTCACTCAGGGGAGCATGTGGGCCTCTGCTTTATGTGATCCATTTTGGGGATACTACTGCTCAAAGTGCTTCAAAGGCTCTTTCCAAAGTAAAATACTCGTACGTTCTAGAACAAAACACATGCTATAACCAAACAGAACACAGGAAAGAAGAGATTTTTTAAAAATGTTATATACTTTATTATATTAGGGAATCTGGACAATATTATACAACCAAGATTTTTTTAGAAAGCGGGGAGGAATGCTGCCTGCAGAAAGGGAAAAGCAGAACAAGGGGGAAAGTGAAAGGCGGTGAACAACCATCAACTGGAACAAGAGGATGTCATTCAGAAGAGGCCATGGGCTTGGGAGCTACTCGGCGGATAGACACCAGGCCTATTATTTCCAGAGATGACTGCTGTTTGGCGGTGTTTCAAATGAAACAACAGAAACTGGGAGATTCAGGACCAGCAAGCAATGGAAGAACAGACCAGAGGGTAGCATGAAAGTCATACCAAAGGAACAGCTACTAGCAGCACCAGCCCAGGGGCTGGGCAGCCACCTAGCAGCAGCATTGCTTCTAGCAGCAGCACTTCTGCTGACAGCAGCACTTGCCACAGCCACAGCACTTGCCACAGCCACAGCCACAAGAGCCACAGCCACAAGAGCCACAGCCACAAGAGCCACAGCCACAGCCACAGGAGCCGCAGCCACAGGAGTTGCAGCAGCAGCACCTGGGGGAGCAGCAGGCACAGCATTCACGGCAGCAGCCACAGCAGCGGCCACAGCGGCGGCCACAGCGGCGGCCACAGCCACAGTGGCCACCACAGCCACAGCCACCACAGCCACCACAGCCACAGCCACCACAGCCACAGCCACCGCAGCCACAGCAACCCATGGTGTCAGGAGAGAGGACTCGGGTGAAGTGAGGTGAGAAGATTGAGGAGGGAAGGAGAGGTCTGATTCCCCTCTGCTGCACAGCCCTTAAGTACCATCTTGGGAAGGGAAAGGGCGTGACGCAGGATGCGTGCCCCGTGGTCACTTCCTTGTAGGTGTTATTGCAGGTTGCACAGCAGGGTCACCTGAGGCCTGCCAAGTGTGCCCCTTACACACGTCATCGGACCCAGCACACTGGCTGATATCAACTTTCCCCCTCGAAAGCCACTGTGGAAGGAAGGCAGGAGATGCGAACTTTGACGAGAGTCTCACTATTTCGTGCCCGCAGCTGAATCTTTCAGGTTTTGCCTTCAGTAGACTCAGCGTCTCTGCCAGCTCTTTCAGTCCCTCCTGGTTTTTCTCTCCATTCCCATTGAAATCTCCTTGATTTAGCAACAGACTCCCAGGGGGAACAAAAATTAGGAGCTGCTAAGTAGAATACATTGTTTTGTCAAATGTGCTCATGTCTTCTACATTATTCTGCTTTACCAATCATTAATTGGCTACTTTCCTTAGTGGGAGTCTTCATGTTCCCAGATAGATGGCCCCACCCTATATTACAGGAGATGGCAAGCTTCTCTTTTCTTTTTTGAACCCAGTAAATGGCACATTGAGTGTCCTGAGTCAATGTACCCTTTCCCCTCACGCTGCCGTCCCTGACTTAATATCCACAAGCATGGATTGAACTTCCTCAGTGGCATTCCCTGGTAAGTTCTTCAAATGTGTGTCTCTGCCTGGGACTCTCCTCCAAAAGCCACATCCACCCACAGTTAACCCTTTACCCTGCCTGCCTCTCTCTGGCTTCTCAGAGGTGACGTCATTATGATTACATGCCACAGACCCAAGGCCTGATTTTCCCTGCCTGGCCACCAGCCCTTCATCAAACCAAGTGAATACTTTCCACTGTTCTTTACCTGTGTGTTATCACTTGATGAAAAAAAATTCATCTTTGAATCCTTCCCTCCCTCACTCTCGTATCTCCCAAGCGGATTTAACGCTATTCACACCATTAGTGCCACTAAATCCACGCTCAGTTCATGCCACATCCAAGCCTTCGCAAAAGATCTTCTTGGTCCGAAGACCACATCACTGGGGTGAGGTCACTAGGAAACAGTGCTAATAACTTGGCTCTAAGGACTTCTGGCCTTTCCTTTTCCCACACATCCCTCAGGAAAAAGTCTGCCACACTGGAAAAGTAGTCTCTGGATAATGAGCCTGCTGCAAAATCAAGGGTGGAAGGCAGACACCACAGCCCAGACCAGTCTTGAGCTCTGAGTGATTGATAGACATGCTCCTCCCCTGCAGGACTTCTGAGAAGCCACACTTTGCAAATACCATTCTGACCTCTCCTTCTCACCAACCCCCCAAACCCACCATGAGCCACAGCTATATTCTTCAGCTCACTGCAGAGAGCTTCCTTGATACCTTAGTATGCCTTTCACACCCTCCATGACCTCCTGACCGCTGGATCATGCCACTTCGATGGCAAAATCTGCTTTCTCTAAATAAGGACTCTAATGAGGAGGCTCTTAAACAGACTATAAAACCCAGGGCAGGCTCTCTGCTACACATAAGAGTCTGTTACACATCAACTAATGATATCTAATCAAAGACTAAAATGAACACCTGATCCAAATCAAAACATACCCATCATTGCATAACCAAAAATTGCAGACTCTTGAAATTATTTCATCGAGGTCTGTCTGTGCAAACGCAAACCAGTGTCATGCTCCCAATGAAGAGGCAGGGAGTTCAGAGTCCAGCCCTGCCAGATCCCATTGCTCAAGAAAGCCACGCTGGTGTCTGTCCTTGAATGTGACCTTCGAATCCTATCCTCAGCTCCCATTCCCGGCGCAGCTTTCTGAAGCTGGCACTGACATCTCAGGAGCCGCGGGTTCTCCTGGCCCAGGGGCTGTCTGCAGACGCTGTGGTGTGTAGGGCCCATCCACAGCTCACATACAAGGCCCTCGCCCTCGTAGGGCAGTGATGGCTTCTCGGTACTCTGGCAGCCATGGCATCCCCTGTCTCCCACAGGGCTCCCAAAAAAAACATTTCAGGCTTCTATTTCGTATGCGAAAATGCAGTTTTAAAGAAAGATAAGCAACGCTGGCCATGTAAAAAGAGGAAGATAACTGAGACGGGAAGTAAACCAGAGCTAACAAGATGCCCGCGACCCTGGTCAAATGACAAGGAAGAGATCATGTGTCCCACCTACCTGTCCCCGGCTTTGGTACTTAAGGGCTCCCTGGCAGAAGAGAGCATCACACTTCCAGTCCTCTCCTGAGTTGTCTGTCCTTCCATCTGGGACCTCACTACTGACACCATGGGTTGCTGTGGCTGTGGAGGTTGTGGTGGCTGTGGCTGTGGTGGCCGCTGTGGCTGCTGCTGTGAATGCTGTGCCTGCTGCTCCCCCAGGTGCTGCTGCTGCCACCACACCTGCTGTGGCTGTGGCTCCTGTGGCTGTGGCAGTTGCCAAAAGAAGTGCTGCTGCCAAAAGCAAAGCTGCTGCTAGAAGATCTGACTTCGGGACAAAGATTTCAGGTAACTGGACTTGATGAGCTTGCTCTTCCTTCTAGGACTTGCATATCTGACCTGCGGTTATTACCAGCCCAAAGGAATCCCAGCATTCTTGAGGTTTTGTATCCTGGCAAAAATCTAATCACACCCTACCAAATTAATACCTGTGCATTCCGCTCTGTTAGTTGCCATTCAGATCATAGCAATGGCCCAACGCAGTCAAGATCATTTATGCTTTACCTTCTTTAAAGGCATCTAAATTTGTGTCAATGTCCTGTGTTTACCATGGCTTTGCCATGTCTACATACATAAAGCAACTCTTGGATGAATAAATTACATTAGGTCCCTCTCACAATGCCTCCTCTTGTGTGTCTTATTCATTCTGCAGTTCTAACTGGTCTATCCATAAGGAAAAATGAGTTCTGTCTCACCATGTAAGGTCAAAGCCACATGTTTAAAGGCAGCAATAATGTAAGAGAGCCAAACGCCAATGGACTGAACCTTCTAAAACTAAAAGCCAAAATAAACCTTCACTCTTTATATGCTGATTTTTGGGGGGCATTTTATTACACTACAGAAGCTGGACTAATATTTAGTGTGTTTCTCCACATACATAGTGAAATTTATCATTAAACTCATTTTCTCTATGTTGAAAATGGGACTGTACAACTTGTGGGTGGGGATAGGAGGGAAAAAATTGGGAAAGAGCAAAGGAAAGGATGACATTGTCCAAAAAGAAATGTACTCACTACCTGACTTATGAAATGGTAACCCTTCTGTATATCACCTTTATAATCACAATGAAAATAGTTAACAGAAGCAAAACTCATTTTCTCTGCGAAATTCCCATAGGACCTTCTCATCCTTTCTATCAACTATCTGTATTCTAGAATCATTCGTAGCAGTAAAGTGCATGGAAAAGAAGTTGAGTTGGGATCCCAACTGAGTTTGGTCACTGAGGTCGGTCGAAGGGAAGCGAACTCCTTGGGCATGTTCCAGGGGTATTTCTATTTCTCTAAGGAGAAATAGGTACAGGGTAGGGATTCAAATAGGTTGGCCAGAGACAATCCAAAGGGAAAAAGGGAGATGGGGAATGAGTTCAATAACCAAAACTGCCTTCAGTAAGATTTTAGAAGGGGACCCAGTGAAAACTAGTCACCCTTCCCCAGCAGGGAGGGCTTCCGGCGGGTTTGACAATGAGCCTCCCAGATTCTAAACTGACCAGGTGTATTGGGTCACTACCTAGGTAACACTTGGCTTTTAGTTACTCATTCCTGGGTTCTGTGCTCTCTGACACACCATTGCCTCTGAATACCAAGTCTCAGGGGAGTTTCTTCCCATGCATGCTATCCTCAGCCAGCAGGAAGTGATCGGGGGAGGAGCCCAAGTCCAGATCTCCCCAAGAGAGCCTTGCTTCACTGAGGACCTCTTGATTCCATCATCCCACATAAGTAATGTGGATCAAAATTCTGGAATGGTCTGCTTCTCTCAGGTTCTAAGACCTGGTTCTTTTTAGGTGCTTCCCCTGTCTTTCTGCCCCACTCACTGGAAATATGAGTTTGCTCTAGAAGACATGATGAGCTGAGATGCCCTTTAAAATGTAGACACAGACTTGTGAAAAGACAAAAAAGCAACAAAAACAAATGTCCAGTTAGAGACCACAGTTCTTGCAATCCAACAAGATAGGATTTCAAGCAAAACCCCAAACCTAGTGAAAGTAAGAGCAGAGCTTTACAGAAAATAAAATTATACTCCTAAAAAGATATGTCCATCTCAGAGAGGAGATTGGCAGATGATTAAAAAAAAAATCTCAATCTGGTGCCGGTGGCTCATGCCATAATCCTAACTACGCAGGAGGCTGAGATCTGAGGATTGTGGTTCAAAGCCCATCCAGGCAGGAAAATCCATGAGATTCTGACCTCTAATTAATCACCAAAAAGCCAGAAGTGGAGTTGTGACTCAAATAAAGCACTGGCTTTCAGCAAAAAAGCTCAGAAACAGTTTAAGTCCCAGGACCATTGCACATGCTCGCGCGTACCCACACACACACACACACACACACACACACACACACATCTCAGCCTTATTAGAATTTAGGGGGAAGTTTTGATAGAAAGGTTTATAGATCTATCAAGACAACACGGATTTTTTTTGTCAGTGATAGCCCATTATAAACCTTAACATACTCATTCTGTAATATGATTTTGGCCTTCTGGTTTTCTCTTATCTCTTTCCATTTTGGAATAATCCTTTCCCTTGAGTTTATGACATCATTTTATTTACACATAGAATCCTTTATTATTAAAAAAAAAAAAGTTTCCTCTTCTTAAACGTTTTTACATCTCCTAATCCCCTACTTCCTAGTTCCTCACTACCTTGGATTTTTTTTTAACCCAAACTATATTTATGAGAATTAAATCAATAAAGATCACCTGACCACACAAGGCTTGAAGGCCTTATTTAAAGTTGACTGCCATTTAGATTTTTTAAAGGTGCCTTTACACAATGTTTTTCTTTGGTTTTATATGAGTCAACAGTTGCAAAAATTACATTCCCACCATGGTTGACAAAGAAGATAACAACTCTTCCAAACAACCTTGAATAGTGAAAGGTAAAGAGACAGATGAGAGAGAAAATACACAGAGCCCCAAATCTGGAGACAAAATGTGAACTGACAGGTAATTATTTGCTCTTTCTAGACACAGGACTGAGGATGAATAAAACTCCTCTTGAAAGTTTTGCCAGATACTAGTCCAGAATGAGAGAGCTCATAAAAGAGGTGATCGCCCATCTCAAAAAGAAACCAGGACTACTTGCCAGAATCAGAGGAGAAGAAGCTCACCTGCTCTTGCGTAGCTAGTCCTGTGAGGCTCCTGTCCAGCCATATGATGACTAGCCACTGCGTTTGGCCACTGGTCTGGGAAGGCAAAGACATTCTTGGGTTTCCTTAGAGAAAGAGTTCAAGATGGGCCAGAAAAGATAGGCGCAAGGCTACAAATACATACATAGTGAATGTAAAGCAAAAATGCACCACCTGATGGAGAGTGGGAAGGCGTAGTAGTAGTTGAGTAGCTGAAAGTTGGGTCCCCAAACCTCATGCTTTCATGTGGTCTACAGACAGAGGCATGGGTATCAATTTAAAATGGTGAAGTATAGCATTAACTCCCATAGACTGGGGTATATGTCAGCAACTCCTCCTACAAGTCAGGTAGGCAGAGGTTTGCACTTTGGGTAGTCAGACTGGGGCTGTTATTATGTGGGGCTTCCAGGGCTATGGAGGTGCAAGACCCAGCCAGATGTTGCAAGTCATTCCAGTAACTTCAGCAGTCCAGGATGTGAGTCTTGGTCAATAGGTAGCTATGGCTACCAGCTATCAGGCAAAATATCTCCCTACCTAGCCTCCTATAGCAAAAGCAGTAAACACAAATGTTATTTTGTAAAGATATATCAGGCATGGTCAAAACAGAAAGCACAGAAAAGGCTAAAAGAGGCAAAGTTCACCAGATTCTAGAAAGAGAGGGAGTCATTGCATACCAAGAGAGGTAAAGAAAGGAGAGCGTCCAGGGAGAGGGGCAGGCAGCCCTGAGGAAGCACACAGCAAGAGAGGATCCATGGCTTGTGGCTCTAAGGGTGGCGTTTACATGGCACAGTCACCCAGGGACTGGAACTCAGTCGCCGGGGGTCAAGGAAAGAGAGGGACCTGAGGCAGGGACTAACCTGATCACACCAGGGCCCTGGCTACCAGGGAGGGACGATGTTTTCAGGAGACACTGTACCACTGCCATTTATTCAACATGGATTTGTCCCAGATTGTTCAAGGTCCTCACGACAGACATCAAGACAATCCTTTCTGCTCCACAGGTGGCAACTTCCTATAGGAAAGAAGGTGAGTGAAAATCAATGATGATAACCAGATAACAAAGGTAAAGAGCATGTTAGACTAAATGTAAGTCATCAGCCAAATCACACAAATGGCATAGGCAAGGTCTGTAAGTCCTCTGTGTTCACTACTCTTCTGTTTGGGACTTATCTATGTTCTCCTTACTATAATTGATTGTTGAAGTCACAGCTTACAGTACTTCAGAATATGACTGTAAGCCTGGTGCTGGTGGTTCAACTGTAATCTGAGCTACTCAGGAAACTGTGATCTGAGGATCATGGCTCAAAGACAGCCCAGGAAGGAAAGTCTGTGAGAGTCTTATTGACAATTAACCACTAAAAAGTCAAGAAGTGGAGCTCTGGCTTAAGTGGTAGAGCTTGAGGCAGAAAGCTCAGGAATAACACCCAGGCCCTGAGTTCACGCCCCAGGACTAGCACCACAAAACAACAACAACAAAACAAACAAACATGCTAACAGCAACAAATCAACTTCTTATCCATTTGTGCCTGTTCATTGACCACAAATGAAAACACTGTTTTCTTAGGAAGATGGAAAACAGGAATAAAGTTCTAAGTGTGCAGAGATAGCTAAATTAATTGGCAAAAACAAAACAAACATAGACTGCACTGTAATCGTCCCTTGAAGCTCTAGTGAATGGCCTCAGCACCTGGAAATCGGCCAACAGGATGGACCATGCTTTGGTGATCAATGTGTCTCACACATACAATTGAATTGTTGCTTTGTGCCTATGACGGGACTTGGTGTGCATTTGCAGATGTTGACTGTTAGGCCTTGGATGGCAATGCTTCCCTGGTAACTCTAGGTCCCCGGCTGACAGCAGCACTTGGAAGACGAGATTGGATTGCGAGGGTTCCAACCACACCCACTGATGTGATCCTAAGTCATTGGGCAATTGGGAGATGACAGAGACATAGGACGTGAGTTCTAGGGGCTAACCTACCTCCCCCCACCTCTCTCTCTCCTGATTGTCCCAATTTGTGCATCTTTGCTCCATCGTGTGTTTCTCACCATGATGCTCTGCCTCAAAACCACCCAAAACAGTGGGGTCAAGCGAGCAGGGACCAAAAACTCTGAAATTATGAGCCAAATAAATATTTCTCCTTTTTATGTAGGAGGAAGGAGAGGAGGAGGGGATACTGGGGCTTGAACTCAGGACCTGAAGTGTAAGTGTACAGGCTGGCATCGCCTCACTTTGGCTACCCCTCCGGCCCTGCTTTTCTGTCGGTTACTTTGGAGACGGAGTCTAGCAAATTATTCTAGCGAGTCAAGGCTTCGATGCAATCCTGCAGATTGCAGCATCCTAAGTCACCAGAATTCTAGCATTCCTTCCTCAGGTGTTTTGCCACAGCAATGGAAAGAGGGTTGACACCATGGTGAAACGCACACTCCAAGGCTGAGGCTTCTGGTTAGAGGAGACATATTCCGCATTGTCTGTGTGTGGACTTTGCCACGCAGGGACAGAAGCAGCCACAGTGTGGCCCTCAGCGGGCTGACCAGCTCTGCCACCATTGCCTCCCACCCACAAACGGTGTTTGACAGGCTGAAGGTGTTCCTCACGGGCGATGTGCTCATAACGAAGAAAAGGAAGAGAGAGTTCCAGTCATAAATTTGGATTTAATAGCAGATTTTAAAACAACTATTGACAAATAGCAAGAGAAATGGGGGGGAAATCTGAGAACAGAAAAAAGCACAGGAATAGGAAGGAGAGAACGACCCACGTGGAAAGGTGCAGAACGCGTCCCGTTAGGTTGGAACTTAGTACTGTGTTCGTCTTAGGAGCTGAGCTGTCTCAGCCCTGTGCTGCTGTTTTTGGTTGGGTAGGAAATTGCTCAGCTAGGAAGGTAGGGAAAAACCCAAATAGAAAACGCAGGAGGCCAGAAAGCAGAGCAGAGGCACAACCAAGTGTGAAGGTCCTTGGCATCTCAGCAGACAGACAGGTAGGGAAGCTGGGGCAAAGTCGCCATCTCTGTGGTCCTGGAACGGCACCTAACTAGCAGCAGCATTTCTTCTGGCAGCAGCACTTCTGCTGACAGCAGCACTTCCCACAGCCACAGCCACAGCCACAGCCACAGCCACCACAGCCACAGCCACAGCCACCACAGCCACCACAGCCACAGCCACAGCCACCACAGCCACAGCCACCACAGCCACAGCCGCAGGAGCCACAGCCACAGCCACCACAGGAGTTGCAGCAGCAGCGGCGGCAGCAGCAGTACCTGGGGGAGCAGCAGGCACAGCAGCCACGGCAGCAGCCACAGCAGCCACCACAGCTGCCACCGCAGCCACAGCCACCACAGCCACAGCCACCACAGCCACCACAGCCACAGCCACCACAGCCACAGCCACCACAGCCACAGCCACAGCCACAGCCACAGCCACCACAGCCACAGCCACAGCCACCACAGCCACAGCCACCACAGCCACCACAGCCACAGCCACAGCCACAGCCACAGCCACCACAGCCACAGCCACAGCCACAGCCACCGCAGCCACAGCCACAGCCACAGCCACCACAGCCACAGCCACAGCCACAGCCACCGCAGCCACCACAGCCACAGCCACAGCCACCACAAGCCACAGCCACCACAGCCACCACAGCCACAGCCACAGCCACCACAGCCACCACAGCCACAGCCACCACAGCCACCACAGCCACAGCCACCACAGCCACCACAGCCACAGCCACCACAGCCACCACAGCCACAGCCACCACAGCCACAGCCACCACAGCCACAGCCACCACAGCCACCACAGCCACAGCCACCACAGCCACCACAGCCACAGCCACAGCCACCACAGCCACAGCCACCACAGCCACAGCCACAGCCACAGCCACAGCCACCACAGCCACCACAGCCACAGCCACAGCCACCACAGCCACAGCCACAGCCACCGCAGCCACCACAGCCACAGCCACAGCAACCACAGCCAAAGCCACCACAGCCACAGCCACCACAGCCACCACAGCCACAGCCACCACAGCCACCACAGCCACAGCCACCACAGCCACCACAGCCACAGCCACCACAGCCACCACAGCCACAGCCACCACAGCCACCACAGCCACCACAGCCACAGCCACCACAGCCACAGCCACAGCCACAGCCACAGCCACCACAGCCACAGCCACAGCCACAGCCACAGCCACCACAGCCACAGCCACAGCCACCGCAGCCACAGCCACCACAGCCACAGCCACCACAGCCACAGCCACCACAGCCACAGCCACCACAGCCACCACAGCCACAGCCACCGCAGCCACAGCCACCGCAGCCACAGCCACCACAGCCACAGCCACCACAGCCACAGCCACCACAGCCACCACAGCCACAGCCACCACAGCCACAGCCACCACAGCCACAGCCACAGCCACAGCCACAGCCACCACAGCCACAGCCACAGCCACAGCCACAGCCACCACAGCCACAGCCACAGCCACCGCAGCCACAGCCACCACAGCCACAGCCACCACAGCCACAGCCACCACAGCCACCACAGCCACCACAGCCACAGCCACCACAGCCACCACAGCCACCACAGCCACAGCCACAGCAACCACAGCCAAAGCCACCACAGCCACAGCCACCACAGCCACCACAGCCACAGCCACCACAGCCACCACAGCCACAGCCACAGCCACCACAGCCACAGCCACAGCCACCGCAGCCACAGCCACCACAGCCACAGCCACAGCAACCACAGCCAAAGCCACCACAGCCACAGCCACCACAGCCACCACAGCCACAGCCACCACAGCCACCACAGCCACAGCCACCACAGCCACCACAGCCACCACAGCCACAGCCACCACAGCCACAGCCACCACAGCCACAGCCACAGCCACAGCCACAGCCACCACAGCCACAGCCACAGCCACAGCCACAGCCACCACAGCCACAGCCACAGCCACCGCAGCCACAGCCACCACAGCCACAGCCACCACAGCCACAGCCACCACAGCCACAGCCACCACAGCCACCACAGCCACAGCCACCGCAGCCACAGCCACCGCAGCCACAGCCACCACAGCCACAGCCACCACAGCCACAGCCACCACAGCCACCACAGCCACAGCCACCACAGCCACAGCCACCACAGCCACAGCCACAGCCACAGCCACAGCCACCACAGCCACAGCCACAGCCACAGCCACAGCCACCACAGCCACAGCCACAGCCACCGCAGCCACAGCCACCACAGCCACAGCCACCACAGCCACAGCCACCACAGCCACCACAGCCACCACAGCCACAGCCACCACAGCCACCACAGCCACCACAGCCACAGCCACCACAGCCACCACAGCCACCACAGCCACAGCCACCACAGCCACCACAGCCACAGCCACCACAGCCACAGCCACAGCCACCACAGCCACAGCCACCACAGCCACAGCCACCACAGCCACAGCCACCACAGCCACCACAGCCACCACAGCCACAGCCACCACAGCCACAGCCACCACAGCCACAGCCACAGCCACCACAGCCACAGCCACCACAGCCACAGCCACCACAGCCACCACAGCCACAGCCACAGCCACAGCCACAGCCACAGCCACCACAGCCACAGCCACCACAGCCACAGCCACCACAGCCACCACAGCCACAGCCACAGCCACAGCCACAGCCACCACAGCCACCACAGCCACAGCCACCACAGCCACAGCCACCACAGCCACAGCCACAGCCACCACAGCCACAGCCACCACAGCCACAGCCACCACAGCCACAGCCACCACAGCCACCACAGCCACCACAGCCACCACAGCCACAGCCACCACAGCCACAGCCACAGCCACAGCCACCACAGCCACAGCCACCACAGCCACAGCCACAGCCACCACAGCCACAGCCACCACAGCCACCACAGCCACAGCCACAGCCACCACAGCCACAGCCACCACAGCCACAGCCACAGCCACAGCCACCACAGCCACAGCCACCACAGCCACAGCCACCGCAGCCACAGCCACCACAGCCACCACAGCCACCACAGCCACCACAGCCACAGCCACCACAGCCACAGCCACAGCCACCACAGCCACAGCCACCACAGCCACCACAGCCACAGCCACAGCCACCACAGCCACAGCCGCCACAGCCACAGCCACCACAGCCACAGCCACCACAGCCACAGCCGCCACAGCCACAGCCGCCACAGCCACAGCCACCACAGCCACAGCCACCACAGCCACAGCCACAGCCACCACAGCCACAGCCACCACAGCCACAGCCACCACAGCCACCACAGCCACAGCCACCACAGCCACAGCCGCCACAGCCGCCACAGCCACAGCCACCACAGCCACAGCCGCCACAGCCACAGCCGCCACAGCCACAGCCACCACAGCCACAGCCACAGCCACCACAGCCACAGCCGCCACAGCCACAGCCACCACAGCCACAGCCACCACAGCCACAGCCACCACAGCCACAGCCACAGCCACCACAGCCACAGCCACCACAGCCACAGCCACCACAGCCACCACAGCCACAGCCACCACAGCCACAGCCGCCACAGCCGCCACAGCCACAGCCACCACAGCCACAGCCACCACAGCCACAGCCGCCACAGCCACAGCCACCACAGCCACAGCCACCACAGCCACAGCCACCACAGCCGCCACAGCCACAGCCACCACAGCCACAGCCACCACAGCCACAGCCACCGCAGCCACAGCCGCCACAGCCACAGCCACCACAGCCACAGCCACCACAGCCACAGCCACCGCAGCCACAGCCACAGCCACCACAGCCACCACAGCCACAGCCACCACAGCCACAGCCACAGCCACCACAGCCACAGCCACCGCAGCCACAGCCGCCACAGCCACAGCCACCACAGCCACAGCCACCACAGCCACAGCCACCGCAGCCACAGCCACAGCCACCACAGCCACCACAGCCACAGCCACAGCCACCACAGCCACAGCCACCACAGCCACCACAGCCACAGCCACAGCCACCACAGCCACAGCCACAGCCACCACAGCCACAGCCACCACAGCCACAGCCACAGCGACCCATGGTGTCAATAGAGAGGACTTCAGGAAAGGTGAGGATGGAGGACTCGGGAGATGAGTGGAGGTCTGATTCCCCTGTCTGCTGGGCAGGCCTTAAGTACCAAAAGCTGGGACAGGAAAGTGGGTCAGGTGACCACTTCTTTGTTGTCGTCAGCCCTGCAGCCCAATCAGGAGTCTCACCAACTCCTATTTACTTCCTGTCTCCCCCCCCCCCCAGTTGCAGACTTGTTTATGTTTTCCTAAAACTATATTCCAGTAGAAGGTTGAACAGGATAAAACAGTGTGGGAGAGCCTGGTGTGGGTGTCGCAGGAATAGGGGACCATCAATCTTTCACCCAGTGCCCATTGTGTGTGAGCTGTGTGTGAGGGGGTTGGGAGAGGACCTGGGATCTAAATGAAGTGTGAGCTCAACGTTTGCCCTTCGGAAACTACAACAGATAACAGAGGACTTGGGAATGGGAAAATGACATGGATTCAAAGGTCACAGCCAGGGGCAGATGCCATTGTGGCTTTATTGAGCAGTGGAATCTGGCGAGGCTGGAATCTCACTCACTCCCTGATCATTGGACACGTGTCACTCTGCGCTATCTTCTGCATAACCAAGCCTTAATCACTGTTTTAAAAGCAGAGATGAAGTTTTATTCATACACATCCTACAGTGGTGTAGTTCTTTGCATAGTTTACTTCGGATGTGGAGTTCACCTTTGCCCTTGTTTGGACCACAGCCATTGATATGTGATGAGCAGCCCTGAGCAGAATGCACTCTCTAGGGTGTAGGCTTAGGGGGTGGGGAGCTCTTTTGACGGAGCAGCAGGTGTGTTTGTGATGGGCATGGTCCTGAGAACATAGGGTAGACACTCAGTGATGATCCTGATGTGGAAGAGGAGGAGTTTAGTGATAAGGAGAAAGAATGTAGCTTGGATCATGGTGGGTTTGAGGTAGTTGTGAAAATAGAATACGCATCACATGAAGTATAAGTGTTCTTTCACATGAAAGACTTCTCTCCAAAGCCGTGGGAACTTTAGGGGCAGTCCTCATGACTGGCCCCAACGCCTACCAACTTCATGCTGTAACAGGTTAACACACCCAGATCCCTTTATTCTCACCCAATGAACTTGTTCTTCGGGAGCGTGATCGGGAGAAAATAATTTAAGTCCCTAGGACTGAGTGTCACAACGGTGCAGCTTATAATTGACCTTTTGTTATGTCTCATCCGAAGGGGTTTTGGCAAGTATTTGTAGAGACCTTAAATTGAGGGTGGTGGGGCTGGAGTGGAGCTAGATATTCGTGGGCAGTTTGAAGCTATTATGGAGGTTGACTCAATACTATTTAGCGACAGAGTAGATACAGGATAGAAGGAAAGAGTCAATCATGACACGTGTTCACTTTGTTTTATGGAGGGCTGGTGATCTGGTAGATAAAAGTGTAACCTAATTCTGTGGCAAGTCACATTAAGAAATGCCTCTCAGATCTTTAGGGAAGATGGGGTTGAAAGTTGACTGGATGGATTAAACTTTTGGAGGAGAATCTGCACTGGAAATATATTATTTGAAGAATAATCAAGGAATGTCTGTAAAGAAATTTAATCCACAGTTGGGGAGGGAGTATAATGTAACAAGGAAAGGGAGAATTGAGTCAGGACTTTTTAGACAACTTAGTGGTTTTTAGACAATTCAGTGACATTTTGGACAATTTCAAAAAGACACTTACTTAAATATGATTTCCAATCTAAGTCACAACCTTTAAAATCACAAAATATTTGGCCTTTTGAAATTTATATTTAGCTGAGCGCTGGTGGCTTACACCTGTAATCCTAGCTACTCTAGAGGCTGAGATCTGAGGATTTCAGTTCAAAGCCAGACCAGGCAGGAAAGTCTATGAGACTCTTATCTCCAATAAACCACTCAGAAAAAGCTGGAGGGGGCACTGTGGCTCAAGTGGTAAGGCACTAACCTTGAGCAAAAGAAGCTCAGAGACAGCATCCAGGCCCTGAGTTTAATACATATATGTATATGTATATGTATATGTATATGTGTATGTTTACTTGTATTTTCCTTACGTAGTTGTACAGAGGCTTCAACTCAACATGTCAGTTTATGAGTACCATGCATCTTGATCAGTGTTACCCCTTTCACCATCCTCCCTCATCTCTCCCAACCCCACCCATCCCTTCAATTTACCTAGCTCTGTTTTCACATGTGTATATTCAATGTTATGATTTCATTCACCCACAGTTCTTCTCTCCATTCATCTGTACCCCTTGACCTAACTCTCTCTAAGAAACAGGCTGCAGCTTCCTGGTATTCATTATGCTGACCTGTAAGGTCGTTGCTCAAAGCCTTTTAAACGATGTATAAATTAGAAAGATGTAACTATTTTGAAATTTAAAAAAAAAAATACAGCAGAGAGCCCCATCAGCTGCACTGGACATTGATGAAAGTGAACTAAGCAACTCAAGGGCGGCGATGGGAGAGAGGGAATGAGAGAGGAAGAGGGAACAGCTGATACTAAGAAAAAAGAAATGCACATATCACCCGATTTGGAAAAAATAGTCTTATTGTTAACGTTTGTAGAGTTCATAAACTTCGTAGATTCAGATGATGATGATTAGCACTGTGGAGGTTAAAATGCGTTTGCGACTTTAAGTATAACTATGCCACAGTATTGTGAAACAAATGTGGTCGCTTAACTTCAATAAAGAAATACTTGGGGAACCCTCCCCCACAGTATAACCCCTGCTTTCACTATATTTGATGTCAGTATAACTTGTGGAGGAGATGGGGAAAAACAAGTCGTTTAAGGATACAGGTGGACCTGTTGCAACAATGAGAAGTACAAGTTGTCATGTCGAAAACGAGCTTTACAACGTTGGTGGGGGGGGAGGCTGGAGGATTGGGTGGGGGGTAGGGGGGATGTAGGGAAGGGATGTGAAGGGTAAACAAAGGAGGAGGCTGCAATGCTTGATAAGAAATGTACGCATTATCCTGCCCATGTAATTGTAACCCCTCTGTACAGTATGTTCACAAAAAAAATAAAATTAAATTAAAAAAAAAAAGAAATATTTGGGGAAAATATATACGTAATAAAAAGATTCAACTATTTTGAAAAGGCAATATATTCCATTGGGATGGCTCTTGTCATCCTTCCTTTTTTAGCTATGCTTATTTTGGGGACCTGAACGCAAGGGCTGTGCCTGCCAAATGAGGCACTCTACCACTTGAGCAATGCCTGATAAATCAGTTATTTCAATGACACGTATGGAAAGGAAATCGTTGAGAAAAAAACCCAAAGGGCTGACAGCAAGCCTGAGCCTGCATATTGCAAACTCTGAAAGATTCAACTCATTTGCAATGGCAATGAAGTTCCCTCATCAATGTTATCTCCTGACTTCTATCCACGATGGCTCTCAAAAGGAAAAGTGAATGTTCGCAAATGAAGTGTATAAAGATACAGAGACCTGGGAGGCCCTAGATGACCCTGTTTGGGAAACTGTAAGAGCACGAGGAAGTCACGAGTCACACGTCCTGGGTCATTCCTTTCCCCTTTTCCCAAGATGGTACTTAAGGGCTGCCCGGCAGAGGGAGGCAACAGACCTCCCCTTCACTCTCGAATCTTCTCACTGCATCTGAGTCCTCTCTCCTGACACCATGGGTGGCTGTGGCTGTGGAGGCTGTGGTGGCCGCTGTGGCCGCTGCTGTGGCTGCTGCCGTGAATGCTGTGCCTGCTGCTCCCCCAGGTGCTGCTGCTGCCACTCCTGTGGCTGTGGCTGTGGGAAGTGCTGCTGTTGCCAGAAGAAGTGCTGCTGTCACAAGCAATGCTGCTGCTAGGATGTCATCTGATTTCTGGGGAAAGGCCTCAGGAAACTGGAAAATGTGAGCTGCCTTCTCTGCCTGCTCCTCTGAGCCTTGAACATTACATCTGTGATGTGAGCCCATGGCCACCACAAAGGAATCGCACGGGTCTCGAGGTTTCCTTTCCTGGGAACACTTGACGAAAACCAACAAAATGAATATATGTACATCCTTCTCTGTCAGTTGCTCTTCAAACCACAGCAGTGACTAAACGCAGTGGAAACGGTTTATGTTTCACCTTCTTCAGATGCCTCTCGCTCCGTGTCAATGTCCTGTGCTTCCTATGCTGTTGTCATGTCTGTGTACACAAAGACACTCCTGTATTAATAAATTACACTAGAATCCATTTTAAAGAGGCTTTTCCTGTGTGCCTTATTCACTTTCCAGGTCTTACCTAGCTCCCCATTAGGAAAATGAGTTCTATCACAACATGTAAGGTCACTGACCTACGGGCAAGGGTGACAAAGCACTACAAGTTCAATAAACAGAAGACAAGAATAGATGAGTGGGGCACTGATCCTAGGATGAGTGTTACCCTTGCCCTTGAAGCAAAGCACACAGTGGGTTTTCAGACACACCTCTTCCTGTTCTCTACTGTGGAGGTAAGCAGCCTTGCAATTCTACATGCTCTTGGCTGTCTCACCACAGGTCCAAACTGAAGCAGGCCAAATGCACTAAAACCTCTGAATTCTTCTCTCGTTGAGTGCCTCAGGTATTATCTTATGTTAACAGACAGCTGGACCAATTTAACTTGGCTATATTAAAATAAATCCTTGCTAAAACATTTCACCTTGTGAGGCCCTCCTTCTGGTGAAACACCCTAAGATCCTTTGCCCAAGTGGACCTCAAAGGATCTATGCATTTGTGTGCAAACTGAGAAGCTCAAGGGACAGAAATTGGTAAGCCAAGTAGGAGTTGACTCTCACAAGCTATGGAAAGTATTTAGCTTTGGAAGTTTTCTTTCTCCAAATCTCTTAGTCTCCTTTTCCAGACCGGTTATCTCAGGGTGGACCAGACACAAGAATGGACAAGAAGAAATGGGGTTGGAAAGAAAAGTTGTGTTCCATGATACCTGTACGTTTTCTCAGCCTTTGAAGTAACTCAGATGTAGTCCCAGGATTAAAAACCGAGTCAGAGAGTGTGAGGGAAGGGGTTATATTGTCCAAAAAGAAATGTACTGTTTACCCTACTTATGTAACCGTAACCTGTCTGTACATCACCTTCATAATAACAACTTAAAGGTTTTTTTTAATAAGTTTTCAGACCTGGGGCATGGCTTATGTGGTACAAAGCCTGTCAAGCAACCAAAAGACCTTGAGTTCAAACCCTAGTACTACCAAAAATAAAATTGTCAATCTGTTAAAAACAAATAAAACAAAAATTGAACGGGTTCAGTCAGTACCATAAGTGACATATAGCTGGGTATTGAAGCCGTTTCTCTCTCAATTTCCCTGGATTTGCTTACCTTCATGTTAACCTCTTAAGTTTGCTTAAACTCTAGGGAAAATGTCTCCTCATTAAATCTTGCTTTGGTGATGGGCCCTTTGTCCCTTCGTAGGTGTACCAAGGCCATAGAGGGAACAAATCCAGGCTACTCCGCACGGCAGCCCCCGATCAGGCCGTTTCCCTCCCAGCACCAAGGTGCCATGCAATCAGAGCGACGTACCAACACCCTCTACCATCCCAGGACAACATTAAGTTCATGAGTGTCACCCGGGCTCCATTAGCCAGATGCTAATGCATCATTTGGGCAGACATCTGCTGGCAGGAGCATTGATTGGAGAAAAAAAATAGGGCATGGGAGTTTGCTTATCTAATTCTCCTGTCACCTACAAATGCCCTATGCACTTAGAATGAGGACCTCAGTATTCTGTGTTAATGCATTAGCTAAAAGGCAGGAGGGCTGCCCCTTCCTCGTGTTTAATAAGATATTTGGAGTTTTATGATTATGAGATGTTGTATTCCCTGTAATTAACTGAAGTCTATCTTGTGCATGCTTCCTAAGATAACTGGTTACCTACCAGCCTCAGTGGACGTGTAGTTCTTGTGGCTCGAACAGATTTGCTCCTTCTTGCCTGACTTGCAAATTCAAACTCCAGAAGTCAGGCTCTTCACAGTAATTCAGTGAGAAGCTAATTTTTTTTTTTTTTTGGTGTAGTGAGTGGGGCATGGCTTCTGTGTTGGTAACAACCAGAAAAAAGAAAAGTGAGATCATTTTTCAGGGCTCTTTGTTTTAAAGGTAGCCACACTGCTGGACCGAGCAGCTGGCCTGAATGTTCAAAGGGCTCCAGCAATAAAAAACAATCAGGGTGGGAGGCCTCCCTCCATGATCCTCATCTGGTTATGAACCCTCATTCCTTAAGGTTTGAGGGGACGTCAGTCCTCAAGGGATTGTGTTAAGGAAGGTCATCTGGGGAGGAGTTAACCTATCTCCATCAAAGAACTGTGGCCGCTTTGCACCGATTTTCTTTCTTTTCTTCCTTCTATCTTTTTCTCCACACAAAGAAAATAAAGATGGGAATTGTTTCTAGTATTACTAATAACTCTCCATTATAGTGTATCTCTAAAGAAGTGGGAGTTTAAAGAAAAAGGATTTAAAAAAAATCAATGTATTTCCACAATGGTTCATGCCTATAGTCCTAGCTAGTCAGGAGGCTGAGATCTTCGGATCACGGTTCAACGTCAGCCTGGGCAAGAAAGTCCATAAGACTCTAATCTCCAATTAATCACCAAAAAAAATGGAAGTGGCTCAAGTGTTAGAGTGCTAGCCTTGAGCACAAAAACTCAGGGACAGTGCCCAAATCTGGTGTTCAAGCCCACAGCTGGCAAAAAAATTAATTAATTAAAGTGAAAATTAAAAAACATAAAATAAAAAATCAATTTATTCATGTATTACTATGACCCCAGCATAAATTAAATGATGGAAAATCTCAGACTGCAAATAGGAACTATAATTCTAACACTATACTCCAGCTAAATTTATTTTATAAACAATAGGAAAAATGGCCTCAAATTCTCTATGTACAGCTTTTCCTGATGACAGAAATGTCACATTGGCAAAGAAAAACTTAAATAGTTTTCTGTGAACCCTGGGAAATTTTCAGATCAATTTAATGTTATGACTATTACTTTTTCCTCAATTTGAAAGGATTGATATGTTTTATTCTCAGTCTGTTGCACTTTTTGGGAGAAGTGTAACACTTGAACAGCAACTCAGACTTACAGCAATGAAGTCCAAGTCAGGGATAAAACTAAACAAGTAGGAAATGTTGCCATTCCTAAAGTTATAAAATGGTATGATTAATCACTCAATTTAATAAAGTAGTCAATATTCAAGATTAAGATTAAGAAAAGGGATTAAGATAGATTAGGGAAAGGACTAAAACCCTCTAGTTTCTAAGACAATCAACAGAGATCTTGATAAAATAGCCAGATTCAAGAGAAGGACACTGACCTCTGGGGATATCTCCTATTAGCCGATCAGCACCTAAAATCTGTCCCAAGCTACAGAAACAGAAAGTGTATCCCCAGACTCCACTTAAAAATTTCTAAATGAGAATGCGTCTTTGGAAAAAGAAGTTAAAGGAAAGAGAAAATGCATTTAGTTTTTTCTAAAAAGGATTTTACAAAGTAAGCTTTGTCCTTATAAATGTTCCAAACTGGGGGCTAGGAGGTGGCTCAGTGGTAGAGTGCTTGCCTTGCATGCATGAGACCCTGGGTTCGATTCCTCAGCGCCACTTAAGCAGAAAAAGCCGGAAGTAATGCTGTGGCTCAAGTGGTAGAGCGCTAGTCTTGAGCTGAAGAGCTGGGGGAAAGCACCCAGGCCCACAGTTCAGGCCCCACAATCAACAACAACAACCACAAAAATGTTCCAAACTGGAAGAAAAACAATCAAAGACAATGAAATCAGGAGACTAAAAGAATGCTGTAAGAGGTATGAGTAACTCTTGAAAAATATCAAAGATGGAGGTTATGGAAGATTTATGTACGTGACTAAGTTGGTAGCAATTTAAAAGTTACCAAAAATAATTTTAAGGATCTGTATTTAATGTGTTGATGTTACAATTCCTAATTTGTATCTTAAATGTTTTATTCTTAGTAATATTTGTTTTAAAAAATAACTAACCTAAAAGAAAGATTTTATCAAGGTAAAACTTGTTTTATCAGGTCTCCACATAGAAAACTGAGTAGATTCTAAGTAACAAAGCTCAATAGGAAATGTTCTCATTACCCTACTCATGTAACTGTAGCTCCTCTGTGTAGTATTTTTATAATAAAAATATATATATGGAAAGAAAAAAGGAAGCTGATTTCTAATTAAGTCAGTTTATTTAAATATCTGTTTTATAAAAGACTTATATGAAATGATTTAAATTTAGCATCCTATTAAATATGTGGGCTATATGTCTAAGCCTTATTTAAGCATCATGCAAATTTTATCGGGTATATAAATTGAATGAAAGTAGAATGACCCTGAAGAGCCCCTGTTTTATATTCATTGAGCTAAGTGACACTGTATATGTGAAATGTACTTCTGTGATAGAAAATAAGTGTGTTTGGGCAACTTTGTCATTGTTCCCCCTGACTTGTAAGAGAGCTAAGCTCTGATTTGTGTCTGTGATTTATGCCTGTATCACACCTAAAGAGTCTAACTTTAAGTTGAAAGGTAAAAGCTAAAGTTGATATGTATGTACGTGTGACATCTGTGTGTCTGGTGGGCTCCTGTGTACGCACAATGTTTCTGTGTTCCACAAGTGTGTAAAATATCTTCTAAATACTAATCTTAGAAAGAATTTCACCACACTGTGATCTCTGAATATGCACTTGTGTTCCAAATTATAACAAAAACCTCAGTAGCGCTGGTTTGATGTGTTCAATCAAAATGTTTATCCAAAACTTCTATATACAATAAAAATAACAAGGTTTCTGGCTGAGACATATTTCAAATTTTTTTAAACATGGCTGGCTACTCCAAATGTTTGCTAGGATATGTCATTAATGACCAAACTCTTGGGAAACAACTCTAGTGAGTACTTGTTGTTCAACTATTATAAACTTGGTTCTAGTTTTATAAGGGCTAAAAAAAACAGCCAAGAAAACAAATAAAACTCTTCTAGCTCAATGTAATGTATCTGATTCTAATTGATTACAGCTAAAAACTTAAAAAAAATTAAGTTCCTTAACTTTATAAAATTGCTCCAATAAACAACTGACTTCTTAATTTCTTATGATCTGTAAGTTATTGGGTTTTCCACAGAAGGCTTAGATTCACTTAAGAAAAGATGAAAATATTTAGGCCACATTCTAACTTTAAGGAGACTAATTTTTAACTCTTAAAAAAAGAAAGGCCCAGCAGGATAGCACTGGCTCACCCCTGTGATCTGAGGATCACAGTTCAAGGCCATCCTGGGCAGAAAAGTCCATGAGACTCTTAACTCCAATAAACTTCTCAGAAAAAAAGCCAGAAATGAGGCTGTGGCTCAAGTGGTAGAGAACTGACCTTGAGCACAGAAGAGGCTCAGGGATAGAGCTCAAGCGCCAGGACAAGCAAAAAAGAAAAAAGGGGGAGGGGGCTTCTTAATATTAGAAGAATGTCAAAGAAAATTCAACACTTCTCTAGAAATTTCTGGGTTTGTATCCCTATTCTCGGGTAATAACAAGCCCTTGATTGTCACGCCCTTGATTTATGAATACCTGAAGTAAAGTGGGGGGGGGGGGGGGATTCTCAAATGTAAAAGTTTACTGTTTTCTGCCCTATCCTGAGATTCTAGGTAAGTCTGTCAAAAAGTCTCTACAAAACCACAAGGCAAGCAGGACATGGCATTAACTGTCCTCCAAAATTTTGAAAGAAGAAAACAATTCTGTAAGTGAAGGCTTTAAAAAAAAAAACTATTTAGATGTTGGGGCTGGGAAGGTGGCTCAGTGGTAGAGCATTTGCCTTGCATGCATGAGGCCCTGGGTTCGATTCCCCAGCACCACATAAGCAAAAAGAAAAAAAGCCGGAAGTGGTGCTGTGGCTCAAGTGGTAGAGCGCTAGCCTTGAGCTGAAGAGCTGAGGGACAGCGCCCAGGCCCGGAGTTCAGGCCCCACAACCGGACCCCAAAAAACAAACAAAAAAAACCCCAAACTATTTAGATGTTGTCACATTTGAAGTTACATTTAAAAAATAAAAACTTATTTCTTCTAAGTTCTTACAACAGAGACAAAGCAGGCAGATTCTTCCAGGAGTAAAAGTAACTGATCCTTGTATGTCGTTAAAAGATGTAAAATCACCCTTCACCCTCCAGGAAATATTCAATATTAAAGTAAAACATTGTCCTGCCCATTATGTCTAAAATAGACGACAGATGCATGTAGGTTGCCATCTTTAACTATCAACCTAGTATGCCATTTCTGTTTGTGCTTCTTTTCTTTTCTTTTTTTCTTGTCAGTTGTGGGGCTTGAACTGAGGGTTTAGACACTGCCCCTGAACCCCTTTGTGATCAAGGCTGGTCGCTCTACCACTTGAGCCACAGCACAACTTCCAGTTTTTGAGTGGTTAACTAGAGATAAGAGTCTCATGGGGGCTTTCCTGCCCTGGCTGGCTTTGAACTGTGATCCTCAGATCTTAACCTCCTGAGTAGCTAGGATTACAGGCATGAGCCACCAGCGCCTGGCAAACCTTGCATTTCTTTACTGTTTTTATGATTCCTTTAAAAATCATATTAACTATCCATACAATAGAAAACACTATTTACTTTTAAAAGATAATTTCCACTAATCTCTTTGAGTTCTCTTTTGGTAAAAGTAATAACTTAATGTCTTCTGATCCTGATCGCCATCTAGTCTTGATATTAGGGAAGTCCTTCAACTAAATTTCATGCCAACTGAATTTCCTACATCCTCTTCTAAGTGATACAGGGAAATGAGTTTTTTATTCTCTTTTTCCAGATAAAGCCAGCAGTCCATTCTCATCAGGAAGACAGACTTTCAGTCTTTGTACCCCTCTTAAGAAGGAAAAGGATCAAAATAATTTAGGGGAGAAATGAGACAGAAGAATGTGAGGAGTTGGGAAAATTGTATTATTTTTAATCATCTAAAAAGAGTCAAACTAGAAGTGGAATTAGAAGCAGCTAAAAAAGAACTTTAAGCTTCTCTTCCTTTACCCCTTCCTTCAGGTGCTAAGGTACAGGACTGAAAGAATTAAAAGGGTGAACAAGGGCCTAGAAAGTGGCTCAGTGGTAGAGTGCTTGCCTTGCATGCATGAAGCCCTGGATTCGATTCCTCAGCACCACATAAGCAGAAAAAGCTGGAAGTGGCACTGTGGCTCAAGTGGCAGAGTGCTAACCTTGGAGCTGAAGAGCTAAGGGACAGCACCCAGGCCCAGAGTTCAAGCCCCAAGACCAACCTCCCCGGCCCCTCAAAAAAAGTGAACAAATGCAGTCATAGTATTCAGTATACACTATGTGGAATGTGAACTTTGCAACTTGTGGGCAGGGATGGGAGGGGGAAACAGGGAAAGGGAAGGAAGAAGAGGCATTGTCCAAAGAGAATTATATTCATTATCTGACTTATGGAATAGTAACCCCTCAGAACAACATCTTAAGAGCAAGATAGATAGATAATAACTGGATAGAGATAGATAGATAGATAGATAGATAGATAGATAGATAGATAGATAGATAGATAGATAGATAGATAGATAGATAGATAGATAGATAGGTAGGTAGATAGATAGATAGATAGATAGATGATAGATAGATAGATAGATAGATAGATAGATAGATAGATAGATGATAGGTAGATAGATAGATAGATAGATGTTATCTAAATCCACCCTCTCCTTTGAAATGTGGGAGAGGGGGAAGCTGTGAACTCTCCATGAACAGGTAGGGACCACAAGATGAGAAGCTTCTCTGGGAAAAGGAAGTCCTGAAGCTCACCTATGGTCTGGGTAGGCCCAGAAGTTTTAGAACAATAAGCAGCACTCATCTTGGCCACCAAGAGTCGTTGTCTGTCGGGGGCTGCAATGTGTATGATCATGTGTACCCACACTCCTCCCCCCCCCCCATCTGCCCCAGCTCAGAAAGAATACAGGGAGCAGATAACAGCTTCCCTCTGGACACATTAGCATTCTTATTCCCTTCATGGAGAGCAAGAAATGTTTCTTTTTTCCTACTTCTCAAAGTTACACTAAAATGAATCCTTGCTAAAATGTTTACTCCGTGAGGCATCCTGAAATGTTTTTGGTAAGTGTACCTCAAAGCCGTATGAAGCTAGGGGAACCTCTCTCCCATTTTTCCAGTGATCGAGCAACTCACACAGGAGGGAACAGCCGGGTCTTTTCTTAGATTTTAAGGATCTAAATCTTTAAAGAAGTAGTTTAAATAAAACAAGCTAGTAAGCCCAATGGCCCACAATTGTAATCCTAAACTACTCGGGAGGCTGAGATCTGAGGATCCAGGTTCAAAACCAGCCTGGGCAGCAAGTCCATGAGCCTTCTCTCTAATTAAACACCAAAAGTAACACTGTGGCTTGAATGGTAGAGTTCTAGACTTGAGCTAAAAGTTCAGGGACAGAGCCCAGGCTCTGAGTTCAAGCAAGACCAGTACAAACACAAAACAAACAACAACAAAAACCCTCAACTATTCAGTGAGGTTTTGGATCTGACTCATAAGAAGAGAAGCTTAGAACACAGTGCTGTGGGAGGTGGGGGGAGGCGGGAGAGGAAGGGGGACAGAGGAGGAGCAGCTATGAAGAAGAAGTCAGCCAGTTGAACCAAGGAGAAAAAAGTAATCCAAACCTCCTGTCGCCTTGACTGGACTTCTTGCCTCCAAAATTGTGAAAAACTCTATTCCTCTTATTTAGGACACCAACTTCTGTGGCTTAGCACTCCAGCAAACTCTCATAGTCATTACCATGGGTGTCAGCAGCACACGTGAATGACGCATTCTTGGCAGTGGGTCTTCAGAGGTTGTGAGTCTTAGGTGAATCCGATGATGAATTGTCCTTAACAAATAGCGACAGAATTATGTAGCGATTGCAGCCCGGATGTGAGATACATTTTTAGTGTGATTTATGGTATTTTTAACACCCTTGGCTTTCAGATCGTCCTTCTGAAAATGCCACCACCAAAGTCAAGGGGAAAAAAAATCACAAGACAATGGGACAGGATGATGCTTCAGAAATTTTGATGAAAGCGGGAGGCTACTGAAGAACTCACTGGAAGTGTGGGCCACTTAATCTTAACTTAGATGACAGCCCGGCATGCCTCTCTCTAAGCAGACTGTAATTTGGGGCCTATGTTTAGGCTTTGAAAACAAATAACTAATAACAAAACAGATCCTGTGTGGTCCAGGTGCATTACTAAATAAGATGTAGGCTGTGATTGCAGACATTTGATCACTAAGAGAATAGTACACATTTTTAACTGAATACAAATTTCAGAACACAAAGAGAGGTTTTCTGTAAATAGTGTGCCATCTCCTCATTAGGTTTTTTTTGTTCTGTTTTGTTTTGTTTTGATTTACTTAGGAAACTAGTAGTTACAGAGTGAGAAAACTTCCCACACAGAGATTTTGGCTGATTTCACATTGTGGAGTCTGCCATTTATCTACACTACTTTCAGCCTGGAACTTTCTAGCACCAGATCACAATACACAAAGTATGACAGAAAAGAGATTCGGGGAAGGGACAAGAATTCAAGTTAGGAAGCCAGCTTGGATTATACAGGCTAATGTCCCTGTGGCCAATACAAAAATGCAGAGTTTACTCCAGACAACCTAGCAGAGGGGCTGTGCAGCTCTGGCTGACTTAAGCCACCCTGGACCTCCCTGGACAATGCTGTCTGCATTAACACACTGATATGTAAGTGGATGGTAGCTGTCAATTTAGAAACATCAACGTTTCCTCCACAAGCAGGGATGTGTGTAGTTAAAAGTTGCTGACAGGCAACAATAAAATCAACCCAGGTCCATTCAGATTCTCTCATTTTGACAACCTAATACAATATTTGTTTTCCTGGGGAAATGGAAATGCTAAACATACAGGACTTGCTAAATCTGTATATATAGCTACATGTTTAGGTTAACAACCCAACATAAAACAGAACCTGCACTGTAATAATCTGTGCTCAAGATCATAATGAATGACCTCGGTACATGGAAAGCAGGCAAAAGCACTGGCAATCGATGTATCTGTGAAGTGTTTGAACTGTTTCTCTGTGCATAGGACAGGATTTGAGCTGAGGACACTGATGGTGAAGATCAACAGTGCCCCCGCTGCCCTCACAGCCCGATTGTTGAAGCAAGATGTGCAATGCAGCAATAAAGCAATAAAGCAGTGAAGGGTTAAGGAAGTGATCATATTATGAGGTTTCTGACCTCATCAATTAATTATTCCATCAATGTCTATCTTCATAGTTTGCTGGACTACTGGAAGGTAATCGAAAATCAGAAGGTGAGACCTAAGAAGGAATTGAGTTTGGAGGAGGCTCTATCTGGTACCAAATCTTACCTCCTCCTTGTGCCTGCTCTGTTTCTCTGCTCCCAAACACCTGGCAGTGAGTAGCTTTGATCTACCACATGCTCCCACCATCATATTCTGTCTGAAAACCTCCCACAACAATGAAAACTGATCACTGTGGACTGAAGCCACTAAACGCTAGGAGCCATATGAAATCTTCTCTTCTAAGGTTACTTTCTCCAGTGTTCTGTCACAGCTGTGGAAAGCTGACTATCACACACACATTGTCAGTAACAAAACTCCCTCCTGAAAACCAACTCAGCTGGTCAGAGAAGACATTTTCAGCATTGGAGATAGGGTCGCATCAAAGGAAAGGCAGAGGGATTTTTTTGTCTTAAATTTGCATTTATTAGGAGATTTTAAAACAACCGTTGATAAGTAGAAAGAGAAATAGGAGAGAGGCAAAGAGAAAGGCACAGAAATGGGAGGGAAACAAGGATGCACATGAAAACGTATCCTGTTTGGATGGAGATCCGTGATGTGAATTCTCAGGAACTGAGCTGTCCCAGCCCTTGTGTTGGTGTTTGTTGTTGGGTAAGAAATTCCTCAGACAGGCTGGAAACACCCAGGTAGAAAAGACAAGAACCCGGAATACCGAGCAAAGTCACAGACCAAGTGTGAAGGTCCTTGGGATTCCAGCAGACAGAGGGGTAGGGAAGCCACCATCTCTGTTGCCTAGGAACAGCACTTAACTAGCAGCAGCATTTCTTCTGACAGCAGCACTTCTGCTGACAGCAGCACTTGCCACAGCCACAGCACTTGCCACAGCCACAGCATTTCCCACAGCCACAGCCACAGCCACAGCCACAGCCACCACAGGAGTTGCAGCAGCTGCGGCGGCAGCAGTAGATGATGGGGGAGCAGCACGCACAGCAGCGACGGCAGCAGCCACAGCAGCCACAGCATCTACCACCACAGCCACCACAGCCACCACAGCCACAGCCACCACAGCCACAGCCACAGCCACCACAGCCACAGCCACCACAGCCACAGCCACCACAGCCACAGCAACCCATGGTGTCAATAGAGAGACTTCAGGAAAGGTGAGGATGGAGGACTTGGGAGATGAGTGGAGGTCTGATTCCCTGTCTGCTGGGCAGGCCTTAAGTACCAAAAGCTGGGACAGGAAGGTGGGTCAGGTGACCACTTCCTTGTTGTCATCAGGCCTGCTGCCCAGTCAGGAGTCTCACCAACTCCTATTTACTTCCTGTCTATAGTATCTTTGTCTTCTCTTCACTTTCAGACTTGAAAAGACTTCATCTTTCTCTAAAACTAGATTCCTGTATAAGATGAAGCAGAAATGTAACCCTTCTGTCATATAACCCCTTTATAATAACAATAAAAAATAAAAATAAAAGCAAAACCAAACAAACAGGCCTAAAAGCTGTGTGGGAGAACGTGGCCAGACTGGCACAGGAATGGCTGGCCTTCCCTCCTCCCCAGTGGCCAATACGTGGGCCTTGTATGTGAGCTGTGGGCTGGGCTCACAGCCCAAGGGCATCTTCAGACAACCTCAATGAACCGGTGGCTCCTTGTATGTACGTGAGTGATACCCAGGCTCAGTGCTTGCCTTTGATTGCAATAGAAATGAGCATCTAGAGCTGGGACTATGAGCATGGCATCAAAGGTCACCATCATGGCTTTCTTGAGCAGTGGAATCTGGTATCTGCTGGGGCTGGAAACTTACTCCCTGCCTGTTCGTTGGAAGCATGACACTGTGATTTGTCTTCTGTACAACCAAGCCTTGATGATTGTTTTACAAGCAGAAATAAGTCCTTTTTTGCTAGTTCAGAACACATGAAATAACAAGAAACTGTCCATTTAATGAACTGCACATTGTTAAATGTCCTTTGATATCCCTTTGACCTTACAACATCCAGGGGAAAGAAAGATACGAGAATTGGGACTACATGGTGTGTTCTATGTGGATTCTCCTTTGCATTTAGGATGCCTACTGAAATCAGGGAGATTTCAACTAAAAGTGTGGAGAGAAAACCATTCAGGAGAAGTGCAAGGGAGTAACAGCAACCCTGAACCCTGAATCTACTGAATCCTCATCGGAAACACTCAGCTGGGACTATCAGGTGGCGAGCACCTTGAAACGTGAGTATCTCCTGGCTTCCTTCCACAATGGCTTCGGAAAGGAAAAGTTGCTATTAGCAGATGTATTGGGTCCTATGAATTGGGTCATAGGAAGTGTGTGGGATGTAAACAAGGGAGGCCCGACATGACCCTGTTGTGTGACCTGCAATAACAGCTGCAAGGAAGTGACTGAGGGTCATGTGCCAGGCCAGGGTGGTACTTAAGGGCTCCCCAGCAGAGGGAGACATCACACACACTCACGTCCTCTTCCCTCCCGGACCTTCTCTCTCCACCTCATCTGAACCTTCCTTCTTGACACCATGGGTTGTGGCTGTGGCTGTGGTGGCTGTGGCTGTGGCTGTGGCTGTGGTGGGTGCTGCAGTGGCTGTGCCGGCTGCTGCCGTGGCTGCTGTGCCTGCTGCTCCCCCAGGTACTGCTGCTGCCGCCGCACCTGCTGCAACTCCTGTGGCTGTGGCTGTGGCTCCTGTGGCTGTGGATCCTGCGGCTGTGGCTGTGGGAAGTGCTGTGGCTGTGGGAAGTGCTGTGGCTGTGGGAAGTGCTGCTGCTGCCAGCAGAAGTGCTGCTGCCAGAAGAAATGCTGCTGCTAGGAAGCCATCTGACCCTGGACAAAGCCTTCAGGTAACTGATTCCTCTTTTCTGCCTGCTCCTCTGGGGTTAAACATTCTGTCCATGACATGTGCTTGCGACCAGCACAAAGGAACCTCACATTTCTGGAGGAGCTTTGTATCCTGACAATACTTGATAATAACCAACCAGAATAATATATATATATATATATATACATATATATATATACACCTTTCTCTGTCAATTAACATTCATATCACTGCAGTGACAAAATTGTCAAGACAGTTTATTGCTTTCCTTCCTTTAGATGCCTCTAACTTTGTATCAATGGCCTGTATTTCTCATAGCATTGCCATGGCTGTATACACCAAACCACTCTTATATTAATAAATCACCTTAAACTACCCTCACAGGGTCTTCTCTTGTCTGTCTTGTTCACTCTGCACTTCTAACCTGTTTGCCCATCAAAAAAAATGAGCTCTATCTCAACATGTGAGATCAATACTGCACGTGCAAAGCTCAATATGTGGTTTGTAGAAGACACAGCTAGATGAGTGAGACCCTAATCCTCTCAGGACTGTTCTGGTCATGGAGGGTATGTTCTAGAACTGCATAGTGGGACCGTAGACCCTCCTCTTCCTCTTCTTTTCACCTGTGACTAAAGAGGGAAGCAAGTTTGTGCTTTCACTTGTTCTACGCCGTATTCTGCTCCCTCACCACCACCTCAAATACAACTGAGCCAAACACAAATGCACTAAAACCTCTGAAAGGAGGAGACAAAATAGACCTTTTCTCTTTCCCCACCGATTGCCTGGGGTATTTTATTCTACAAATAGGAAGCTGGAGACTATGTGGAGGCAATCCACATACACAGGGCACTTTGTGCTCCAATGCATTTCTTTTGCTAAACTCCCACAGGACACTCTGACTCTTTGCTGTAGAGATACCATATTCCAGAATCATTCTGACATATTTAGTAGCAATATCAGAATAAAGGAAGGTGGGTGGAGATCAAGGCAAGGCAACCCCTTGAGTTATGTCACCGGGGTATGCAAAATCACCCTAAGCAGATCACACCAAAGATGGGAAATGAAACAGGAACTCTAAGAGAGTGGAATGGGAGAAACAAAGGAAACAGGAGTTTAATCACCAAGAACTACCCCTGAAATGATGACAGAGGAAGTGTCGCTTGGAAGCTCCTCGTTATTCTTCCGTGGAGATCAGGAAGGTTTTGCACGAGTCTTCCACAACCAAGGCTTCCAAGTTGAACCTGGGTACCTGATAGAGCAGACTCCATTTCCTTTTCCACCTGCTGAAGCCTTACCTTCTAGAAGCCTCAGACTATTCTGAGCATCTTACTCACATTCATCCTATAGAAAACACACTATCCCCCGACACTCTGATTCATTCTTTTTTTTGGGGGGGGGAGTCCGGTCGTGGGGCCTGAACTCTAGGCCTGGGCGCTGTCCCTCAGCTCTTCAGCTCAAGGCTAGCGCTCTACCACTTGAGCCACAGCGCCACTTCCGGCTTTTTTCTTTTTGCTTATGTGGTGCTGAGGATTCGAACCCAGGGCCTCAGGCATGCAAGGCAAGCGCTCTACCACTGAGCCACCTTCCCAGCCCCTCTCTGATTCATTCTTGCCTTCCTATATCCATCCCCAGAGCTTTTTCCTTCCAAAGGAAGTAGACCTCAGCCAGCAGGAGGGTTGAGTAATGAGCCCATGTCCATCCAGCTCATCCTCAAGCAGGTTTGCCTCACTAAAGGATCCCTAAGTCATTTTCCCACACAGTAATCTGAAGAGCACTGGAATTGGAGCCCATCCTAGGATCTAAGACCTCATCTTTCTTCATAATAAAATAAAGCATGCTTTAGCTGGATACCAGTGGCTCACGTCTGTAATCATAGCTACTCAGGGAGCTGAGATCTGAGGATCATGGTTCAAAGCCAGCTTAGGAACATCGTCCACAAGACTCTTTCCTTCTATTAACTACCAGAGTCAGAAGTGGAGCTATGGCTCAAATGGTGGAGTCCCTACCATTGAGCACAAAAGCTCAGGGATAGGGCTCAGGTCCTAAGTTCAAGCCTCAGAACTTCCCACCCCTCACCCCCGCACACAATTTTTTTTCATACTATATCTTGAACCCAAGGCCTCATGTTCTCACTTGGTTTGTTTATTCATGGCTGTCCAGATTTTTGCTGGTTAAATGTCAATGGAGTCATGCACTTTTCTGCCTGGGCTAACTTTGAACCATGATCCTCTATAATACATCTTCTGTAATATGCCTTAACCTTTGGACCTGCTCTCATCTGTTTCCCTTTTGGAACAATTGCTTGCTTTTAAGACAGAACTTCATTTGTATGCAAAAAATATATAAACTGTCAACATCTCCTGATCTCTTACTTACAGGTTTCTCTCTCTACCTTAGTTTTTAACCCAAACAGTATTTAAGACAGAGTAAAACAAATAAAGGTCCTTTGACGACACATGACTTGAAGGTCTGAGGCAGAATTTACTGCCATTTAGGTTTTACACATTATTTCTTTGGCTGCACATGAATCAGAAGTTGTAGAAGTTTCATTCTAGCTAGGGCTGATGAAGATAACAAATCTTCTAAATTATGTTGAACAGCAATGCTATGATCTTACAAGCTAGAAGAAGGCATAGGAGGACAAAAATAAGCACAGAATGAGCCCAAAATCTGTATAGGTTTAATCTTGAAGTCACCCTTTGAGATACAAAAGAAAAATTGTTAGGTAATTGCTTGAACCTTCTAGACATAGAATTGGAAAGGAATAAATCTCTATTGTACAAGTTTTGCAAGTAGTACAGAATAATAAGTAAATTAAATAATACAGAATAATAAATAAATTAAAGCTAAAAAGACACTTTAGCCATGTTAATAAGGAATCAGAGAGACTTACCAGAATCAGAGGAGAATAAAGCCATCCACCCCCTCCTGAGAAGATGTCTCCTTGAATCTCCTGGTTCGGGGTGAGTGATTTCTTGGGATTCATTGGAAGAAACAACTCAAGACCGTATGAGGGGAGACATACCCAGGTTTAATGATATAAAGAAGAAAAAAGTGGCAAAAGTGGACTTTCAGATGGAAGAGTGAGCAGGCTCAAGATGGAGATTGGAATGGAGATTACAGATCTCAAGTTTTTATGGGTATCTGTGGATATTGGAATGGCTGTTCCTGAAAAAGTGGGTTAATGTGCCATTAACCTCTGGAGACTGGGTTATATGTCATCATTTCTCCCACAGTTGGATGGTCAGATGAGGGTTGTTATCTGTGGGCCACTGTTAGTGTAGCTCAGTAAGACTCAGCTACATGATACAAACCATTATAATCACTTCAGTATGCCCAGATACAGTTCCTTTATAACATACAACCCGTGGGCTCAGCAATCCCTGCCTGACATCTGTATCAGAGTCAGGGAGCCTGGGCTGTATTTCACAAATACAATCAGGGATGGAGTCACCGACAATCAGAAAAAGCCTTTACTCTAAGGTCCTAAGAGATGGAGTCACTAAAGGCCAAGAGGGTCTCACAGAGGAGGGCTCACATCCATGAACAAGGGTCAGCTAGCATGTGGGAACACATCGTGAGGGAGAGGGGATGCATGGGGGTTACTTCATGGCTGACTGGAGCTTTGGAGCCCTCATGGTTCTCAGGCAGGAAAGAAGAAGGAGAAGAGCATGTGTCAGGCACTAACTCATCACACTGGTTTTCCTAGCTACCACAGATGGATGCTCAAACCTCACACGGCAGCACACCACTCCATTTAACAGGCACAGTTCTGCATCCTAGTGAGAGATCCCAAGTCAGAATTCTTTGTTTTAATAGGCAGCATCTTGCTAAGGAAAGTAGATGAGTAAAATTCTATGTGGCTACAGGAAATATCAGCAAAAAGTATGTTAGATGAAACAGAGATCATCAAAGTATACAAATAAAGACCAAAGCATGCAAGACATCATCGTTTGTCATTTTTGTTCTTGTTAGGGATCAAACTCTGTCTCCTCACCATCAGAGTCACAGTTTCCAGTCCTCCACAGGTGACTGCACCTGATAGAGGGTCTCTAAAGAGGTAACTTAGGTAAAATGGAGTTGTCAGGGTGAGTGTGATCCAATGACCCATGTCCTCATAGAGAAAGGAGAATAGGTGTCCAACAGGGCAAGGGTAGACAGGGAGACACAAGCCAGCGTAAGCCAAGGAGAGAAACTCCAGAGCTATTCAGACCGCCAGCCTCCTGCATGGGGAGGAAATCAGTTCCTCTTATTGAAGCCACTGAGTTTTGCTCCTTTATGAAAGCTCTGCAACCTGGTAATGTGATGAGTGTCAACAGTGTGTGTGTGTGTGTGTGTGTGTGTGTGTGTGTGTGTGTACAAAGTGCAATTCTGAGAGACCTAAACTTTGAATGGTGACCCATCCATTTTATTTTGAACTCTGTCCTCATAGAAATCTAGCATTTCCAGGCCTAGGGATAGTAAGTCTTCTCACACAGAAATGCCAGCTGGGTGTTCACATGTTAGGCTATTAACTCCAGTATGTATCCAGGCCACTTTCAGCCTAAAATTCTCCAGCACTGGACCACACACAGACACTGAGAAGTCACCAAGAACAGGAAGCCACAAGAATTGGTACCAAGATAACTTCCTGAATTTCTTTCCAGCAAAACAACCTATACATCTTTAATAGGAAAATGTAAAGTTTATTCTAAATCACTAGAAAGAAAAGCAGGGCAGCTATGGATGATTTAAACCAGTTCTGTGCGGTCCTCTCTACAGAATTACAAGGAAGATTCCAGGGAAAATGACAAGAACAGCATTCTGAATTCATATTGATAAGCTAAAATCAAACAGAGCGTTCACTGTAACCTACACCCTAACCCATCCACCAGGCCATAGTAAGTGATCCCAGCACATGGAAATCGAGCAAAAGAGTTGGCTGTATTTTAGTGTCAATGTACCTCTGGACTATGTCTGAATTTTATGTGGATTTTGTGCACAGTTGCAGATGTTGGCTGTTATGCCTTAGATCTGCAATGACTAAGATTGAAGGCCTTCCGTGTGGCACTTTTCAGAGATGGAGCTTTAGGGAAGGGGTTGGATCTTGAGGAGTTTGACCTCTTCAGTGAATTGACCCATTGATAGATTCATAATTGATTTTACCTAGTGGAAAGTGATGGGACCTAGTTGAATAGAATGGGTCCTGAAAATCCTATATTCTCTCCTCTCTCTCTACCCTTCCTCCATCTTTCCCTCCTTCCCTCTCTTCCACTACCATCTTGGTGTGTTCAGTGTTTCCCTACTATGTGTTCCCACCATCATGTTCTGCCTCAACACCACCCAAAGTAACCATGGACTGAAGCCTAAAGAGCTGCTTCGTAACCAGCTCTTCTGTATGGTGTACTCCTGGTGCACCTGCGGGGCAAGGAGAGCAGGCGCATCATGGCTCTGCCGCCACTGCTTCTGGCCAAAGGCTTCCGCACGACTGAAATTGTTCAGTATTGGGGATATGGTCATACCAAAGGAAAGGCAAAGAGAAATGTTCAGTCATCAATTTATATTTATTAGGAGATTCTAAATCATCCCTTGGCAAGTTGGAAGAGAGAGAGGAGAGATACAGACAGAAAACCACAGGAATGGGAAGAGAACAATGGTACACAGGAAAATGTCTGTGGGACTGTGTCCTGTTCGGATGGAGCTCAGTGATGTGAAAGTTTAGGAGCGGAGCTATATCAGCCCTCATATTGTGGTTTATGGTTGGAACTCCTGAGAGAGAAAAGCTGGCATCATCCAAGTAGAAAACACAGGAAGCCAGAATGCAGAAAGAAAGTCACACCATCTATGACCCAGGAAACCCAGAGTCCAGGCCTGACTGTTGAAGAGGCTGGAGGAAAGCCACCATCTCTGTGATCCAGGAACAGAGAAGTAGCAGCCACTTAGCAGCAGCATTGCTTCTGACAGCAGCACTTCTGCTGACAGCAACACTTGCCACAACCACAGCACTTGCCACAGCCACAGCCACAGCCACAGCCACCACAGGAGTTGCAGCAGCTGCGGCGGCAGCAGTAGATGATGGGGGAGCAGCACGCACAGCAGCGACGGCAGCAGCCACAGCAGCCACAGCATCTACCACCACAGCCACAGCCACCACAGCCACAGCCACAGCCACCACAGCCACCACAGCCACCACAGCCACCACAGCCACCACAGCCACCACAGCCACCACAGCCACAGCCACCACAGCCACAGCCACCACAGCCACAGCCACAGCCACAGCCACCACAGCCACAGCCACCACAGCCACAGCCACCACAGCCACAGCCACCACAGCCACCACAGCCACAGCCACAGCCACCACAGCCACCACAGCCACAGCCACAGCCACCACAGCCACCACAGCCACAGCCACCACAGCCACAGCCACCACAGCCACAGCCACCACAGCCACCACAGCCACAGCCACAGCCACCACAGCCACAGCCACCACAGCCACAGCCACCACAGCCACAGCCACCGCAGCCACCACAGCCACAGCCACAGCCACCGCAGCCACAGCCACCACAGCCACAGCCACCACAGCCACAGCCACAGCCACAGCCACAGCCACCACAGCCACAGCCACCACAGCCACAGCCACCACAGCCACAGCCACCGCAGCCACCACAGCCACAGCCACAGCCACCGCAGCCACAGCCACCACAGCCACAGCCACAGCCACCACAGCCACAGCCACCGCAGCCACAGCCACCACAGCCACAGCCACCGCAGCCACCACAGCCACCACAGCCACAGCCACAGCAACCCATGATGTTCGTAGACAGTACTCAGGTGAGGTGAGGTGAGGATGGAGGACTCGGGAGATGAGTGGAGGTCAGATTCCCCTGTCTGCTGGGCAGGCCTTAAGTACCAAAGCTGGGACAGGAAGGTGGGTCAGGTGACCACTTCCTTGTCATCAGGCCTGCTGCCCAGTCAGGAGTCTCACCAACTCCTATTTACTTCCTGATCTAAATGTCTTTGTTGTCTCCTTTTTTCATTGTTTTACTCTTTTCCTAAAACTATGAACACAAAAGGCCTCCAATGCCTGGGAAGCACCACAGTAGGCAGAGACAGACTGGCTGTCAGCGGAAGGGGCAGCCTTCTCTGTCTCCCCCAGTGCCCATAACCTGGGGTTGATGTGAGCCATGGGTGAGCCGTGGGTGGGGCTCACAGACCTCAGGCAACCCCTGGGCACAGATGCAACTGGGCTTTGGAGATGTCACTATGTGGAGTTGAGGCTCAGTCCCTCCTCCAGAGAGCCTGCCATACAAAGTCACACTGCAGACTAGGGATGGAAAGCTAGGATCAGATTCTAAGGTCGCACTCAAGGGCACACCTCACCATGGCTCTGTGGAGCGGTGGGATCTGCAGGGGCTGGAGTCTTACTCCCTGCCTCTTCAACACACTGTGATTGGTCTTCTGTACAACCAGGCCTTGGTGACTGTTTTAAAACCAGAAATCAATCCTTCTAGATGCTCATATCACAGTGATGTTTTTCTGGGTGTTTTGCTGTGGAAACAGAATTCTCTTTTTTTTCCCTTCATGGGGTAATAGTAAGCTGTGTGTGATAGGTAAGTAGCTGCTAAGCAGCTTGACTGGACTTTCTAAAGAACAAGTTACTTGGGCTCATTCATTCACTCATTCACTCATTCATTCATTCATTATTTTTATTTCTGTGCCAAGGGCTTGGGCACTGTCTCTGAGCTTCTTTGTTCAAGGTTAGCTCTCTGCCACTTGAGCCACACATCCACTTCCAGGATTTTTGGTGGTGAACTAAAGATAAGAGTCTAACAAATGTTCCTGCCTGGGATGGCTTCAAACTGACATCTCAGAATCTCTCCTTCCTGAATAGCTAGGAATACAGACGTGAGCCACCAGCACCCAGATACTTGGGTTCTTTTTAATTAGCTAGCTGGATGAGGTGGCATGCTAGATTTTTAATAGAGAGCTTAATGTGTTACTGAAATAAGACCAATATGACAGGAACATTTCTTGAAATAGGGATCAGATCATGTGAACTCATCTGTGTACTGATATGAAACATGCCAGGACTAAAAAGACATGACCATTCTTGAACAGCAGTATGTTCTGTTTGCATGGCTTCTCCTCTTGTATTCTGCTCTGCCTTTTCGCCTCTCCCCTCCCCATCTCATTGATATGATGTGACTCTGGGATTTGCCCTGATAGCAAGGTGGCATACCACTTGAGCCACACTTCCAGCTCTCTACCTCCAAGAGTTCTTGCTAATTCTTGGCAATTTCCACTGGATGTGTGGAGAGAAAGCCATGGGAAAGAATGAGATGTTGCTAAAAGCAGCCTGAATCTACTGAAGGCAAAATCTGACAGATTCAACTGTTGTTATGATATAAAGGGCAGCTCAAAACGTTAGCCTCTCTTGGATTCCTTCCACAGAGGCTTTCGAGAGAGAAAGTTGATATCAGCCAGTGTGCGGGGTCATAGGAGGTGTGTAAGGGGCACACTTGGCAGGCCTCAGGTGACCCTGCTGTGCAACCTGCAATAACAGCTACAAGGAAGTGACCACAGGTCACACGACCTGTGTCACGCCCTTTCCCCTTCCCAAGATGGTACTTAAGGGCTGCCCAGCAGAGGGGAATCAGACCTCTCCTTCCCTCCTCAATCTTCTCACCTCACTTCACCCGAGTCCTCTCTCCTGACACCATGGGTTGCTGTGGCTGTGGTGGCTGTGGCTGTGGTGGCTGTGGCTGTGGTGGCTGTGGCTGTGGTGGCTGTGGCTGTGGTAGCTGTGGCTGTGGTGGCAGCTGTGGTGGCTGCTGTGGCTGCTGCCGTGGCTGCTGTGCCTGCTGCTCCCCCAGGTACTGCTGCTGCCGCCGCTGCTGCTGCAACTCCTGTGGCTGTGGCTGTGGCTGTGGCTCCTGTGGCTCTGGCTGTGGCTCCTGTGGCTGTGGCTGTGGCTATGGCTGTGGGAAGTGCTGTGGCTGTGGGAAGTGCTGCTGCTGCCAGCAGAAGTGCTGCTGCCAGAAGAAATGCTGCTGCTAGGAAGCCATCTGACCCCTGGACAAAGCCTTCAGGTAACTGATTCCCCTTTTCTGCCTGCTCCTCTGGGGTTAAACATTCTGTCCATGACATGTGCTTGCAACCAGCACAAAGGAACCTCACATTTCAGGAGGCGCTTTGTATCCTGACAATACTTGATAGTAACCAACCAGAATAATACATATGCACCTTTCTCTGTCAATTACCATTCCAATCACTGCAGTGACAAAATTGTCAAAACAGTTTATTGCTTTCCTTCCTTTAGATGCCTCTAACTTTGTATCCATGGCCTGTATTTCTCATAGCACTGCCATGGCTGTATATACCAAACCACTCTTATATTAATAAATTACCCTAAACTACCCTCACAGTGTCTTCTCTTGTCTGTCTTGTTCACTCTGCACTTCTAACCTGTTTGCCCATTAAAAAAAATGAGCTCTATCTCAACATGTGAGATCAATACTGCACGTGCAAAGCTCAATATGTGGTTTGTAGAAGACACAGCTAGATGAGTGAGACCCTAATCCTCTCAGGACTGTTCTGGTCATGGAGGGTATGTTCTAGAACTGCATAGTGGGACCGTAGACCCTCCTCTTCCTCTTCTTTTCACCTGTGACTAAAGAGGGAAGCAAGTTTGTGCTTTCACTTGTTCTACGCCGTATTCTGCTCCCTCACCACCACCTCAAATACAACTGAGCCAAACACAAATGCACTAAAACCTCTGAAAGGAGGAGACAAAATAGACCTTCTCTCTTTCCCCATTGATTGCCTTGGGTATTTTATTCTACAAATAGGAAGCTGGAGACTAACCAGTACCCATAGAGGCTATCCACATACACAGGGCACTTTGTGCTCCAATGCATTTCTTTTGCTAAACTCCCACAGGACACTCTGATTCTTTGCTATAGAGATACCATATTCCAGAATCATTCTGGTATATTTAGTAGCAATATCAGAATAAAGGAAAGTGAGTGGAGATCAAGGCAAGGCAGCTCCTTGAGTTATGATCCCCGGGTATGCAAAATCACCCTAAGCAGATCACACCAAAGATGGGAAATGAAACAGGAACTCTGAGAGAGTGGAATGGGAGAAACAAAGGAAACAGGAGTTTAATCACCAAGAACTACCCCTGAAACGATGACAGAGGAAGTGCCGCTTGGAAGCTCCTCGTTATTCTTCCGTGGAGATCAGGAAGGTTTTGCACGAGTCTTCCACAACCAAGGCTTCCAGGTTGAGACTGGATACCTAGTAGAGCAGACTCCATTCCTTTTCCACCTGCTGAAGCCTTACCTTCTAGAAGCCTTAGGCTATTCTGAGCATCTTACTCACATTCAGCCTATAGAAAACACACTAACCCCCGACTCTCTGATTCATTCTTGCCCTCCTATATCCATCCTCAGAGCTTTTTCCTTCCAAAGAAAGTAGACCTCAGCCAGCAGGAGGGTTGGGTAATGAGCCCATGTCCGTCCAGCTCATCCTCAGGCAAGTTTGCCTCACTAAGGGATCCCTAAGTCATTTTCCCACACAGTGATCCGAAGAGCGCTGGAATGTGAGCCCATCCTAGGATCTAAGACCTCATCTTTCTTCATAATAAAATAAAGCATGCTTTAGCTGGATACCAGTGGCTCAGGTCTGTAATAATAGCTACTCAGGGAGCTGAGATCTGAGGATCATGGCTCAAAGCCAGCTTAGGAACATCGTCCACAAGACTCTCCTTCAATTAACTACCAGAGTCAGAAGTGGAGCTATGGCTCAAATGGTAGAGTCCCAAACATTGAGCACAAAAACTCAGGGATAGTGCTCAGGTCCTAAGTTCAAGCCTCAGGATTTCCCACCGCCCCCCCCCCCCACACACAATTTTTTTACATACTATATCTTGAATTCAAGGCCTCATGTTCTCACTTGGTTTGTTTGTTCATGGCGGTCCAGATTTTTGCTGGTTAAATGTCAATGGAGTCATGCACTTTTCTGCCTGGGCTAACTTTGAACCATGATCCTCTATAATACATCTTCTGTAATATGCCTTAACCTTTGGACCTGCTCTCATCTGTTTCCCTTTTGGAACAATTGCTTGCTTTTAAGACAAAACTTCATTTGTATGCCAAAAATATATAAACTGTCAACATCTCCTGATCTCTTACTTACAGGTTTCTCTCTCTACCTTAGTTTTTAACCCAAACAGTATTTAAGACAGAGTAAAATAAATAAAGGTTCTTTGACAACACATGACTTGAAGGTCTTAGGTAGAGTTTACTGCCATTTAGGTTTTACACATTATTTCTTTGACTACACATGAATCAGAAGTTGTAGAAGCTTCTTTCTAGCTAGGGCTGATGAAGATAACAAATCTTCTAAATTATGTTGAACAGCAATGCTATGATCTTACAAGCTAGAAGAAGGCATAGGAGGACAAAAATAAGCACAGAATGAGCCCAAAATCTGTATAGGTTTAATCTTGAAGTCACCGTTCGAGATATAAAAGAAAAATTGTTAGTTAATTGCTTGAGTCTTTTAGACATAGATCTGGGAAGGAATAAATCTCTATTGCACAAGTTTTGCAAGTAGTACAGAATAATAACTAAATTAAATAATACAGAATAATAAATAAATTAAAGCTAAAAGGACACTTTAGCCATTTTGATAGGGAATCAGAGAGACTTACCAGAATCAGAGGAGAATAAAGCCATCCACCCCCTCCTGAGAAGATGTCTCCTTGAATCTCCTGGTTTAGGGTGAGAAATTTCTTGGGCTTCATTGGAAGAAACAACTCAAGGCAATATGAGGAGAGACATACCCAGGTTTAATGATATAAAGAAGAAAAAAGTGGCAAAAGTGGACTCTCAGATGGGAGAGTGAGCAGGCTCAAGACACAGCTTTGAATGGAGATTACAGATCTCAAGCTTTTATGGGTAGTTGTGGATATTGGAATGACTGTTCCTGGAAAAGTGGGTTAATGTGCCATTAACCTCTGCAGACTGGGTTATATGTCATCATTTCTCCCACAGTTGGATGGTCAGATGAGGGCTGTGGTCTATGGACCACTGTGAGTGCAGCTTAGTAAGACTCAGCTACGTGACACAAACCATTATACTCACTTCAGTATGCCCAGATGCAGTTCCTTTTTAACATATAACCCGTGGGCTCAACGATAAGGTGTTCTACTCCCTGCCTGACATCTGTATCAGTGTCAGGGAGCCTGGGCTGTATTTCACAAATACAATCAGGGATGGAGTCACAGACAATCAGAAAAAGCTTAGGGAAGCAAAGGTCCTTTACTGTACGGTCCTAAGAGATGGAGTCACTAAAGGCCAAGACGGGCTCACAGAGGAGGGCTCACATCCATGAACAAGGGTCAGCCAGCATGTGAGAGCACATCGGGAGGGAGAGGGGATGCATGGGGGTTACTTCATGGCTGACTGGAGCCTTGGAGCACTCATGGTTCTCAGGCAGGAAAGAAGAAGGAGAAGAGCGTGTGTCAGGCACTAACTCATCACACTGCTTTCCTAGCTACCACAGATGGATGCTCAAACCTCACACGGCAGCACACCACTGCATTTAACAGGCACAGTTCTGCATCCTAGTGAGAGATCCCAAGTCAGAATTCTTTCTGTTTTAATAGGCAGCATCTTGCTAAGGAAAGTAGATGAGTAAAAATCTATGTGGCTACTGGAAATATCAGCAAAAAGTATGTTAGATGAAACAGAGATCATCAGACAAAGTATATGAAAAAAGACCAAAGCATGCAAGACATCATCGTTTGTCATTTTTGTGCTTGTTAGGAATCAAACTGTCTCCTCACCATCAGAGTCACAGTTTCCAGTCCTCCACAGGTGACTGCACCTGATAGAGGGTCTCTAAAGAGGTAACAGGTAAAATGGAGTTGTCAGGGTGAGTGTGATCCAATGACCCATGTCCTCATAGAGAAAGGAGAATAGGTGTCCAACAGGGCAAGGGTAGACAGGGAGACGCAAGCCAGCGTAAGCCAAGGAGAGAAACTCCAGAGCTATTCAGACTGCCAGCCTCCTGCATGGGGAGGAAATCAGTTCCTCTTATTGAAGCCACTGAGTTTTGCTCCTTTATGAAAGCTCTGCAACCTGGTAATGTGATGAGTGTCAACAGTGTGTGTGTGTGTGTGTGTGTGTGTGTGTGTACAGAGTGCAATTCTGAGAGACCTAAACTTTAAATGGTGACCCATCCATTTTATTTTGAACTCTGTCCTCATAGAAATCTAGCATTTCCAGGCCTAGGGATAGTAAGTCTTTCCACACAGAAATGCCGGCAGGGTGTCCACATGTTAGGCTATTAACTCCAGTATGAATCCAGGCCACTTTCAGCCTAAAATTCTCCAGCACTGGACCACACACAGTATGCTGGACATAACAGATATAACAGACACTGAGAAGTCACAAAGAACAGGAAGCCACAAGAATTGGTACCAAGATAACTTCCTGGATTTTTTTTCCAAGAAAACAACCTATACATCTTTAATAGAAAAATGTAAAGTTTATTCTAAATCACTAGAAAGAAAAGCAGGGCAGCTATGGATGATTTAAACCAGTTCTGCGCGGTCTTCTCTAGAGGATTACAAGGAAGATTCCAGGGAAAACGACAAGAATAGCATCCTAAATGTGCAGAGATAGCTGAATTCATATTGATAAGCTAAAATCAAACAGAGCCTTCACTGTAACCTACAACCCTAACCCATCCACCAGGCCATAGGAAATGGTCCCAGCACATGGAAATCGAGCAAAGAGTTGGCTGTATTTTAGTGTCAATGTACCTCTGCACTATGTCTGAATTTTATGTGGATTTTGTGCACAGTTGCAGATGTTGGCTTTATGCCTTGGATCTGGAATGACTAGAGATTCAAAACCTTCCGTGTGGCACTTTTCACAGATGGAACTTTAGGGAAGGGGTTGGATCTTGAGGAGTTTGACCTCTTCAGTGAATTGACCCATTGATAGATTCATAATTGATTTTAGCTAGTGGAAAGTGATGGGACCTAGTTGAATAGAATGGGTCCTGAGAATCCTATATCCTTTCCTCTCTCTCTACCCTTCCTCCATCTTTCCCTCCCTCCCTCTCTTCCACTACCATCTTGGTGTGTTCAGTGTTTCCCTACTATGTGTTCCCACCATCATGTTCTGCCTCAACTCCACCCAAAGTAACCATGGACTGAAGCCTAAAGAGTTGCTTCGTAACCAGCTCTTCTGTATGGTGTACTCCTGGTGCACCTGCGGGGCAAGGAGAGCAGCCGCATCATGGCTCTGCCGCCACTGCTTCTGGCCAAAGGCTTCCGCACGACTGAAATTGTTCAGTAATGGGGATATGGTCATACCAAAGGAAAGGCAAAGAGAAATGTTCAGTCATCAATTTATATTTATTAGGAGATTCTAAATCATCTCTTGGCAAGTTGGAAGAGAGAGAGGAGAGATACAGGCAGGAAAGCACAGGAATGGGAGGAAAACAATGGTACACAGGAAAATGTCTGTGGGACTGTGTCCTGTTCGGATGGAACTCAGTGATGTGAATTCTTAGGAGCGGAGCTGTCTCGGCCCTCATATTGCGGTTTATGGTTGGATCTCCTCAGAGAGAAAAGCTGGCATCATCCAAGTAGAAAACACAGGAAGCCAGAATGCAGAAAGAAAGTCACACCATCTATGACCCAGGAATCCCCGAGTACAGGCCTGACTGTTGAAGAGGCTGGAGGAAAGCCACCATGTCTGTGATCCAGGAACAGAGAAGTAGCAGCCACTTAGCAGCAGCATTGCTTCTGACAGCAGCACTTCTGCTGACAGCAGCACTTGCCACAGCCACAGCACTTGCCACAGCCACAGTCACAGCCACAGCCACCACAGGAGTTGCAGCAGCTGCGGCGGCAGCAGTAGATGATGGGGGAGCAGCACGCACAGCAGCGACGGCAGCAGCCACAGCAGCCACAGCATCTACCACCACAGCCACAGCCACCACAGCCACAGCCACCACAGCCACAGCCACAGCCACCACAGCCACAGCCACAGCCACCACAGCCACAGCAACCCATGTTGTTCGTAGATAGTACTCAGGTGAGGTGAGGTGAGGATGGAGGACTCAGGAGATGAGTGGAGGTCTGATTCCCCTGTCTGCTGGGCAGGCCTTAAGTACCAAAAGCTGGGACAGGAAAGTGGGTCACGTGACCACTTCCTTGTTGTCATCAGGCCTGCTGCCCAGTCAGGAGTCTCACCAGCTCCTATTTACTTCCTGATCTAAATGCCTTGTTGTCTCCTTTTTTCATTGCTTTACTCTTTTCCTAAAACTATGAACACAAAAGGCCTCCAATGCCTAGGAAGCACCACAGTAGGCAGGGACGGACTGGCTGTCAGCGGAAGGGGCAGCCTTCACTGTCTCCCCAGTGCCCATAACCTGGGGTTGATGTGAGCCATGGGTGAGCCGTGGGTGGGGCTCACAGACCTCAGGCAACCCCTGGGCACAGATGCAACTGGGCTTTGGAGATGTCACTATGTGGAGTTGAGGCTCAGTCCCTCCTCCAGAGAGCCTGCCATACAAAGTCACACTGCAGACTAGGGATGCAAACCTAGGATCAGATTCTAAGGTCGCACTCAAGGGCACACCTCACCATGGCTCTGTGGAGCGGTGGGATCTGCAGGGGCTGGAGTCTTACTCCCTGCCTCTTCAACACACTGTGATTGGTCTTCTGTACAACCAGGCCTTGGTGACTGTTTTAAAACCAGAAATCAATCCTTCTAGATGCTCATGTCACAGTGATGTTTTTCTGGGTGTTTTGCTGTGGAAACAATTCACCTTTATTTCCCTTCATGGGGTAATAGTAAGCTGTGTGTGATAGGTAAGTAGCTGCTAAGCAGCTTGACTGGACTTTCTAAAGAACAAGTTACTTGGGCTCATTCATTCACTCATTCATTCATCCATTCATTATTTTTATTTCTGTGCCCAGGGCTTGGGCACTGTCCCTGAGTTTCTTTGTTCAAGGCTAGCTCTCTGCCACTTGAGCCACACATCCACTTCCAGGATTTTTGGTGGTGAACTAAAGATAAGAGTCTAACAAATGTTCCTGCCTGGGATGGCTTCAAACTGAGATCTCAGAAGCTCTCCTTCCTGAATAGCTAGGAATACAAACATGAGCTCCCAGCACCCAGATACTTGGGTTCTTTTTAATTTGGTAGGTGGATGAGGTGACATGCTACACTTTTAATAGAGAGCTTAATGTATTACTGAAAGAAGACCAATATGACAGGAACATTTCTTGAAATAGGGATCAGATCATGTGAACTCACACATTTTCGTCTGTGTACTGATATGAAACATGCCAGGACTAAAAAGACATGACCATTCTTGAACAGCAGTATGTTCTGTTTGCATGGCTTCTCCTCTTGTATTCTGCTTTGCGTTTTCGCCTCTCCCCTCCCCATCTCATTGATACTATGTGAACTCTGGGATTTGCCCTGATAGCAAGGTGGCATACCACTTAAGCCACACTTCCAGCTCTCTACCTCCAAGAGTTCTTGCTAAAGCTTGGCAATTTCCACTGGATGGGTGGAGAGAAAGCCATGGGAAAGAATGAGATGTTGCTAAAAGCAGCCTGAATCTACTGAAGGCAAAATCTAACAGATTCAAATGTTGTTATGAAGTAAAGGGCACCTCAAAATGTGAGTTTCACCTGCCTTCGTTCCACAGTGGCTTTCGAGGGAGAAAGTTGATATCAGCCAGTGTGCTGGGTCCGATGACGTGTGTAAGGGGCACACTTGGCAGGCCTCAGGTGACCCTGCTGTGCAACCTGCAATAACACCTACAAAGAAGTGACCACAGGGCATGCATCCTGTGTCACGCCCTTTCCCCTTCCCAAGATGGTACTTAAGGGCTGCCCAGCAGAGGGGAATCAGACCTCTCCTTCCCTCCTCAATCTTCTCACCTCACTTCACCCGAGTCCTCTCTCCTGACACCATGGGTTGCTGTGGCTGTGGTGGCTGTGGCTGTGGAGGCTGTGGCTGTGGTGGCTGTGGCTGTGGCTGTGGTGGCAGCTGTGGTGGCTGCTGTGGCTGCTGCCGTGAATGCTGTGCCTGCTGCTCCCCCAGGTGCTGCTGCTGCCGCCGCTGCTGCTGCAACTCCTGTGGCTGTGGCTGCTGTGGCTGTGACTCCTGTGGCTGTGGCTGTGGCTCCTGTGGCTGTGGCTGTGGCTGTGGGAAGTGCTGCTGCTGCCAGCAGAAGTGCTGCTGTCAGAAGAAATGCTGCTGCTAGGAAGCCATCTGACCCCTGGACAAAGCCTTCAGGTAACTGGAATGAGTGATTCCCCTTCTCTGCCTGCTCCTCTGGGGTTGAACATTCTACCCGTGACATGCGCTTGCAGTCAGCGCAAAGGAACCTCACGTTTCTGGAGGAGGTTTGTATGCTGACAGCATAATAATAACCAACCAGAGTAACTTCTGTGTGCCTTTCTCTGTCTGCTACCATTCAAATCATAGCCGTGACAAAATGGTCAAGAAAGTTTATGTTTCCCTTTTTTAGATACCTTTAACTTTGTATCAATGTCCCATAGCATTGCCATGGCTGTATACATCAAACCACTCTTATTTTAATAAATTACCCTACATCTCCCTCATGGTGTCTTCTCTTGTGCATCTTATTCACTCTGCAGTTCTAACCTGGCTCTCCATGAGAAAAATGAACTCTATCTCACCATGTAGGTCAACACTCTATGTGCAAAGGTAGCAAAGAGCCAAGAGTTCAACAAATACTTCACAGTACCACAGAATCACGCGCTGTTGGGTAACGTGGAAGTCTTCTGTTCAAGCAGGGCATGTTCTTGAAGCACACAGTGGAACTACAGACCCAAAGCACACAGTGGGACCACAGACTCAAAGCACACAGTGGGGAACAGTAGGAGAATAACAAAGGAGAGGGTAACAATGCTCCACAAGAAGTGAACTCTTTACCTTACTCATGTAACTGTAACTCCTCGGTACAGCATCTCTACAATAAAATAAAAAAAATTAAAAAGCACACAGTGTGACCACAGACTCGAAGCATACAGTGGGAACACAGACTTGAAGCACTCAGTGGGACCACAGACTCGAAGCACTCAGTGGGAACACACACCTTTCCTTTCTTTTCACGTACTGTGAAGGAGGTGAGCAGCTTGTGCTCTTGAATGCTGCCTGTCTTGTTTTGCTGCCTTGAAACAGGTCAACATTAATGGGATCTAATTACTGAGGCCTCTGAAATCTTTCATTGTATGTTGAATGTCTCAGGTATTGAATAGTACAGAATAAAATAAAACTACCTAACAAATCTCATCATCTATCCCTAACTGCATCTTCTCTTGTTAAACATTCACCATGCTTCCTGATGCTATTCCAGAGTGATTCTACTATATTAGCACAAAGGAAGAGTGAAAGAAGGTTGGGTGAGAGGCCCTGGGGGGGTTGGGCACTGAGTCTGGTCCCAGACAAGCCAGTTTCTGGTGCAGGTTCCACATGGGGAATTTCCATGTCAGCGAGAACTTCACTGGGCGTGGGATAGGCACTTACAGAAATGGATCTTACATGGTGAAATGGGAGAGCCAAAGGAAGTACAAGGTCGATAACCACTAACCACCTTCAGAAAGGGAGCCCATAGAAAGCCAGTATCCTTGTGGAAATCAGGAGACAGGATTGCAGGAGGGTTTGTAGAGGAGCTTCCCAGGGTCTAGGTGTGTTTGGGCACCTACTTGGGCTGTCTTCCATTCCTTTTCTTCCTGGAGTGGAAATGGAGAATCCAGTGGCCTCTGGCTGCCCAGAGCACCTTCCCTACTGCCAGCCTTTATGACTGAGCGCTGGAATTCTTCCATTCTAGTTCATGCCTCCCCCAGTGCTAACCACAGCCAGTAGAGAGGGGAAAGGCAGGTGGCCAAAGTCAGTCCAGCTCCTCCTAAGACATCTCGAGAACACATTCAGTCAGTTCTCCAACACCAACATCTTGATCAGAACTCTGGGATGTGTTTTTCCTCCTAGAATCTCAGACCCTGTTCTTCGGTTCTTTCTCTCCTTGTCCCACTCGCTGGAAATGTGAGTTTGGACCCAGTCAGTGAAAGTAGGCCACAGGATATACTGGAGTGTCGATCGTCAGTGCTGATCAGCTTTCAGAAGATAATTCAGGAGACACAGAGCAAGGATTGGATCCTTAGAAGAGATGTCACATACAGTCACAAGAGAAAACACAGGCAAGGCTCAGGGGAGCAAAGTTCATGCATGCTCGTGTCTGAGAGAGGTAGCCTCCCGGCAGAGTGGTCATGAGGGAAGGAGTAGAATCGGCAGCCATGAGGAAGCGCTCAGCAAGGGAGAATCCATGTGCTGGTTTGTGGCTCTAAGGGTGGAACTTACAATCCAAATTCATCCAGGGATGTGATCGGCGTCTCCGTGTTACTCTGAGCTCCACCCTAGGAGGTCAAGGAAAGAAGCTTGTGGCAGGGAGCAATCTAAGCACACTGGTGCCCCTGGCTACCAGGGAGGGGACTCTGTCTTCATAAAGCAGTGATGTGCAGACATTTGCTTTTCAAAGTGCATCTGCTGTGCATTGTGCTGGGTCTTAGTGGAGACATCAAGCTAGAATTCTTTCTGTTCAATAGGTGAAAAGTCTGTAATGGCTACCAGACACAAAGGCAAAGATACATGCATACATTACATAAGTGAAGAACAGAGAATTTAAGTTTGTTGTGTTGTATTACTCTTCTATTAGCTACTGAACTTGGTAGTTCTCACATTGATATGTCAAGGTTGTAACTCTGAGAATGTGACTGTACTTATATAGAGAATCTTTAAAAAGATGATTAAGGATGAGTGTTAATCCCATATCACTGATGTCATAAGAAGAGGAGATACAGGCATGCAAAACAGGAAGATAAAAAAGGAGTTCAGGTAGTTTAAGCCAAGGAGACACTCCTCTGAGCAATCCAGACTAGCTGATTACCTTCATCTTGGACAACCAGCCCCCAGAATCAATTCCCTTACTTAAGCCACCTACTAGGGGGTACTTTATGGAAGCCCCTGAGTTCCTTAGTGATTGTAATAAGTATCCACCATACACAGGGATGTGTGTGGTGAGCAGTGGACCAAATCAGGTCTTTTGGCTTAGGCCAGTCTGTGTGGTAAATGCCCTTGGCAATCAGCAGACAGAAACATGTAGCAGTTGAACCCACAGTACAGAAATGCATTCTCAGAGTGGTTTCTGGTTGGATTTTTTAATACCAAAAACATTCTCTTCCTGGTATGCTCTAAATTATTTCCCACTCACTAAAGCTGTCTTGAGGATATCACAAGAAAATCAGATAGGATAATGCTTGGGAACTGTGATAGATATTGAAGGATGCTGGAAGAGCTCTTTGGGGTTCTAGACCACATCTGCACATACGCTTAGCTGAGATGATGTCTGGTAATGCCTCTCTAACTAGGCTCTGATGGGTGGGGAGAAGGTCTATGTTTTGGTTTTCAAAACAGCACAAATACGGAGGTAGAGCCCACAGCCTATTGTGAATGGAATTGTCCTTATTTCTCTCTCAGCCCTGTCCATCACTGGTGTGTAGAAAAGCTACTGCTGTTTCAGTGTTGATTGTATGTCCTGTGATACTGCAGAAACTGTTTATCAGACCTAGGAGTTTGGGGTGGAATCTTTAGTCTTTATAGGATCAAGCTCTCTACAAATAGCAATGATTTGGTTTCTTGTTTCTCTATTCCAATCACTTTCACTTACTTTTCTTGCCTTAGCCGCTCAGGCAATGGAGATCAGAAGACTGTGGTCCATAGCCAGCCCAGGCAGAAAAGTCTGGGAGACTCTTAATTTCATTTAACCATCAAAAGCCAGAAAGGATGCTGTGGCTAACGTGATGGAATGCTAGCTTTGAGCACAAATGCTCAGGGACAGTGCCCAGGTCCTCAGTTAAAGCTCCATGACTGGCACAACAAAAAAATCTCAGACTCAATGCTTCCTCGCCTTAGCAATGGGATTCCCTCCTGTCTTTGAAAACTAGAACACCCACACCTTCAGATGCCACCCGCCTCTCATGGTGCCTCTCAGAGCATTTCCTGCTAGGACTTAACTCCTCTGAAGACATCTGGAACAAATGTCAGGAGTGTCACCCTACCTGTCTCTCTGCTGCCTGGCTCCACAAGAAGGGCCAAGCCCCCTCCTCCTTCCTGCCAGACATCTCCAGAAGCTTCTGCTGGTGTCTAAGCCACTGTAGTGCTGCACAGTATATACTTCTCTGTGGCGCCCTACAGGACAAGCTTCCTATTCTTTGACTCTAGACAAGATGTCACATGACTCCTTGAGCCATAATTATTCCTAACTCCAGGTCCCAAGGATAAGTTTGTCTCTAACAATAGAGACTCTCTCAACATGGCATCAAATAAATGCACTCTGAGAGAAGGGAAATGCCCATTGTCACCAAGGCTAATCTACCATGCTAGAGCAGCTACTGCCTCATAAATCCCGGGACTGGGATTAAGGGTTGCAAGATGGGTGGGGTTTTCCCTCAATGAGAATTGGCAATTGGTCCCAATCCTGTTTATTTTACCTAGTAATGGAGTGTTTGTGTAACCACCTACTTCAGGGGAGCCAGAGATGGACTTGGAACATGGCTTTTCTACCACTGGATTTGTTTGTCTGTGGTTTTATACTTCCCACCACTAATGACTCTGTGGCTCTGAATTTTTTTCTTCTCTTTCTGGTTTCAAAATGTGCTCTTCTGTATTCCAGGAGATTTATTTATTTGTTGGTGGTGTTGGTGTTGGTGGTCATGGGTCTTGAACTCAGGGCTTAAGTGCTGCCCCTGACGTTTTTTTTGTTATTGTTCAAGGCTAGTTCTCTACCACTCTGAGCCACAACTCCACTTCCAGTTTTTTGGAGGTTGATTGATGATAACTGTCTCATGGACTGTCCTGTCCTACTGGCGTTGGACTACAATCCTCAGATCTCAGCCTTCTGAGTAATGAGGATTACAGGCAAAAGCCACCAGCACCTGGCTTGGAGATTTTTTATTCACAGAGTAAAATGATACACGTTTTTAAACCACCAACTTGTCCCCTTCCTTCTACTAGAGACCGAAATATGCTGTCTATTTTTCTTTGGTGGCTTGTCTCTTCATTATGGAAGGTGGAGAGTATTCACAACTGAGGCGCCAAAAAGCAGTTCTGTTTTAAGGTACCCAAGTTCTCAGGGCTCTATCTTGTCATTTTCATCCTGAGCTCCCTTGTTTTCCAGGCTAGTTACACAATCTAGGAATGCTCAGGTATGGGCTTTGGGGAAGTAATTTAGATTCGTTTTAAAGAGACCTCTTCACAGTTGGTTCTATTTGTGGTTTTCATGTCTCATTAAAATCTTTACTATCTTTAAGTAGTTGTACAAAGGAGGTGCCACATAACAAGGCAGTTTATGAATACAATGCACGCTGATCAGTGTTACTCTCTTCAATGTTCTCCACCCACCCCTTCCCTTACTTTTCTTAATTCTGTGGTATATGCAATACGTTCTTGACTGCATTCTCCTCCCTTCATTCCCTTCCTCCCTTGGTCCCATGTCCCACCTCCCCCTCTTAATTTAGAGATTTTTATCCAGAAGGTTCTGACCACACTGATGAATTAATCCTCCCTCCTCTCTCTCTATTTTCCCTAAATACCAAGAAGTTACCATCTTTGCTCCACCATGGGTCCCCCAACATGCTGTTCTGCTTCAACATCACCCAAACAAGAAAGTCTGAACACCACAGACAAAGATGATCTCTGAAACTGTGAGCCAGCCAAGCGTTTCTAATCAGAGGATCATCTCTCAGGTAGTCCAGCACAGCAATGAAAGCTGACTATGACATGCAACTACCACTAGCGAAACTCCCTCAGGAAAGCTGACTCCGCTGGTTAGTGGAGACACCCATAGCATGGCCTGGGTCTTGTGCCTACAGTGTGAGGAAAAGAGGGGCCTCCTGGCTGCTCCCAGGGCTGCTGGCCTACTCGGCTACCACCGCTTCCCACCAAAGACTGGTCAAGACAGATTGCTGAGCATGGGGGACATGGTCACGCCAAAGGAAAGGCAAAGAGAACTTTTCAGTCATCAACGAGCATTTATTGGAGATTCAAAACAAGTGAGGACAAAGAGGAAGAGGGGAAGATACAGAACGAAGAGCAGAGGAACGGGAAGGAACGGGTGGTACCCATGGAAAGGAACGTGGAACTGTGACCTGCCGCAGCGATGCGGACGTCTTAGGAGCTGGCTTGAAAAGACAGGAATATCACACACAAACCAAAGTCAGGCCAAGAGTATACATTCCAGAAGTCTATACGTCTCTAGGAGAGAAGTAGGAGGGCAAGGGCAAAGTCATTGTCTGACACCAGAGAGAAGCAACCTCCTAGCACAGCATTTCTTCTGGCAGCAGCACTTCTGCTGACAGCAGCACTTGCCACAGCCACAGCCACAACCACCACAGCCACATGAGTTGCAGCAACTATGGCGACAGCAGTAGATGATGGGGGAGCAGCAGTCACAGCAGCGACGGCAGCAGCCACAGCAGCCACAGCATCTACCACCACAGCCACCACAGCCACCACAGCCACAGCCACAGCCACAGCCACAGCCACCACAGCCACAGCCACCACAGCCACAGCCACCACAGCCACAGCCACCACAACCTCCACAGCCACAGCCACCACAGCCACAGCCACCACAGCCACAGCCACCACAGCCACAGCCACAGCCACCACAGCCACCACAGCCACAGCCACAGCCACCCATGTTGTTCGTAGAGAAGACTCAGGTGAGGTGAGCTGAGAACTGAGGACTCGGCAGATGAGTGGAGGTCTGATTCCCCTGTCTGCTGGGACCGGAAGGTGGGTCAGGTGACCACTTCCTTGTTGTCATCAGGCCTGCTGCCCAGTCAGGAGTCTCACCAGCTCCTATTTACTTCCTGATCTAAACGTGTTTGCTGTCTTGTTTTTCCATTGCTTTACTCTTTTCCTAAAAACTATGAACACAAAACGCGTCCAATGCCTAGGAAGCACCACAGTAGGCAGGGACAGACTGGCTGTCAGTGGAATGGGCAGCCTTCGCTGTCTCCCCCAGTGCCCATAACCTGGGGTTGATGTGAGCCATGGGTGAGCCGTGGGTGGGGCTCACAGACCTCAGGCAACCCCTGGGCACAGATGCAACTGGGCTTTGGAGATGTCACTATGTGGAGTTGAGGCTCAGTCCCTCCTCCAGAGAGCCTGCCATACAAAGTCACACTGCAGACTAGGGATGCAAACCTAGGATCACATTCTAAGGTCGCACTCAAGGGCACACCTCACCATGGCTCTGTGGAGCGGTGGGATCTGCAGGGGCTGGAGTCTTACTCCCTGCCTCTTCAACACACTGTGATTGGTCTTCTGTACAACCAGGCCTTGGTGACTGTTTTAAAACCAGAAATCAATCCTTCTAGATGCTCATATCACAGTGATGTTTTTCTGGGTGTTTTGCTGTGGAAACAATTCACCTTTATTTCCCTTCATGGGGTAATAGTAAGCTGTGTGTGATAGGTAAGTAGCTGCTAAGCAGCTTGACTGGACTTTCTAAAGAACAAGTTACTTGGGCTCATTCATTCACTCATTCATTCATTATTTTTATTTCTATGCCCAGGGCTTGGGCACTGTCCCTGAGCTTCTTTGTTCAAGGTTAGCTCTCTGCCACTTGAGCCACACATCCAATTCCAGGATTTTTGGTGGTTAACTGAAGATAAGAGTCTAACAAATGTTCCTGCCTGGGATGGCTTCAAACTGACATCTCAGAAGCTCTCCTTCCTGAATAGCTAGGAATACAGACGTGAGCCACCAGCACCCAGATACTTGGGTTCTTTTTAATTAGCTACCTGGATGAGGTGGCATGCTAGACTTTTAATAGAGAGCTTAATGTGTTATGAAAGAAGACCAATATTACAAGAACATTTCTTGAAATAAGGATCAGATCATGTGAACTCACACATTTACGTCTGTGTACTGATATGAAACATACCAGGACTAAAAAGACATGACCATTCTTTTTTTTTTTTTTTAATTTTATTTTATTTTATTTTATTTGAAAACATACTGTACAGAGGGGTTACAATTACATGGGCAGGATAATGCATACATTTCTTACCAAGCATTGCAGCCTCCTCCTTTGTTTACCCTTCACCTCCCTTCCCAGCCTCCCCCTCCCCCCCACCCAATCATACCCCCCCTCCCTCCCCCCCACCGACATTTTAAAGCTGGTTTTGACATGACATTTTGTACTTCTCATTGTTGCAACAGGTCCACCTGAATCCTTAAACGACTTGTTTGTCCCCGTCTCCTCCACATGTTATACTGACATCAAATATAGTGAAAGTGGGGGTTACACTGTGGGGGAGGGACATACAAAGCAACAAAGAAATAATATTATAAATGCGTTAGAAACACATGCATGAATGAAACAAAAACATTAAAATACATATTTGAGGGTTCGTTTTCCTAACATCACATTCTCTGACTTTTTCCGCTTGACTCATACCTATACTAGATATTGCAAATAAGGGAAACCATGGGACCTATGTTTCTTTGGGCCTGGCTTACTTCACTTAATATAATTTTTTCCAAGCCTTTCCATTTCCTAACAAATGGGGCAATGTCATTCTTTCTGATGGAGGCATAGAATTCCATTGTGTATATATACCACATCTTCTTGATCCATTCATCTACTGAGGGGCATCTGGGTTGGTTCCATATCTTAGCTATGGTAAATAATGCTGCAATAAACATAGTTGTGCTGGTAGCTTTAGTATGGCCTTGTTTGTGGTCATTTGGGTAAATGCCCAAAAGTGGGATTGCTGGGTCATTGGGGAGCTCTATATGGAGTCTTTTGAGGAACCTCCATACTGCTTTCCAAAGTGGTTGAACAAGTTTACATTCCCACCAACAATGAAGTAAGGTTCCTTTCTGTCCACATCCCCTCCAGCATCTGTTGTTGTTAGAGTTCTTGATTTTTGCTGTTCTAACTGGAGTGAGGTGATATCTCAATGTTGTTTTGATTTGCATTTCTTTTATGGCTAGGGATGTTGAACATTTCTTCATGTGTCTATTGGCCATCCTTCTTTCTTCTTCAGAGAAGCTTCTCTTTAGGTCTTTCGCCCACTTACTTATTGGGCAGTTGTTTCTTTGAGGATTTGTTGTTGGGGGGTTTAATTTTTTGAGTTCCAAGTATATTTTAGATATGAGACCCTTGTCCGTTGTATGGCTAGTAAAGATCTTCTCCCAATCCGTGGGCTTTCTATTGATCTTGCTAGCTATGTCATTTGCCCTGCAGAAGCTCTGCAACCTTATACAATCCCATTTGTCCAACCTTTCTTTGATTTGTTGTGTTTCCGGGTCTCTATTCAGAAAATTTCGACCTGAGCCAAGGAGACCCAGGGTTTCTCCTATTCCATCCTGTAATGTTTTCAGAGTGTCTGCTTTGAGTTCAAGGTCTTTGATCCATTTGGAGTTGATTCTGGTGCAGGGTGATATATAAGGATCTAGCTTTAGTTTTCTACATGTAGTTAACCAGTTTTGCCAGCACCATTTACTGAAGAGGCTGTCTGTCTTCCATTCTATTGTTTTAGCTCCCTTATCGAAGATTAGATGGCTATAGGTCTGTAGGTTCATTTCTGGGTTTTCAATTCTATTCCATTGGTCCTGAGGTCTGTTCTTATGCCAATACCAAGCTGTTTTGATTACTATGGCTTTATAGTAGAGTTTGAAATTTGGTATTGATATTCCTCCAGCAGTGTTCTTTCCGTTGAGGAGCGTTTTTGCTATTCGGGGTCTTTTATTGTTCCATATGAATTTTTGGATTGCCTCTTCTATTTCCTTGAAGAATGAGGGTGGAATTTTGATAGGTATTGCGTTGAATTTGTAGATAGCCTTGGGAAGTATTGCCATTTTCACAATGTTAATCTTTCCAATCCAGGAGCATGGGAGGTTTTGCCATTTTTTAAGTTCTGTGTTGATTTCCTTTTTCAAGATTTTAAAGTTTTCATCATAGAGGTCCTTCACTTCTTTAGTTAAGTTAATTCCTAGGTATTTTATTTTTTGTGGGGCTATTACAAATGGAGTTGCTTTCCTAATTTCAGCCACACTTTTCTCATTGTTGGCATACAGAAAAGCCATGGATTTTGGGGGGTTAATTTTATAACCTGCTACTTTGCCAAAGTTTTGAATCAGCTTAAGTAATTTGGGAGTGGAGTCTATGGGATTCTTTAAATACAAGATCATGTCATCTGCAAAGAGGGAGAGTTTTATTTCTTCTTTCCCTATTTGGATCCCCTTTATGTCTGCATCTTGTCTTATTGCTGTAGCTAGGCATTCTAACACTAGATTGAAGAGAAGTGGAGAGAGTGGGCATCCTTGTCTTGTTCCTGAGTTAAGAGGAAATGGCTTTAGTTTTTCACCATTGAGTATAATGCTGGCTGTAGGTTTGTCATATACAGCCTTTATTGTACTGAGGAATGTTCCATGGATTCCTAATTTTTCCAAAACCTTCATCATAAAGGGGTGTTGGATCTTGTCGAATGCTTTTTCTGCGTCTATTGAGATAACCATGTGGTTCTTATTCTTGCTCCTGTTGATGTGATGAATAATATTAATTGATTTGCATATATTGAACCAGCTTTGCATCCCTGAAATGAATCCTGTTGGATCGTGGATTTTTTGGATGAATTGTTGAAGTCGGTTGGCCAAAATTTTGTTGAGAAGTTTTGCATCAATGTTCATCAAAGAAATGGGTCTATAGTTCTCTTTCTTTGATGAGTCCCTGCCTGGTTTTGGGATGAGGGTTATGATGGCTTCATAGAATGTGTTCGGTAGTGAGCTTTCTCTTTCAATTTCATTGAAGAGTTGGAGGAGAATTGGTGTGAGCTCTGCTTTGAAGGCCTTGTAAAATTCCGCTGTAAAACCATCTGGTCCTGGACTTTTCTTAGCTGGGAGGTCTCTTATTGCTGTTTCTATTTCAATGCTTGATATGGGCCTGTTAAGATAGTTTAACTCATCTTGGTTTAGTTTTGGCATGTCAATATTTGCTAGGAAGAGGTCCATTTCTGTCAAGTTCTCAAACTTATTAGCATACAGTTTTGAGAAGTATTCCCTTATAATGTTCTGAATCTTGGTTGTTTCCGTGGTGATGTTTCCATTCTCATCTCTGAGTTTATTAATTTGGGTGTGTTCTCTTCTTTTTCTGATAAGATTTGCTAAGGGTCTGTCAATTTTGTTAAGTTTTTCGAAGAACCAACTCTTTGTTTTGTTGATTCTTTCTATAGTTTTTTTGGATTCTAATTCATTTAATTCTGATTTAATTTTGATTATTTCTTTCCGTCTACTGGATTGGGGTTTATCTTGCTGCTCTTTTTCAAGGAGGTTTAGATGCGTCATTAAATTGCTAGTTTCAGATCTCTCCAATTTGTTGATGTAGGAGCTCAGAGCTATAAACTTGCCTCTGAGTACTGCCTTTGCTGTGTCCCAGAGGAGCTGGTAATTTGTGTGTTCATTTTTGTTGAATAGCATGAACATTTGAATTTCCTTTCTAATCTCTTCCATGACCCACTCATGATTCAGCAGTGTGTTGTTCAGCCTCCATGTGATACCAGACTTTCTTTGGTGGCTTTTGGTGTTGAGTTCTAATTTTATTCCCTTGTGGTCAGAGAGAATGCAAGGTATAACTTCAATGTTTCTGAATTTAGACAAGTTTGCTTTGTGGCCTAAAATGTGGTCTATTTTAGAAAACGTTCCATGTGCTGCTGAGAAAAACGTGTATTCTGATGCTGCTGGGTGAAATGTTCGGTAGATGTCTGTTAAGTCTAGTTGATCTATGCAGCTGTTTAGATCTGTGGTTTCTCTGTTGAGTTTTTGCCGAGTTGATCTATCTAGTGGGGAGAGTGGTGTGTTAAAATCCCCAACTATTAATGTCTTTGGATCTATATGGGATTTGAGGGAAAGTAGTGTTTCTTTGATAAATTTGGGTGCTCCATTGTTTGGTGAATAGATATTTAGAATTGTAATATCCTCCTGAAGGAGAGATCCTTTAATTAGTATGTAGTGACCTTCTTTATCTCTTTTCACGAATTTTAATTTGAAGTCTATTTTATCTGATATTAGGATTGCAACTCCCGCCTGTTTATGCGGTCCGTTTGCTTGGTAGATTTTGTTCCAGCCTTTAACATTGAAAATGTGTTTGTTTTTACGGGCAAGATGTGACTCCTGCAGGCAGCAGATAGAAGGGTCTTGTTTTTTAATCCAACTAGACAGTCTATGTCGCTTAATTGGAGAGTTCAGTCCGTTAACATTAAGAGATAGGACTGAGAGGTATTTGGGAGTTCCTGCCATGTTATCTACCTTTTTGGGGGCTGCGAAAACTGGGTTCTTCCTATGGTTCTTGGATTCTCAGTTTGGGTGCAGTTTCTTGGCCTTTATTGCGGTCTTGTTGGTTTTCTATGTGTAGGACATCTTTAAGAATCTTTTGTAGGGCTGGTTTGGTGGAGATGTATTGTTTCAATTTTTCTTTGCTATGGAAGGTTTTTATTTGGCCTTCGGTTATGAAGGAGAGTTTAGCTGGGTACAGTATTCTTGGTTGATAGTTGTTTGTTTTTAGGGCATGGCATACATCGTTCCAGGCTCTTCTTGCTTTGATTGTCTCTGCTGAGAAATCTGAGGTGATTCTAATTGGTTTCCCTTTATAAGTGATTACCCTTTTCTCTCTGACAGCTTTAAGGATCTTTTCCTTGTTCTGAGTTGATCCTGTGTGGATTATAATGTGGCGGTGGGATGTCCTATTCTGGTCTGGTCTATTTGGGGTTCTAAAGGCTTCTTGTATCTGGACAGGCCTATCTTTTTGCATGTTTGGGAAGTTCTCTGCTAGGATCCTGTTAAACAAATTTCCTAGACCATTAACTTCTGTTTCTAGGTGCTCCTCTACACCCATTATCCTTAGATTAGGCCTTCTGATGGTGTCTTCCAGGTGTTGGATAGATCTATCATATTTCTTGGACTTGTCTTGGATGGTTGTATGTTCTTTCTCTATAATATCTAGGCTGTCTTCAATCCCTGAGATTCGATCTTCTGCATGGTCTAACCTGCTGTCAAGACTCTCTACTTTGTTTTTTATCTCTTTTCCTTCTAGTTGGTCAGCTTTGATGGCTTCAGGTTCTTTGTTGAAGCTCTGTTTTAGGTCTTGTAGGAATTTCTTTACTTCCTTAATTTGGTGTTCAGTGTTTGTCCTCAAATCACTTAGTTGATTGGTTATGGTTTCTTTGGGCTCCCATTCCTTCTGTTGGGTTCCATTCAGCATTCCCTTTGTGGTCTCCCTGACTTCCTTCAGCTCTTTGTTAATGGATTCCATGAATGCCTTTAGTGATCTTTGTGTGTTCTCTACCTGGTCTCTCAATTCCTGTATTACTCTTTGATTAGCTTCCTCCCGTTTGTGGGATTCCTGCAGATCTCTTTGAGTGATCTCAGCCTGCTCACGCCATTCCTCCCTTTCTCTTTGAGTATCCTCAAGTTGTTCACGCAAATCCTGTATCAGTTTTTGAGTAGCTTCCTCACGCTTATGATATTCCTGTATAAACTTCTGGGATGCCTCCTCTCTCTCCCTGTCACGCTCATACAGAGTCCTTTGTACATTGTCAAACTTTTCATTTATCATGTTTGCCAGCAGTGTTTGTAGAGCTGTTTGGGAACTCTCCTCTGGATTATTCATTATCTGTTCTAACCCCTGATTATCAAGATTGGGAATTGAGATACCCGAATTTGCCATTTTTCTTGTGTTTTTCCGGCTTACTCTGCCCATTTGAGATGAAGATAGCACCAGTTTTGTGCTAGAACACTATCTTAAGGCAACCATCAACCAAAGTTTGCATTTGTACAGTCAATAGTCTACAGATACAATCTAGTTCAACAGATACATCTATTCGACATCAAACAACTATATGTTAAAGGACTTCGAACCGCAGAGAAGAATTTGGAAAACCAGAAATTATTAGGGTTAGGGAGAGATGTGGGTAAAAAATAGGAATAGATTGGTGTCGGGAGGCACAGGGAGAGTTAACTATGTCCTAATCACAGTGCAGGAAATAGGTTGGGTAGGATGCAAGTAGAGAGAGAGAGAGAAAGAAGAAAGGGAAAGGGGAATGAAAAGAGACCAGAAAAAAAATAGAAACGTAAAAATTAATGTTATTTTAGAGATTAAAAGACCATCTATTTATAGAGGAATATGAATATGTTGAGAGAAAGGGAGGGACATAGAGGAGATGTGGAAAACTTTAAAAAAATGCTTAAAATATTATATAGGTATAAAGAGGTAGTACTGCTATTAATGAATTTAAGTCTCAGAGGTTTTGAATTGAGTAATAAGTTTGTGGGTTAAGTGTGTACACAATGGGGGGTAGGGTCTACTGGTTAACTATGGGTTTATCTGAGGATGTGCAGGACAAGAGTTAAGTCACATAAAGAAGAACAAAGAGGAAAAGATGGAAAGGATAGGAAAGTGAGAAGAAAAGATTAGAAGTTCAGTAGAGCTAGACAAAAAACAAAAAGATAATTAAGAATGAAAGAAAAAGAGAAAGAAGACAAGAAAAGAAAGGAAAACACACATTCACGTATTCGCCGAGTCTTGGATCCTGGGTCGTCTCTGGTCTGCAAAGTGCAGGATGAAGTTGTCCGCTCCTTGTCGGTTCTTGCTGGTGTTGAGTAGAATCCGCTCGCCCGCTGCGTCTGGCTCCTTCGTCCCGGACTCTCTGTGTGAGCGCTCAGGTATGGCCGTGGCTGCGGTCGCCGCTGCGACCCTGCCGCCGCAGCAGCAGCTGCTGGCAGACGCTCAGATGTGTCTGCTTGGCTTCCCCTCTCTTGGCTAACTCTCTGTCCTGTGATGGCACACTTGGTGTGATTCTCTGGCTTGGGACTGTTCACTGGAACTCTGAAACTGTTTTCTATGCAAGAGCTTGTTCAGATTCCAGCTTCTCCTCCGCCATCTTCCCGGAACCCTTCCAAGACATGACCATTCTTGAACAGCAGTATGCTCTGTTTGCATGGCTTCTCCTCTTGTATTCTGCTTTGCCTTTTCGCCTCTCCCCTCCCCATCTCATTGATATGATGTGAACTCTGGGATTTGCCCTGATAGCAAGGTGGCATACCACTTGAGCCACACTTCCAGCTCTCTACCTCCAAGAGTTCTTGCTAAAGCTTGGCAATTTCCACTGGATGGGTGGAGAGAAAACCATGGGAAAAAATGAGATGTTGCTCAAAGCAACCTGAATCTACTGAAGGCAAAATCTGACAGATTCAACTGTTGTTATGAACTAAAGGGCACCTCAAAATGTGGGCCTCTCCTGGATTCCTTCCACAGAGGCTTTCGAGGGGGAAAGTTGATATCAGCCAGTGTGCGGGGTCATAGGAGGTGTGTAAGGGGCACACTTGGCAGGCCTCAGGTGACCCTGCTGTGCAACCTGCAATAACACCTACAAGGAAGTGACCACAGGTCACACGACCTGTGTCACGCCCTTTCCCCTTCCCAAGATGGTACTTAAGGGCTGCCCAGCAGAGGGGAATCAGACCTCTCCTTCCCTCCTCAATCTTCTCACCTCACTTAACCCGAGTCCTCTCTCCTGACACCATGGGTTGCTGTGGCTGTGGTGGCTGTGGTGGCTGTGGCTGTGGTGGCTGTGGCTGTGGTGGCTGTGGCTGTGGTGGCAGCTGTGGCGGCTGCTGTGGCTGTTGCCGTGAATGCTGTGCCTGCTGCTCCCCCAGGTGCTGCTGCTGCCGCCGCTGCTGCTGCAACTCCTGTGGCTGTGGATCCTGTGGCTGTGGCTGTGGCTCCTGTGGCTGTGGCTGTGGCTCCTGTGGCTCTGGGAAGTGCTGTGGCTGTGGCTGTGGCTGTGGCTGTGGGAAGTGCTGCTGCTGCCAGCAGAAGTGCTGCTGCCAGAAGAAATGCTGCTGCTAGGAAGCCATCTGACCCCTGGACAAAGCCTTCAGGTAACTGATTCCCCTTTTCTGCCTGCTCCTCTGGGATTAAACATTCTGTCTATGACATGTGCTTGCGACCAGCACAAAGGAACCTCACATTTCTGGAGGAGCTTTGTATCCTGACAATACTTAATAATAACTAACCAGAATAATATATATGCTCCTTTCTCTGTCAATTACCATTCAAATCACTGCAGTGACAAGATTTGCAAAACACTTTATTGTTTTCCTTCCTTTAGATGCCTCTAACTTTGTATCAATGGCCTGTATTTCTCATAGCATTGCCATGGCTGTATACACCAAACCACTCTTATATAAATAAATTACCCTAAACTACCCTCACAGGGTCTTCTCTTGTCTGTCTTGTTCACTCTGCACTTCTAACCTGTTTGCCCATTAAAAAAAATGAGCTCTATCTCAACATGTGAGATCAATACTGCACGTGCAAAGCTCAATATGTGGTTTGTAGAAGACACAGCTAGATGAGTGAGACCCTAATCCTCTCAGGACTGTTCTGGTCATGGAGGGTATGTTCTAGAACTGCATAGTGGGATTGTAGACCCTCCTCTTCCTCTTCTTTTCACCTGTGACTAAAGAGGGAAGCAAGTTTGTGCTTTCACTTGTTCTTCGCCGTATTCTGCTCCCTCACCACCACCTCAAATACAACTGAGCCAAACACCAATGCACTAAAACCTTTGAAAGGAGAAGACAAAATAGACCTTCTCTCTTTCCCCATTGATTGCCTGGGGTATTTTATTCTACAAATAGGAAGCTGGAGACTAACCAGTACCCATAGAGGCTATCCACATACACAGGGCACTTTGTGCTCCAATGCATTTCTTTTGCTAAACTCCCACAGGACACTCTGATTCTTTGCTATAGAGATACCATATTCCAGAATCATTCTGGCATATTTAGTAGCAATATCAGAATAAAGGAAGGAGGGTGGAGATCAAGGCAAGGCAGCTCCTTGAGTTATGTCCCCCGGGTATGCAAAATCACCCTAAGCAGATCACACCAAAGATGGGAAATGAAACAGGAACTCTGAGAGAGTGGAATGGGAGAAACAAAGGAAACAGGAGTTTAATCACCAAGAACTACCCCTGAAACGATGACAGAGGAAGTGCCGCTTGGAAGCTCCTCGTTATTCTTCCGTGGAGATCAGGAAGGTTTTGCACGAGTCGTCCACAACCAAGGCTTCCATGTTGAGCCTGGGTACCTAACAGAGCAGACTCCATTTCCTTTTCCACCTGCTGAAGCCTTACCATCTAGAAGCCTCAGGCTATTCTGAGCATCTTACTCACATTCAGCCTATAGAAAACACACTAACCCCCGACTCTCTGATTCATTCTTGCCCTGCTATATCCATCCTCAGAGCTTTTTCCTTCCAAAGGAAGTAGACCTCAGCCAGCAGGAGGGTTGGGTAATGAGCCCATGTCCATCCAGCTCATCCTCAGGCAGGTTTGCCTCACTAATGGATCCCTAGGTCATTTTCCTACACAGTAATCTGAAGAGCACTGGAATGTGAGGCCATCCTGGGATCTAAGACCTCATCTTTCTTCATAATAAAATAAAGCATGCTTTAGCTGGATACCAGTGGCTCACGTCTGTAAACATAGCTACTCAGGGAGTTGAGATCTGAGGATCATGGTTCAAAGCCAGCTTAGGAACATTGTCCACAAGACTCTTTCCTTCAATTAACTACCAGAGTCAGAAGTGGAGCTATGGCTCAAATGGTAGAGTCCCTACCATGGAGTACAAAAGCTCAGGGATAGGGCTCAGGTCCTAAGTTCAAGCCTCCGAACTTCCCACCCACCCCACACACACACATTTTTTTTTCATACTATGTCTTGAATTCAAGGCCTCATGTTCTCACTTGGTTTGTTTGTTCATGGCTGTCCAGATTTTTGCTGGTTAAATGTCAATGGAGTCATGCACTTTTCTGCTTGGGCTAACTTTGAACCATGATCCTCTATAATACATCTTCTTTAATAGGCCTTAATCTTTGGACCTGCTCTCATCTGTCTGTTTCCCTTTTGCAAAAATTGCTTGCTTTTAAGACAAAACTTCATTTGTATGCAAAAAATAAACTGTCAACATCTCCTGATCTCTTACTTACAGGTTTCTCTCTCTACCTTAGTTTTTAACCCAAACACTATTTAAGACAGAATAAAACAAATAAGGTCCTTTGACCACACATGACTTGAAGGTCTGAGGCAGAATTTACTGCCATTTAGGATTTACACATTATTTCTTTGGCTGCACATGAATCAGAAGTTGTAGAAGTTTCATTCTAGCTAGGGCTGATGAAGATAACAAATCTTCTAAATTATGTTGAACAGCAAGAAGCTAGAATAAGCACAGAATGAGCCCAACATCTGTATTGGTTTAATCTTGAAGTTACAGTTTGAGATACAAAAGAAAAATTGTTAGGTAATTGCTTGAACCTTCTAGACATAGAACTGGAAAGGAATCAATCTCTATTGTACAAGTTTTGCAAGTAGTACAGAAAAATAAGTAAATTAAAAAATACAGAATAATAAATAAATTAAAGCTATAAAGACACTTTAGCCATGTTAATAAGGAATCAGAGAGACTTACCAGAATCAGAGGAGAATAAAGTCATCTATCCCCTCCTGAGAAGATGTCTCCTTAAATCTCCTGGTTCGGGGAGAGAAATTTCTTGGGCTTCACTGGAAGAAACAACTCAAGGCCATTATTAGGGAAGACATACCCAGGTTGAATTACATAAAGAAGAAAAAAGTAGCAAAAGTGGACTTTCAGATGGGAAAGTGAGCAGGCTCAAGACAGAGCTTTGAATGGAGATTATAGATCTCAAGCTTTCATGGGTATCTGTGGATATTGGAATGGCTGTTCCTGGAAAAGTGGGTTAATGTGCCACTAAACTCTGGAAACTGGGTTATATGTCATCATTTCTCCCATATTTGGATGGTCAGATGAGGGTTGTTGTCTGTGGGCCACTGTGAGTGTAACTCAGTAAGACTCAGCTACATGATACAAACCATTATAATCACTTCAGTATGCCCAGATGCAGTTCCTTTTTAACATACAACCCGTGGGCTCAGCAATCCCTGCCTGACATCTGTATCAGAGTCAGGGAGCCTGGGCTGTATTTCACAAATACAATCAGGGATGGAGTCACAGACAATCAGAAAAAGCTTAGGGAAGCAAAGTTCCTTTACTCTAAGGTCCTAAGAGATGGAGTCACTAAAGGCCAAGAGGGTCTCACAGAGGAGGGCTCACATCCATGAACAAGGGTCAGCTAGCATGTGGGAACACATCGCGAGGGAGAGGGGATGCATGGGGGTTACTTCATGGCTGACTGGTGCCTTGGAGCACTCATGATTCTCAGGCAGGAAAGAAGAAGGAGAAGAGCATGTGTCAGGCACTAACTCATCACACTGGTTTTCCTAGCTACCACAGATGGATGCTCAAACCTCACACGGCAGCACACCACTCCATTTAACAGGCACAGTTCTGCATCCTAGTGAGAGATCCCAAGTCAGAATTCTTTCTGTTTTAATAGGTAGCATTTTGCTAAGGAAAGTAGATGAGTAAAAATCTATGCGGTTACTGGAAATATCAGCAAAACGTATGCTAGACGAAACAGAGATCATCAGACAAACTATATGAATAAAGACCAAAGCATGCAAGACATCATCGTTTGTCATTTTTGTGCTTGTTAGGGATCAAACTCTGTCTCCTCACCAAAATGAGCACATCAGAGTCACAGTTTCCAGTCCTCCACAGGTGACTGCACCTGATAGAGGGTCTCTAAAGAGGTAACTTAGGTAAAATGGAGTTGTCAGGGTGAGTGTGATCCAATGACCCATGTCCTCATAGAGAAAGGAGAATAGGTGTCCAACAGGGCAAGGGTAGACAGGGAGACACAAGCCAGCGTAAGCCAGGGAGAGAAACTCCAGAGCTCTTCAGACTGCCAGCCTAATGCATGGGGAGGAAATCAGTTCCTCTTATTGAAGCCACTGAGTTTTGCTCCTTTATGAAAGCTCTGCAACCTGGTAATGTGATGAGTGTCAACAGTGTGTGTGTGTGTGTGTGTGTGTGTGTGTGTGTGTGTGTGTGTGTGTGTGTGTGTGTGTGTACAGAGTGCAATTCTGAGAGACCAAAACTTTAAATGGTGACCCATCCATTTTATTTTGAACTCTGTCCTCATAGAAATCTAGTATTTCCAAGCCTAGGGATAGTAAATCTTCCAACACAGAAATACCAGCTGGGTGTCCATCCACATGTTAGGCTATTAACTCCAGTATGTATCCAGGCCACTTTCAGCCTAAAATTCTCCAGCACTGGACCACACACAGTATGCTGGACATAACAGATATAACAGACACTGAGAAGTCACAAAGAACAGGAAGCCACAAGAATTGGTACCAAGATAACTTCCTGGATTTTTTTTCCAAGAAAACAACCTATACATCTTTAATAGAAAAATGTAAAGTTTATTCTAAATCTCTAGAAAGAAAAGCAGGGCAGCTAGGGATTATTTAAACCAGTTCTGCACAGTCCTCTCTAGAGGATTACAAGGAAGATTCCAGGGAAAATGCCAAGAACAACATCCTAAATGGGCAAAGATAGCTGAATTCATATTGATAAGCTAAAATCAAACAGAGCATTCACTGTAACTTACACTCTAACCCATCCACCAGGCCATAGTAAATGATCCCAGCACATGGAAATCGAGCAAAAGAGTTGGCTGTATTTTAGTGTCAATGTACCTCTGCACTATGTCTGAACTTTATGTGGATTGTGTCCACAGTTGCAGATGTTGGCTGTTATGCCTTAGATCTGGAATGACTAGAGATTCAAAGTCTTCCATGTGGCACTTTTCAGAGATGGAGCTTTAGGGAAGGGGTTGGATCTTGAGGAGTTTGACCTCTTCAGTGAATTGACCCATTGATAGATTCATAATTGATTTTAGCTAGTGGAAAGTGATGGGACCTAGTTGAATAGAATGGGTCCTGAGAATCCTATATCCTTTCCTCTCTCTCTACCCTTCCTCCATCTTTCCCTCCCTCCCTCTCTTTCACTACCATCTTGGTGTGTTCAGTGTTGCCCTACTATGTGTTCCCACCATCATGTTCTGCCTCAACTCCACCCAAAGTAACCATGGACTGAAGCCTAAAGAGCTGCTTCGTAACCAGCTCTTCTGTATGGTGTACTCCTGGTGCACCTGCGGGGCAAGGAGAGCAGGCGCATCATGGCTCTGCCGCCACTGCTTCTGGCCAAAGGCTTCCGCACGACTGAAATTGTTCAGTATTGGGGATATGGTCATACCAAAGGAAAGGCAAAGAGAAATGTTCAGTCATCAATTTATATTTATTAGGAGATTCTAAATCATCCCTTGGCAAGTTGGAAGACAGAGAGGAGAGATACAGACAGAAAACCACAGGAATGGGAAGAGAACAATGGTACACAGGAAAATGTCTGTGGGACTGTGTCCTGTTCGGATGGAGCTCAGTGATGTGAAAGATTAGGAGCGGAGCTATATCAGCCCTCATATTGCGGTTTATGGTTGGATCTCCTCAGAGAGAAAAGCTGGAATCATCCAAGTAGAAAACACAGGAGGCCAGAATGCAGGAAGAAAGTCACACCATCTATGACCCAGGAAACCCAGAGTCCAGGCCTGACTGTTGAAGAGGCTGGAGGAAAGCCACCATGTCTGTGATCCAGGAACAGAGAAGTAGTAGCCACTTAGCAGCAGCATTGCTTCTGACAGCAGCACTTCTGCTGACAGCAGCACTTGCCACAGCCACAGCACTTGCCACAGCCACAGCCACAGCCACAGCCACAGCCACCACAGGAGTTGCAGCAGCTGCGGCGGCAGCAGTAGATGATGGGGGAGCAGCACGCACAGCAGCGACGGCAGCAGCCACAGCAGCCACAGCATCTACCACCACAGCCACAGCCACCACAGCCACAGCCACAGCCACCACAGCCACCACAGCCACAGCCACCACAGCCACAGCCACAGCCACCACAGCCACAGCCACCACAGCCACCACAGCCACAGCAACCCATGTTGTTCGTAGATAGTACTCAGGTGAGGTGAGGTGAGGATGGAGGACTCAGGAGATGAGTGGAGGTCTGATTCCCCTGTCTGCTGTGCAGGCCTTAAGTACCAAAGCTGGGACAGGAAGGTGGGTCAGGTGACCACTTCCTTGTTGTCATCAGGCCTGCTGCCCAGTCAGGAGTCTCACCAACTCCTATTTACTTCCTGATCTAAACCTCTTTGTTGTCTCCTTTTTTCATTGCTTACTCTTTTCCTAAAACTATGAACACAAAAGGCCTCCAATGCCTAGGAAGCACCACAGTAGGCAGGGACAGACTGGCTGTCAGTGGAATGGGCAGCCTTCGCTGTCTCCCCCAGTGCCCATAACCTGGGGTTGATGTGAGCCATGGGTGAGCCGTGGGTGGGGCTCACAGACCTCAGGCAACCCCTGGGCACAGATGCAACTGGGCTTTGGAGATGTCACTATGTGGAGTTGAGGCTCAGTCCCTCCTCCAGAGAGCCTGCCATACAAAGTCACACTGCAGACTAGGGATGGAAAGCTAGGATCAGATTCTAAGGTCGCACTCAAGGGCACACCTCACCAAGGCTCTGTGGAGCGGTGGGATCTGCAGGGGCTGGAGTCTTACTCCCTGCCCCTTCAACACACTGTGATTGGTCTTCTGTACAACCAGGCCTTGGTGACTGTTTTAAAGTCATAAATCAGTCCTTCTAGATGCTCATATCACAGTGATGTTTTTCTGGGTGTTTTGCTGTGGAAACAGAATTCTCTTTTTTTTCCCTTCATGGGGTAATAGTAAGCTGTGTGTGATAGGTAAGTAGCTGCTAAGCAGCTCGACTGGACTTTCTAAAGAACAAGTTACTTGGGCTCATTCATTTACTCATTCATTCATTCATTCATTCATTATTTTTATTTCTATGCCCAGGGCTTGGGCACTATCCCTGAGCTTCTTTGTTCAAGGTTAGCTCTCTGCCACTTGAGCCACACATCCAATTCCAGGATTTTTGGTGGCTAACTGAATATAAGAGTCTAACAAATGTTCCTGCCTGGGATGGCTTCAAACTGACATCTCAGAATCTCTCCTTCCTGAATAGCTAGGAATACAGACGTGAGCCACCAGCACCCAGATACTTGGGTTCTTTTTAATTAGCTAGCTGGATGAGGTGGCATGCTAGACTTTTAATAGAGAGCTTAATGTGTTATGAAAGAAGACCAATATTACAGAAACATTTCTTGAAATAGGGATCAGATCATGTGACCTCACACGTTTTAGTCTGTGTACTGATATGAAACATGCCAGGATTAACAAGACACGACCATTCTTGAACAGCAGTATGTTCTGTTTGCATGGCTTCTCCTCTTGTATTCTGCTTTGCGTTTTCGCCTCTCCCCTCCCCATCTCATTGATATGATGTGAACTCTGGGATTTGCCCTGATAGCAAGGTGGCATACCACTTGAGCCACACTTCCAGCTCTCTACCTCCAAGAGTTCTTGCTAAAGCTTGGCAATTTCCACTGGATGTGTGGAGAGAAATCCATGGGAAAGAATGAGATGTTGCTAAAAGCAGCCTGAATCTACTGAAGGCAAAATCTAACAGATTCAAATGTTGTTATGAAGTAAAGGGCACCTCAAAATGTGAGCTTCACCAGGATTCCTTCCACAGTGGCTACAGAAAGGGAAAAAAAAGCATTCACAAATGTGCGGGGTCATAGGAGGTGTGTAAGGGGCACACTTGGCAGGCCTCAGGTGACCCTGCTGTGCAACCTGCAATAACACCTACAAGGAAGTGACCACAGGGCACGCATCCTGTGTCACGCCCTTTCCCCTTCCCAAGATGGTACTTAAGGGCTGCCCAGCAGAGGGGAATCAGACCTCTCCTTCCCTCCTCAATCTTCTCACCTCACTTCACCCGAGTCCTCTCTCTTGACACCATGGGTTGCTGTGGCTGCGGTGGCTGTGGTTGCGGTGGTTGTGGTGGCTGTGGCTGTGGTGGCTGTGGCTGTGGTGGCTGTGGCTGTGGAGGCTGTGGTTGTGGTGGCTGTGGCTGTGGTGGCTGCTGCGGCGGCTGCTGTGGCTGCTGCCGTGAATGCTGTGCCTGCTGCTCCCCCAGGTGCTGCTGCCGCCGCCACTGCTGCTGCAACTCCTGTGGCTGTGGCTCCTGTGGCTGTGGCTGCTGTGGCTGTGGCTCCTGCGGCTGTGGCTGTGGCTGTGGCTGTGGGAAGTGCTGTGGCTGTGGCTCTTGTGGCTCTTGTGGCTGTGGCTGTGGCTGCTGTGGCTGTGGCTCCTGCGGCTGTGGCTGTGGCTGTGGCTGTGGGAAGTGCTGTGGCTGTGGCTCTTGTGGCTCTTGTGGCTGTGGCTGTGGCTGCTGTGGCTGTGGCTGTGGCTGTGGCTGTGGCTGTGGCTGTGGGAAGTGCTGTGGCTGTGGGAAGTGCTGCTGCTGCCAGCAGAAGTGCTGCTGCCAGAAGAAATGCTGCTGCTAGGAAGCCATCTGACCCCTGGACAAAGCCTTCAGGTAACTGGAATGAGTGATTTTCCTTCTCTGCCTGCTGCTCTGGGGTTGAACATTGCACCCGTGACATGCGCTTGCAGCCAGCGCAAAGGAACCTCACGTTTCTGGAGGAGGTTTGTATGCTGACAGCATAATAATAACCAACCAGAGTAACTTCTGTGTGCCTTTCTCTGTCTGTTACCATTCAAATCATAGCTGTGACAAAGTGGTCAAGAAAGTTTATGTTTCCCTTTTTCAGATACCTTTAACTTTGTGTCAATGTCCCATAGCATTGCCATGGCTGTATACACCAAACCACTCTTATTTTAATAAATTACCCTAAAACCCCCTCATGGTGTCTTCTCTTGTGCATCTTATTCACTCTGCAGTTCTACCCTGTCTCTCCGTGAGAAAAATGAACTCTATCTCACCATGTAGGTCAACACTCTATGTGCGAAGGTAGCAAAGAGCCAAGAGCTCAACGAATACTTCACAGTACCACAGAATCAGGTGCTGTTGAGTAAAGTGGTAGCCTTCTGTTCAAGCAGAGCATGTTCTTGAAGCACACAGTGGGACCACAGACTCAAAGCACACAGTGGGGAACAGTAGGAGAACAACAAAGGAGGGGGTAACAATGCTCGACAAGAAATGCACTCTTTACCTTACTCATGTAACTGTAACTCCTCTGTACAGCATCTCTACAATAAAATAAAAAAAAATTTAAAAAGCACACAGTGGGACCACAGACTCGAAGCACTCAGTGGGACCACAAACGAAGCACACAGTGGGAACACATACCTTTCCTTTCTTTTCACCTACTGTGAAGGAGGTGAGCAGCTTGTGCTCTTGAATGCTGCCTGTCTTGTTTTGCTGCCTTGAAACAGGTCAACTTTAATGGGATCCAATTACTGAGGCCTCTGAAATCTTTCATTTTATGTTGAATGTCTCAGGTATTGAATAGTACAGAATAAAATAAAACTGCCTAACAAATCTAACCATCTATCCCTAACTGCATCTTCTCTTGTTAAACATTCACTATGCTTCCTGATGCTATTCCAGAGTGATTCTACTATATTAGCACAAAGGAAGAGTGAAAGAAGGTTGGGTGAGAGGCCCTGGGGGGGTTGAGCACTGAGTCTGGTCCCAGACAAGCCAGTTTCTGGTGCAGGTCCCACATGGGGAATTTCCATGTCAGCGAGAACTTCACTGGGCATGGGTTAGGCACTTACAGAAATGGATTTTACATGGTGAAATGGGAGAGCCAAAGGAAGTACAAGGTCGATAACCACTAACCACCTTCAGAAAGGGAGCCCACAGGAAGCCAGTATCATTCCCTTGTGGAAATCAGGAGACAGGATTTGTAGAGAAGCTTCCCAGGTTCTAGGTGTGTTTGGGCACCTACTTGGGCTGTCTTCCATTCCTTTTCTTCCTGTAGTGGAAATGGAGAATACAGTGGCCTCTGGCTGCCCAGAGCATGTTCCCTACTGCCAGCATTTATGACTGAGAGCTGGAACTCTTGCATTCTAGTTCATGCCTCCTCTCCCATCTCCCTCGGAACTGCCCCAGTGCTATCCACAGCCAGTAGAGAGGGGAAAGGCAGGTGGCCAAAGTCAGTCCAGCTCCTCCTAAGACAGCTCGAGAACACATTCAGTCAGTTCGCCAACACCAACATCTTGATCAGAACTCTGGGATGTGTTTTTCCTCCTAGAATCTCAGACCCTGTTCTTCGGTTCTTTCTCTCCTTGTCCCACTCGCTGGAAATGTGAATTTGGACCCAGTCAGTGAAAGTAGGCCACGGGATATACTGGAGTGTTGATCGTCAGTGCTGATCAGCTTTCAGAAGATAATTCAGGAGACACAGAGCAAGGATTGGATCCTTAGAAGAGATGTCACATACAGTCACAAGAGAAAACACAGGCAAGGCTCAGGGGAGCAAAGTTCATGCATGCTCGTGTCTGAGAGAGGTAGCCTCCCGGCAGAGTGGTCATGAGGGAAGGAGTAGAATCGGCAGCCATGAGGAAGCGCTCAGCAAGGGAGAATCCATGTGCTGGTTTGTGGCTCTAAGGGTGGAACTTACAATCCAAATTCATCCAGGGATGTGATCGGCGTCTCCGTGTTACTCTGAGCTCCACCCTAGGAGGTCAAGGAAAGAAGCTTGTGGCAGGGAGCAATCTAAGCACACTGGTGCCCCTGGCTACCAGGGAGGGGACTCTGTCTTCATAAAGCAGTGATGTGCAGACATTTGCTTTTCAAAGTGCATTTGCTGTGCATTGTGCTGGGTCTTAGTGGAGACATCAAGCTAGAATTCTTTCTGTTCAATAGGTGAAAAGTCTGTAATGGCTACCAGACACAAAGGCAAAGATACATGCATACATTACATAAGTGAAGAACAGAGAATTTAAGTTCGTTGTGTTGTATTACTCTTCTATTAGCTACTGAACTCTGTAGTTCTCACATTGATATGTCAAGGTTGTAACTCTGAGAATGTGACTGTACTTATATAGAGAATCTTTAAAAAGATGATTAAGGATGAGTGTTAATCCCATATCACTGATGTCATAAGAAGAGGAGATACAGGCATGCAAAACAGGAAGATAAAAAAGGAGTTCAGGTAGTTTAAGCCAAGGAAAGACTCCTCTGAGCAATCCAGACTAGCTGATTACCTTCATCTTGGACAACCAGCCCCCAGAATCAATTCCCTTACTTAAGCCACCTACTAGGGGGTACTTTATGGAAGCCACTGAATTCCTTAGTGATTGTAATGAGTATCCACCATACACAGGGATGTGTGTGGTGAGCAGTGGACCAATTCAGGTCTTATGGCTTAGGCCAGTCTGTGTGGTAAATGCCCTTGGCAATCAGCGGACAGAAACATGCAGCAGTTGAACCCACAGTGCAGAAATGTATTCTCAGAGTGGTTTCTGGTTGGATTTTTTTTAATACAAAAACATTCTCTTCCTGGTATGCTCTAAATTATTTCCCACTCACTAAAGCTGTCTTGAGGATATCACAAGAAAATCAGATAGGATAATGCTTGGGAACTGTGATAGATATTGAAGGATGCTGGAAGAGCTCTTTTGGATTCTTGACCACTTCTGCACATAAGCTTAGCTGAGATGATGTCTGGTAATGCCTCTCTAAGTAGGCTCTGATGGGTGAGGGGAAGGTCTATGTTTTGGTTTTCAAAACAGCACAAATATGGAGGTAGAGCCCACAGCCTATTGTGAATGGAATTGTCCTTATTTCTCTCTCAGCCCTGTCCATTACTGGTGTGTAGAAAAGCTACTGCTGTTTCAGTGTTGATTGTATGTCCTGTGATACTGCAGAAACTGTTTATCAGACCTAGGAGTTTGGGGTGGAATCTTTAGTCTTTATAGGATCAAGCTCTCTACAAATAGCAATGATTTGGTTTCTTGTTTCTCTATTCCAATCACTTTCACTTACTTTTCTTGCCTTAGCCGCTCAGGCGATGGAGATCAGAAGACTGTGGTCCATAGCCAGCCCAGGCAGAAAAGTCTGGGAGACTCTTAATTTCATTTAACCATCAAAAGCCAGAAAGGATGCTGTGGCTAACGTGATGGAATGCTAGCTTTGAGCACAAATACTCAGGGACAGTGCCCAGGTCCTCAGTTAAAGCTCCATGACTAGCACAACAAAAAAAATCTCAGACTCAATGCTTCCTTGCCTTAGCAATGGGATTCCCTCCTGTCTTTGAAAACTAGAACACCCACACCTTCAGATGCCACCCGCCTCTCATGGTGCCTCTCAGAGCATTTCGTGCTAGGACTTAACTCCTCTCTAGACAGCTGGAACAAATGTCAGGAGTGTCACCCTACCTGTCTCTCTGCTGCCTGGCTCCACAAGAAGGGCCAAGCCCCCTCCCCCTTCCTGCCAGACATCTCCAGAAGCTTCCGCTGGAGTCTAAGCCACTGTAGTGCTGCACAGTATATACTTCTCTGTGGCGCCCTACAGGACAAGCTTCCTCTCCTTTGACTCTAGACAAGATGTCACATGACTCCTTGAGCCATAATTATTCCTAACTCCAGGTCCCAAAGATAAGTTTGTCTCCAACAATAGAGACTCTCTCAACATGGCATCAAATAAATGCACCCTGAGAGAAGGGAAATGCCCATTGTCACCAAGGCTAACCTACCATGTTAGAGCAGCTACTGCCTCATAAATCCCGGGACTGGGATTAAGGGTTGCAAGATGGGTGGGGTTTTCCCTCAGTGAGAATTGGCAATTGGTCCCAATCCTGTCTATTTTACCTTGTAATGGAGTGTTTGTGTAACCACCCACTTCAGGGGAGCCAGAGATGGGCTTGGAACACGGCTTTTCTACCACTGGATTTGTTTGTCTGTGGTTTTATACTTCCCACCACTAATGACTCTGTGGCTCTGAATTTTTTTCTTCTCTTTCTGGTTTCAAATTGTGCTCTTCTGTATTCCTGGAGATTTATTTATTTATTGTTGGTGTTGGTGTTGGTGGTCATGGGTCTTGAACTCAGGACTTAAGTGCTGCCCCTGACGTTTTTTTGTTATTGTTAAAGGCTAGTTCTCTACCATTCTGAGCCACAACTCCACTTCCAGTTTTTTGGTGGTTGATTGATGATAACCATCTCATGGACTGTCCTGCCCTACTGGCGTTGGACTAAGATCCTCAGATCTCAGCCTTCTGATTAACGAGGATTACAGGCAAGAGCCACCAGCACCTGGCTTGGAGATTTATTATTCACAGAGTAAACTGATAAACAATTTTTTTCTTTTTTTTTTTTTTTTGGTCTGGTTGTGGGGCCTGAACTCAGGGCCTGGGCACTGTCCCTCAGCTCTTCAGCTCAAGGCTAGCACTCTACCACTTGAGGCACAGTGCCACTTCCGGCTTTTTTTTCTTTTTGCTTATGTGGTGCTGAGGAATTGAACCCGGGGCCTCATGCATGCAAGGCAAGTATTCTACAACTGAGCCACTTTCCCAGCCCAATGATAAACATTTTTAAATCACCAACTTGTCCCCCCTCCTTCTGATTTGAGACTTGTTTTCCAGGCTAGTTACACAATCTAGGAATGCTCAGATATGGGCTTTGGGGAAGTAATTTAGATCTGTTTTAAAGAGATCTCTTCACAGTTGGTTCTATTTGTGGTTTTCATGTCTCATTAAAATCTTTACTATCTTTAAGTAGTTGTACAAAGGAGGTGCCACATAACAAGGCAGTTTATGAATACAATGCACGCTGATCAGTGTTACTCTCTTCAATGTTCTCCACCCACCCCTTCCCTTACTTTTCTTAATTCTGTGGTATATGCAATACGTTCTTGACTGCATTCTCCTCCCTTCATTCCCTTCCTCCCTTGGTCCCATGTCCCACCTCCCCCTCTTAATTTAGAGATTTTTATCCAGAAGGTTCTGACCACACTGTTGAATTAATCATCCCTCCTCTCTCTCTATTTTCCCTAAATACCAAGAAGTTACCATCTTTGCTCCACCATGGGTCCCCCAACATGCTGTTCTGCTTCAACATCACCCAAACAAGAAAGTCTGAACACCACAGACAAAGACGATCTCTGAAACTGTGAGCCAGCCAAGCGTTTCTAATCGGAGGATCATCTCTCAGGTAGTCCAGCACAGCAATGAAAGCTGACTATGACATGCAACTACCACTAGCGAAACTCCCTCAGGAAAGCTGACTCCGCTGGTTAGTGCAGACACCCATAGCATGGCCTGGGTCTTGTGCCTGCAATGTGAGGAAAAGAGGGGCCTCCTGGCTGCTCCCAGGGCTGCTGGCCTACTCGGCTACCACCGCTTCCCACCAAAGACTGGTCAAGACAGATTGCTGAGCATGGGGGACATGGTCACGCCAAAGGAAAGGCAAAGAGAGCGTTTCAGTCATCAACGAGCATTTATTGGAGATTCAAAACAAGTGAGGACAAAGAGGAAGAGGGGAAGATACAGAACGAAGAGCAGAGGAATGGGAAGGAACGGGTGGTACCCATGGAAAGGAACGTGGAACTGTGTCCTGCCTGGGTGGAACGCAGCGATGCTGTGCTGTGCTCGCCCTTGTGTTGCTGTTGGTTGTTGGGTAGAAAACTCCTCAGACCAGAAGACTGGAAGCACTGGCTTGAAAAGACAGGAATATCGCACACAAACCAAAGTCAGGCCAAGCGTATACATTCTGGGAGTCTATACTTCTCTAGGAGAGAAGTAGGAGGGCAAGGGCAAAGTCATTGTCTGACACCAGAGAATAGCAACCTCCTAGCAGCAGCATTTCTTCTGGCAGCAGCACTTCTGCTGACAGCAGCACTTGCCACAGCCACAGCCACAGCCACAGCACTTGCAACAGCCACAGCCACAGCCACAGCACTTCCCACAGCCACAGCCACAGCCACCACAGGAGTTGCAGCAGCTGCGGCGGCAGCAGTAGATGATGGGGGAGCAGCACGCACAGCAGCGACGGCAGCAGCCACAGCAGCCACAGCATCTACCACCACAGCCACAGCCACCACAGCCACAGCCACAGCCACCACAGCCACCACAGCCACCACAGCCACCACAGCCACAGCCACAGCCACCACAGCCACAGCCACCACAGCCACAGCCACCACAGCCACAGCCACCACAGCCACCACAGCCACAGCCACCACAGCCACCACAGCCACAGCAACCCATGTTGTTCGTAGAGAGGTCTCAGGTGAGGTGAGGATGGAGGACTCGGGAGATGAGTGGAGGTCTGATTCCCCTGTCTGCTGGGCAGGCCTTAAGTACCAAAAGCTGGGACAGGAAAGTGGGTCACGTGACCACTTCCTCGTTGTCATCAGGCCTGCTGCCCAGTCAGGAGTCTCACCAGCTCCTATTTACTTCCTGTTTCTGGTATCTTTGTCTCCTCCATAGGTCAGATTTTTATCATTTCCTAAAACTATATTCCTCCCCAGTGCCCAGAACACGGGCCTTGTATGTGAGCTCTAGGGAAGATTTTCAAACAGCCCCTAGGCCATATGAGCTCGGGCCGCTAAGAGGTGACTAAGTGAAGCATAGGCTCAGTGTCTGCCATCAGAGAGCTACAACAGAAAGTAACACTAGGAACTGGGAATATGGAAATAGCCTCATATTCAATGGTCACATCTGAGGTCAGACACTATCATGGCTTTCTTGAGCAATGGAATCTGGTGGAACTAGAATATTATTCCCAACCGCTTCATTGGATGCATGTCACTTCATTGGAAGCATGTGATTTTTCTTCTGCATAGCTCAGGTATTAATGATGGCCTTAATAGCAGAAATCAAGTATTATAAGTGTCCATATTAAGGATTGGAGGTGTGGTGCATTGGTAGAGCACTAGCCAATGAGCAAAAGCATCAGGTACTGAATTTGATTTCTGCTCTCAGACCAGAAACTGTCCATTTTATTATAGTCATGTAGTTCTAGCAATGTTCTGATGTGGATGCAGAATTTAATGTTCATCCTTTCCTGGATAATACTAATGTGATGTGTAATAAACACCAAAGTGCTAAACAGACTAAGCTCTCTCTCATTGGCTTGTTAAGAAGCAGAGTGAATGATGGTGGAGTTAATAGTCCAGAGACCAAACCACAGGGAAAAAACTGAAAGAGGAGCCTGATATGGGAGAAGAGGAGTTTAGTGTTCAGAGAGAAGAATGTAGTATGGATCATGGTAGGCTTGAGGGTTGCTGAACAATAAGGTGGTTGTAAAACTCTAATACACATGTCAAGTGCAGGTACTCTTCAACATGAACACTATCCATGCAAGAGCATCTCTCCAAATCAGTGGGAGTTGCAGGGACAGCACTTAGATTGACTGTCCTCAAACAAGATGCTTCAGCTTCAGGCTGTAACAGGTTCTCCACCAAGGCCCTTTTATTCTAACTTAGTAAACCTGTTCTTCAGAAAAATCTGAGCAAGAGCAAGTATTGGAGCCCCTAGAGTTGAGTGGTTCTGTGGCACTGTTTATTAGTGCCCTCAGTCTACCTTGTGGTGTTTGGTCCAAAGTCACTTTTACCCGAGATCCAAAGTTGCTTGAAAATGGAGATGGAGTGGATCAGCGATGTATGAACAGGTTTGAAGGTGTTACAGTGGTTAATCTTACCCTTAGTGAGAGTAGATACAGGCTTGAAGGAAGGAATGCTTTAAATATGACTTTCTTTCTGGGAGTGACACCTTACAGATTAAGAGCAGTGGAGCACATTCATTTTTGTAAAGGACTGGCAATCAGGGAGGGAAAAGATGATCTGAGTTCTATGGCATATGACACTGAAGATGCTTCTGACACATGAAGATGAGAGTGGAAGGCTGTGAGTTTGAGAGTTGTCTGTGGTGCCTGAAACACTGTCTGAGCTAGAAGTACACTTTGGAGGAACTAACGAGGGAATGTTTGCATGGAAATTAAATCCATGGTTGTGGCTCTTCAGTCAGACATGAAGTTCAAAGAGGGCGCTGGTGGCTCACGCCTGTAATCCTAGCTACTCAGGAGGCTGACATCTGAGGATGGTGGTTAGAGCCAGTCCGGGGAGGAAAAGCCTGTGAGACCCTTATCTCCAATAAATCACTCAGAAAACCAGAAGTGGCACTGTGGCTCAAGTGGTAGAGTGCTAGCCTTGAGCTGAAGAGCTGAGGGACAGCGCCCAGGCCCAGAGTTCAAGCCCACAACCAACCAAAAAACAAAAACAAAAAGAAATGAAATGAAGTTTAACATAAGGAAGGGAGGGAGCACTGTGTGAAGACTTTTTGTAGGTAATTTATTGGGCTAATAAAAAATGGATATGCATGTTAATTTAAATACAGATCAGTATATGTAAAATCACAAGAAAGAAATAGGCTAATTTAGCAATGTGTAAATACAAGGATGCAAAAGATTGGGTACCTTTCAGTCAATGATTTTTTTATTTAGTGTATTTAAATGTCACTTGTTTGCCTTTGTTTCCTGAGAGTTCATGTGATTTCATGTGTATGTATGGAGAAAAAAACCAGCGAGGGAAAAATGAGAAAGAGCAGGGAGCCACCTGAGTCTACTTAACTCTAAATCTAAAAGAGTCAAAAGTTTTACTATGAAAATGAAGATTCCCCTCTTACAGGTGAGTGTCTCCTGGCTTCCTTCTACAGTGGATTCAGAAAAGGAAATGTAAGGGATCCAACAAGATGGCGGCCATGTGACGTCACCTTTCCTCTCTCCTCACCAGAGTACTGAACAGCTATTTTCACCTGAACTCCTAAGAATATGAGAGTTCATCTTCTAGATTGGATTACTATTCCACAGGCTTTCTAGGTGCTATAAGTGAACACAGTTCCCAACTCCCCAGGCCATTCTGCACATCAACTTAAAGTGTACAGGAAGAATCAGTAGAAAAGCCACCAGCAGCAGGTCCCTCCACTGCATCATAGAAGCCCCAAGAGATAAACCTCTGAGGCTTGGCAGAACACAGAATATTTCCATCAGTCTCAGCTCTGTGGAGGAATCATGGCACAAGGGCGAACTTATGCAGTAGGATCCAGAGAGCACTGGCAACCTCTGGGCTGCCTGATCCAGGAAATGATCTATGTTGTTACAGAATGTAGCAGACTGAGCTACAGATGTGAGAGAAAGCAGAAGCCACTGTGAATTGAAAGGGAGTCAGGCTGGAGGGTTTAGAGCCCAGAAGCCTTCAGGTAGAGATTGTATAGTCAGACTTAAAGGTTCATTGCCTGTACTGGGAACCAGCCTCACACTGAGTTAACTCTCTCAGCTGCTAGACTGATATAGATGAAGATGGTGAAGTTAAAAAAAATTGGGGCTAGGAATGTGGCTTAGGGGTAGAGTGCTTACTTAGCATGCATGAAGCCCTGGGTTTGATTGCTCAGTACCACAGAGACAGAAAAAGCCAGAAGTGGCACTGTGGCTCAAGCGGTAGAGAGCTAGCCTTGAACATAGGCTCAGAGACAGAGCCCAGACCCTGACTTCAAGCCCCAGGACTGGCAGAAAAAAAAAAAAATAGCAGGTATTCTAGAGAGCATCTGAGAAGTTTAGATGTTATTTGGGGGGCGGGGGGGAGAAGGGGACTTGTTTTATTTCCTTATTCATTTTTGTTCACTTTTTGTACCTCGGTAATTAATTTTTTTCTGTTTTTGTAATTTGGTTTGGGTCTCGGCTTCAAGCCAAGGATACAAAGTATGATTCAGTATAATAATCACATAAACAAAATGGACAAAAGTCACATAGTTGTCTAAAGCAGTACTGAAAAGCCTTTAACAAAATTCAACATCCTTTTATGTTTCATAAAAACTGTGAAAAGAAAAAACTGGGATTAAAAGGAAGTTCTCCAACATAGACAAGGCAATATATGACAAACCTACAGCCAGCATCATAATAAACATGGAACACTAAAGTCATTCTCTTTAAAAATAGGAATTAGATGAAAATATCCACTCTACCTACTTATTCAAAGTAGTAATGGAATTCCCAGCTAGAGCAATACAGCAAGAAAGAGAAATAAAGCCAGGTACCAGTGGCTCACACCTGTAATCCTAGCTACTCAAGAGGGTGAGATCTGAGGATCAGGTCTTTTCCTGGTCAGGAAATGTCTGTGAGCCTCTTACTTCCAATTAACCACACACACTTACACAAAAGAAAGTGGAGCTGTGGTTCAAGGGTAGAGAGCTAGCCTTGAGCAAAAGAAGCTCAAGAGAGTACCCAGGCCCTGAATTCAAGCCCCAGGACTGGCACCAAAAGAGAGGAGGGGGAGGGGGGACAGAGAGAGACAGAGGGAGAAAAATAAAAAGGATTTGAGTAGGAAAAGAAGCCGTCAAATTATCCCTGTTTACAGATGATATGATACATATTTTAAAACTCTAAAGATTCCTTAAGAACTCCTAGATCTAATTATCACTCTGAGCAAAGCAGTAGGAAATGAAATCATCATGCAAGAATTTAGCTTTCCTATGAACTAACAACAAACAAGTTGAAAAAGAACTCATGAAAACAACTCCATTCCCAACAGCCTCAGACAAAAGTAAAATACCTAGGAATAAAGCTAACTTAATAGGTGAAGACCTTTACAATAAAAATTCTAAATCTTGAAGAAGAAAAACAAATGAAGATAACAAAAGAAAAACAGCTCATGCTTATGGATTGGCAGAAATAATATATGGCTATATTACCAAAAGCAATCTCCTTCAAAATTTCAATCTCATTCCTCACAGACACTTCAAAGAAAATTCCTCAAATTCACATGTAAGCAGAAAGCACCCCGAATGCGCAGTCAAGGTGAGTCAAGGTGGTTTTGAGTACAAGGCGCAATGCTGGAGATCTCACTTAAGATTATACTATAGAGTCATCCTAACAAAAGTAGCATGATACATAAAGACAGGCATGAAGACCGAAGGAACAATGAGGATCCAGAAACAACTCCACACAGCTACAATCATTTGCTTTTTTATGAAAAAGCCAAAAACACACACGGGAGAAAAGGCAGCTTCTTCAACAAATGGTGCTGGGAATCTGCGTGCAAAAAGCTAAAACTTAACGACCCTATCGCTCACTCTGTATAAGTATCTAGTCAAAATGAATCAGAGATATATTTTTTTTGTCAGTCATGGGGCTTAAACGCAGTGCCTGGGCACTGTCCCTGAGCTTTTGTGCTCAAGGCTAGCACTCAACCACTTTAAGTCATGGCTCCACTTCCAAATCAATCATCTTAAAGTAAGGTTTAAAACATTAAAACTACTACAGAAAAACAGAGGGAAAACAAAGGTAAGAGCACTATTTTCTGTATATGGGTACAAATACGCTGGAAATTATAAGCATTCACAGATGGGACTACACCAAATTACAAAGCTTCTGCACATCAAAGAAAACAATACCAGAATGAATCAACTGCCCACAAAATGGGCGAAAGTCTTTGCCCGGTACTGATTAGGTAAAGATTAATATAGAAGGAGAGCTTTAAAATTCAATACCAAAAGAACAAATAATAGTAAATGGGTAAGTAAAGTAAGCAGTGGTCAGACGAAATAAAAAAGGGCTAACATAAAGAAATGTTCACGTAGCCATAAAAGAAATGAAAATGAAAAATATGCTGAGATTTTATCTCTCCTCAGTCAGAATGGCCATCATCAAGAAAATAAACAACCACAAATGTTGGTTAGAATGTGTTGTTGTTTTTAAGCGACTCTTTTACACTGTTGGGAATGTAAACTAGAGCAATTACTGTGGAAATCACTACAGAGGTTCATCTAAAAGTAGACCTAACTTCCAACCCTACTATTGCATTTGTGGACATGTATTTGAAGCAATTTGTCATCCAAAATACGAGAGAGCCTTGTACAACCATGTTTATCATAACATTATTTATAATGACAACAGCCAGGTACCCAATAGTCAATGATATGCATACAATGGAGTAAAAAAGAACAAACATGCCATTTGCAAGATAGAACTGGAGATCATCCAGTTAAGTGAAATAAGTCAAGTTCCGCAAGCCAAATACCACCAGGCTTTGCAGAATCCGGATTTAAATCATAAAACCGTAACAATGAGCCTTGAGTTCAAATTGCATTGTCAAGGTATAACCAATGGGAGGGAGAGGGGGAATGGAGAAGAAACTAAGTGCTTCAGGGTATCAAAGTATATGTGTGGAGGTAGACAGGATGATGAAACTTGCCAAATACTGTTTTTTAAAGGAGGGAGGAGGGTTACAGGAATGTAATGAAAAGAATGGACGAGATCAAAATTTACTACATATCATTGAAAATGCCACCTGAAATTTCCTTGTGCTACTCATAGATCCTAAATGGAAATGCATTGGGTGTAAACAAGGCAGGGCCTAGGGGACCCTGTCCTGGCAACTACACTAACAACTACAAGGAAGTAACTACCAGTCACTTCCTTTCCCCTTTTCCCAAGAGGGTACTTAAGGGCTCCCCAGCAGAGGGAGGCATCAGACCTCCCCTTCACTCCTGAACCGTCTCCCCTCACCTGACCTGAGTCCTCTCTCCTGACACCATGGGTTGCTGTGGCTGTGGAGGTTGTGGTGGCTGTGGCTGCGGTGGCTGTGGAGGTTGCGGTGGCTGTGGCTGTGGTGGCTGTGGCTGTGGTGGCTGTGGCTGTGGTGGCTGTGGCTGCGGTGGCTGTGGCTGTGGTGGCAGCTGTGGTGGCTGCTGTGGCTGCTGCCGTGGCTGCTGTGCCTGCTGCTCCCCCAGGTACTGCTGCTGCCGCCGCTGCTGCTGCAACTCCTGTGGCTGTGGCTGTGGCTCCTGTGGCTGTGGCTGTGGGAAGTGCTGTGGCTGTGGCAAGTGCTGCTGTCAGCAGAAGTGCTGCTGCCAGAAGCAATGCTGCTGCTAGGTGGCTTCAATGCCTCTCTGGTCCTGGACCACAGAGATGGCAACGTTTCCCCTAACCGCTTCAAACAGCCGTGCTTGGACTCCGGGTTTCCCCAAGGTATGCACACTGCTCTCTTGCATCGTAGGCTCCTGTGTTTTCTGCTTGGGTGTTTCTGGTCTTCCTCTCTGAGGACTTTCCTATCTAGCCACAAACAGCAGCACAAGGGCTGAGACAGCTCAGCCCCCCCCCCCCCCCCCCCCCCGCCCCCCCAGATCTGCACCCAGCCCACGTGGCTCCACGCGCTTTTCCAGGCAGATCATTGTTTCCTTCCCATCCCTGTGCTTTCCCTCTGCATCCTTCCTCCCTCACCTCCCCACCCTCTCTTCCTGTCAACAGTTGCTTTGAATCTCCCAATAAACTTGAATGTACCACAGAACGTTTCTCTTTGCCTTTCCTTGGGTGTGGCTCTCTATCTCCACCATGACGCGGCCTGTGGTGGGAAGCGGTGGGGTCAGCACAGGGCAGTGATTCCCGGGGGCCGCCCTGCTGCCCTGTGGTCCTGGCACTGCGGGCCGGGGCACAGCAGTGCCGACTGTGCCTTTAATCAGCTGGGTGGGTTGTCAGAAGAGTCTGGGGACTGTTCATGTGGGGTAGCCGGCTTTCCTTTGCTGAGACAAAAGACATGAGAAAGTAACTTGAATTATGGAAGATTGGTTGGGCTCACACTGGCTGAAGTTTCTGTGCATGGTGACCAGGCCCCATTGCTTGAGTGGCAGTGGTCAGGACCCCATGGCCAGGGAGGAGCACAGCTGGTCACTTCTTGTTTTTTGATGAATAGAAACAGAGGGAGAGATGCCCATGGACAAGATAAACACCCCCCTACTCCCCACGGTCCATGTCTTTCAACTGGGTCCTGCCCCATTTCTATCAGATTCTAGTAGCCCCACAAAATTGCCAGGGCAAGGGATTAATTTATTAATGAGGTCAGAACTTCCCCCAGATTAGACCTCTGAACTTTCTTACATTGGGGACTAAGTTTTCCACACATGAATCTCCGGGGGGAATTCAAGATCCAGGCTACAAAGTGAGGTCCACAAATGTGCTCCAAATCCTGTCCTATGCTCAAGAAAAGAATACAACACTTTTTCAGAGCTACATTGGTTGTTGTCAAAATACCGACAACCTTTCTCCTTTAGATTTCCAACTTGTTAGAGCCGTTTACTAGTAGCTTAGAGGAGAGCTGACAGTGGAGTGCATTGTTTGAATTTTGGTCTTTATGTTTTAGTTTGGGTTTTAGGTTGTGGGGGGGGATTCACCTGTAAATTCAGCTGGCTGTGTGCATTTAGAGCTTTGTTCCCGTTGATCTAGCTTTTGCATGTTCTTGGCAACACAATTAATGCCATTATGTTTTTTATTAAATGGGCAGGCACCAGTGGATATGGGATTGAGTTTGTTGCTGCCAGCTAGGAAGTTTTAGGGTCAGACATCTCTGCTTGTGGAGGAGAACCTGCTCTCAAGGTGACAGATGGCCTTGCTTGTTGGCTTTGCTTGTGTATTTCAGGTAAGTTCTCAAGGACAAGACAATCGAGAAGTGGCTCAAATCAGCCAAAGCTGGGCCACTCCTCAGGAACCTCGATCACACTTTGCACTTTTCTATCAGAAATGGGATCACTTTTCCCTGAAATCATCCAACTGGCTTCCAAGTACCAATGCTCTGGTTTCCCCGCTCTCCGGAACTTTCCAGTGTCCAGTCTCTCTGCCGTACCCACGTGCTTTGCTCCAGGGCTAAAGGGTTTCAGGCTGAACATTGTGGGGATCCCTGGCTGAGTCTAGAGCCTGGAAGGGGAAAGCCAGCCTGCGATCCTGTGTGGAACATCGCCTCATGGCTCAGACTGTCCCTTTGTTTGCATGAGTTCAGCCCTCAGGTCTGGAGGAGGGAGCGACGTGTAAAAATGAGTTCCTTTCTGGCTGAGACTTTCCTCCACGGTTTCAGCATGTGATCATTTCCTTTGAATGTTTTTCTTCCTTATTTCATAGAGGAGACAGTATGGCCAAAGTATTGATGTAACTCTAGCATGATGCAATCATGTGTCCTGCATGCCTTCATCTCCTGCACATTTTTCTCAAGTCTTATCTGCAGGGTGCTTTTATTTAAAACTTCTACGTAGTGTTTCTTAATACTTGTCATCATATAAGAGTGTGTGTGTGTGTGTGTGTGTGTGTGTGAGTGAGTGAGTGTAGGGGGAACATATTCCATGTGACAAATAGTTGTTGAAGCTGGGTGCCAGTGGCTCACGCCTGTCATCCTAGCTACTCAGGAGGCTGAGATCTGAGGATCACTGTTCAAAGCCATCCCAGGCAGGAAAGTCCGAGAGACTCTGATCTCCAATAAACCACTCAGAAAACTGGAAGTGGTGCTGTGGCTCAAGTAGTAGAGCACTAGCCTTGAGCTGAAGAGTGCAGGGACAGTTCTCAGGCCTAGAGTTCAAGCCTCACGACCACCAACAACAACAACAAAAAAGTAGAATTGTCCTTATCCTAAGAGGAAGTGGCTCTTTGGGGCACTGTGATAACACAGGAAGATGAATCCATAGCCAAATGCTCTGAGAAATGCATGCCAATAAAATCCAGTGCAACTGGTGGAACAAGAACCAGAATAACCCTACAGGTTACATTTTTATGTGCACGCATGAAAACCAAGCCATTTCTGGGTGCATGTGGGAGAAAGGAAATTGGGAAACCTGTCACTGAGCGGGCTTTCAGCATCAGCGACCATGAAGACTCGAGATGGGAAAGCAGGAGGGGAAGAGGAGAAGGGCCTCCCAGAGGATCGCTGAAGGCCCCTGCTAGGCCCACAGAGGAGGGATGAAGACCAGAAGTTGAGAGGGCACAGCCACATCTGGAAATACAGGTAGGGATCTTGGGGCGGGGGGGGGGGGGAAGGGGGTGATAAAGAAGAGTGGAGGTTTGCAAGTCAGCGGGAACTGTGATTCCTATTTCATAAAGATGACTGACAACAGAACTAGGACTTGGGAAATGCAACTGAAAATGGGGACATGTATGCAGTGTCTTGGTTTACATAATGTGGTCCTCAAGGTCAGGGTATCAAGAGGGGGAAAAGCAATGAGCTGGACAGGTAATATTCCCCAGGGTTCATTATCCCAGGGGAGAGAGCAGGGTCACATGAACAGTAATAACCAGTCCTTTCCTGGCTCTCGTAGTGAGTCCTTTTATAAGTGGTTGATATTTATTAAACATGTTGATCAACTGACTGATAAATTAGTCTCCACCACATTGTGTACTATGGGAGTCTTTTCACCTTCTTCAAAGCCCTTCCCACCACCCCCCCTCCAGCCCCCTCTGTGAGGATCCTCAAGAAGTCAGGGCTAACACGTGCAGAACTCTCCCAGTGGACAGATCCTTCCACTTGCTCATCTCACGACTCCTTCTGGTCTCTCAAGGCTGGCAAGGAAACAGCTCTGAGGCCCCAGGAGCACTTGGTAGGCGCTGACTCCCATGTCTGATGCCACAGCTCTACTACGATGAATCCTGCCGCTGTTACCTATCACTGCATCGTTGCAATTGCTGTCATTGCTAAAACTGGCCATACCTGTGTCAAGGTCACCCTGCCCTGACATCCCTCACTGCACTGGAGAGAATATCCTTGCCCTACCTGCTCACATGGTCTGCCACGTGTGCTGTCACATTGCCCTGGGCCCTCCATGTCTCCTAAGGAATTCTCTCATTTCATCTCCACATTCCTCAGGCACAGATACAATGGAATACAATGGTTATAGATCCACAACAAGGTCGATAGCATATTAGTGAACATATTGATCCCTCTTGAGGACACACAGAATAGTGACTGAGGGAAGAAGGTGAAAAGAACTCACATAGTACATAATGGTGGAGAACTTCATCTATCAGCTAATCGACCAACGCCTTCAACAAGCGATAGAGACAGATATAGAGATATAGATAGATATTAGATAGATATTTGATATAGGTATATATTATATTGATATATTATATATTATATTAATATATTATATACTATATATTAGAAAAATAGATATATATCTATACCTATATAATATATAGATTACTTATATCTAGCTATATAATCTACAGATAGATTATATATTATATCCATCTATATATGTCTGATAATCTATAGATTATAGATAGATAGATGGAAAATAGTTAGATAAATAGATAGATTGATTGATTATCTGGTGTCCTGGATACATAAAGGATGTTATTTAGGGCACCTATCAATTAACTTCCTATTTGTAGCTCTATGTCAAAATATAGATAGATAGATAGATAGATAGATATAGAGATGGATATATATTCTTCAAAATAGCTTTAAAATGGAGTATTATTTTAAGGCCAAACTTTTCTGTTTGACCTTTTGCCCTTAAAATGACTTTGGTTTGGGTTTTGCTTTTGCTAGGATAGATCCTGCTCTGAATCTCAAGAAACTCTGTCAGGCTGGCCTGCTTCACCATGTCTTTCCACTTCACCAGACACAGTCTCTGGACCTGCAGAGTCTAAGTCCAAGCTGAGACATCACTCCCTACGCGAGAATGACATTATGGAAGGCATAACTGATGAAAATTTGTAGCTACTCCAAATGCGGCTATTCAATTCTATTTCCATTCTAATAAAGTAGCCAGCTAGTACCATTTCTCTCTATACTTGCGACAGCCTGCTATCTTCCTTGCCAATTCTCCATGTAACTTAGTTCAAATGTATGATTCTACTTGTGAATAAGCTCGGGTTTATTTATGGAAAGGCAAGTTGACAAAAGCGCCTCATTGTTTTCTCTTCTCTCCAATTCACCCTTCAACCCACCTATTCAGATAATGGTAAGACATTAATAAGCTTCCAAATAGTATGGAAAATACCATTCAGAGCCTCTGCTTCTGGTTGGTTTGATAAGGAGTAGATGACAACAAATAAGCTTCTTATTATCTCAAAGGAAATGGAGTTATTTTTTGTCTTGAACATTGCAGACGTGTGCTTTCTCCTCTATATTTTGTGGGCAAATGTGTGAAGGAATACTTTTATTATTATTTTTTTAAGTACCCTGCTTTCTTTTTTTCCTGGTAAAGGACCAAAAGTTTCTGTCCACTGAAGCGCTGCCCCAGAGAAAGGACAGATGTCAGTCAATGTGGCCAAAAGATGTGTGCTCAGGACCTTTCCCAGCAGAGAGGAACTTGGAGAAAGGACAGAGACTGAAATCACCAGGACCCAATATTACCCACAGATTCTAGGGCACCATGTTTAATCCTAACCATAATGCCTTCCCTGTAAAGGGATGTCAAAGGCCCTGTAATTACCCAGAGCACTAGATTCCTACATAAATACTCTCTACTAGGGCTTTTGATTTTATTGAGTTATTTAAAACATAGAAAAATAATATCAGATGATGAGCATAACAACTCATTCAAATTATGTCTACTTCGGGATTTGTCTAAATAAAAGCAGTCCATTGGGCAGTACAGGGATAGACAATAATTCCACCTTCTAATCCAATACCCCTAAGGCCCAGGTGAGGAGATAGCAATGAACGTGAAGCCCATTAGTCAGAACGTGGCTCCAGTGAATAGGAACGCCAGCCAAAAATAACCAGATGTCAGTGTCCTAGATCTATAAAGGATGCTATTTAAGGCACCTATCAATTAACCTCCTGTTTATAGTTCTATGGCAAAAGATAAATATCTGAGCAAAAGCAAACCAAATCAACAAGCATCTGTTGTTGAACCCTTGTTATGTGGGAGGTAAGATGGGTGATATAAAAAAAATGTTTATCTAAATGATTTCTAAACCACTAAGAGAAAAGAAGAGCTAATTAGAAAGCAAAGAAGAAAAAATACATTTATAATTCAGTCCAAAAAAAGAAGCAGTGTCTCTTAACAGTAATACTCATAAGACAATATGTTGGAAATGATCTGTAGACCTTGGGGAGGAAGAATTGAGGAGAGAGGGGGTAACAAATTAGACAAGAAATGGACTCACTACCTTACTTATGTAGCTGTAACCCCTCTGTACATCACCTTGACAATAAAATTAAAGTCAAAAAAAAAAGAAGCAGTGTCTCGAAGTGGCTGGTAAAGTTCAGTTGCGTATGACAGATGTGACAAATTATTTCCAATGATGAAATAAAGAAAGGAAGATTTTATGAAGAGTGCAGAGCTGCAGCTGAGTCTCATATGAAAACAGTGAAGTTGATGAGATGGAAGGAAGGAAGAGTAGAAGAAACAGGATCAAGTCTCACACCACCCAGCACAACCCTCTACCTCCACAAAAACATGACCTGGACTTTTCAATACTTCAATTCCCTGATAAAATGATCATGCCTCTATCATAGGGTTTTTGGTCAGATGTGAGGCTGGAACTCAGGGCCTGGGAACTTCCCTTGAGCTTTGTTGCTCAATGTTAGTGTTCTACTGCTTTGAGCCACAGATCCACTTTTGGTTTTCTGGTGATTAATTGGAAGTAAGAGTCTCATGGACTTTCCTGCCCAGGCTGGCTTTGAACTGAGATCCTTAGATCTCAGCCTTCTGAGTAGCTAGGATTACAGCCAGTCCTTTTTGCTTTAGTTATTTTGCAAGCAAGTTCTTGTGGGGTTTTGTTCCCCCCCAGGTTGGCTTGAGCTGAGATCCTACTATTTATGCCTCCCACACACTAGGAAGACAAGCATGTGCTACCACACCCAGGTTGCTGCAGCCTATGTCGTCGGCCACACACCAGCACCACGCTCCCTGGTGACCATTCTCCTGCTGCCCCACACACTGAGCACCTGCCAGAGCCTCATTCTTACATTTTCCTCGAGTCCTTTTTCTTAGTAATTCAATGCTACACTACTTCTAAACATTTCTCAGATGTCTTCATTGCACTATTTGATGTTGGTTTTTGTGGTTGGTGGTGGTGGTGGTTACAGGGCTTGAACTCCGGGTCTGAGTGCTGTCCCTGAGCAATTTTGCTCAAGGTTAGCACTCTATCAGTCTGAACTGTAGCATCACTTCTGGAAGTTCATTGGAGATAAGAGTCTCATGGACTTTCCTGCCGGGGCTGGCTTTGAACCATGATCCTCAGATCTCAGCCTCCTGAGTAGCTAGAATTACAGGCATGAACTACCAGCGCCAGGCTGCAGTGTAGTTTAAGATTCCTATAATCTGTCATTTCCCTGATCACTACAATGGCATCTTTGTTTTTCTGCCCCTTCAATCTATTCTCCTTGTGCTGTCAAATAGTTATATTTGTCCAAACACTTGAGTGAAATGCTTTCGGATCTGGACACCTGGCTTATCTCCCAGCACATTCTATGCTCACCGGCATAGAATTATATGATCACCCCTGATCTCCGATCTTTGAACCCAGAGTTGCCTCCAGCTCTCCCTAAACCGTTCTCAACACATCTTTACCACAACGGCTGCCTTCATCCTTCTTGACTTCTTAGCTCAAGCATCTATGAGGCTTTCTATTGACGGTCTAATCTCACTCAAAGCCTGGGCTAAGTATCCAGACTCCATTCTCATACTAACCTGGGATGCTGTGAGCCACAGCTCTTACTGAACTACACAATAGTTATCACTTACTTACTTGGCTTCTGCATCCAGCTATGAGTACAATAGGGCCAGGGACCAATACCTGTTGTCGCCTTCCTCAGCAATCAGCACTGTACAGTACATACTGTGGATGCAGAAATCCATTCTGGAGTCACAAGTGACAAAACAGGAAACAAAGTGTGCGTGTATGTGTGTGGGCCATTTTGTGAAGAGTACCATTTCCTGTTCATAAGAACAATAACAAACAAGGAAGGATTCTTGAGGCTCAGAGGCAAATAACTTCCCTAAGGTAGATAGATGTAGGTGAGGTATAAGAAAAAAAAAGGGGGGGGACTTAGGTTAAAATCACGCCACTTCTACATGGTCTTGGGTAGATTCAAGAGGCATGGAATATAGCAAAGGAATCCAGCTCCAAGGTGTCGTGAATGCAATCAACGCTGGAATCCTGAATAAAGAGAACTTCAGGAACTCCTTGAGATGTCTGTAAACAGTCCTCTTCCTTCTGCCCACCAGCATCCCATCAGTAAGGGGTTGACAAAATAACTGTTAGCTCAAAAACAGAGACCGTGTCACATGAGCCCAGAAATAGCTCTTAGAAGGAAGCTCTTACAAAGGAAGCAACTAGTGTTTGGCTTTTGGTAGGAGGAATCGAGGCCCACCTGGAGAGTCAGGAAAGGTCCCGTGACAGCACATGCATGCATGAGCCCAGGAAGGTGAAAGGGAGGAAGAGGAAATGATACAGCATGAAAAAAAAAAAACAGATGAAAATTCTGAAACTCAGAATGCACGGAAAAGGCTTGGGGTGGGTTTGATGGGAAGCAATCGGGACTCACTATTGTAAATATTTGGGTGGATTTCTTACCTGCTAATGCCCCAGTCTTTTTAATCTGTGAAATGGGTCTGAGACAGCTAACCTGAGCTGCGGTGTGGAACACAGGCGTTGTTTTTACAGACAGAAGGGCCCCAGGGAACGTACCACCCACTCTACCTTTCTGTGTGTCTCAAAAGAGAGGGAGCTGCTACTTCGCTACTTCATGGTTGGTGGGAGGAGATAGAAAGTAGGGCTCTGACTGACATCAAAGGGAGGTTCCCCTCCTTCCTACTGGGTGGACTCCTCCTACCAGCAAACAGCAGGGGCCTGGCAGCTCCGCCCTCCCAGAAGGCCTGTCCAGTAGGGTCTTCAGGTGAAATCAGCAGCAGGAAGAAGGGACTCCTAGCTCTCCCTCATACACCCCTAGCTCCTACCTTGGTGGAAGCTTCCAGCCTCTTCGGAAACCAGTGGACAACCACAGGGCACCTTCTCCCTTTCAAGCCCATTCTTCATTCCTTGAAATGAAGCCCCAATTTCCACCTTCCTCATGCCGTGCGGCGGGGCTTCCTTCTCTTGGGCAAGATACCTTTGGCTGGGATTCCCACAAATAGCATCACTGGAGTAGACTCCCGGAGATCCCCAAGCCTGGGGAACTCTGAGGACCTCATCTCCCCCAGAGAACACATTTTTGGGGTAGCCACCCAGGCACTGGGATCTCTGGAATAGCTATGGGTGTGAAGCTTGGGGCCCCTGGCTGGTGTCAGGAACATGTAGGCCAGATTTTGATTGACAGCAGGGCATGGAAGAATTGTCAAAGCAACAGATACACAAACAACACCAAAGAATATTTTATTTTCCATCAAGTAATTTTATTAAGACATCTTAAAGAACAAAGATAGAAGAGACGGCACTTGAGCAGGCCACACCCACATGGCCAACTCCAGCCCTGAATATTCGTAAAAGATGGAATTCAAATAATGCACAGTATTTAGGGTTTCCAATTGACTGACTGACTAATTGACTGACTGACTGGATGCAGTCATCAGTGCTTGCTTTGGTTCCTAGTGTGTTCGGTACAAAAAAGCAGGACAAATGAATGTAGAGTGTGAGCAAAGGAAGATCTCAGAAGGCCAGGGACCTGGCAAGGGAGGCAGAAGCGGGTGAGTGGCAACACACCGGTCAGGGAAAGAACAGAAAGAGCAGGGGAAGCACGATCTTACCAGCGCAGAAGAAAGCGTGGCCCCAAACACTCCTAGGGAGTCGCATAGCAAGGAGACTACCTAGCAGCAGCACTTCTTGCAGCAGCATTTCTGTTGGCAGCAGCACTTCTTCTGGCAACAGCAGCACTTCCCACAGCCGCAGCCACAGCCACCACAGCCACAGCCACAGCCACAGCCACAGCCACCGCAGCCACAGCCACAGGAGTTGCAGCAGCAGCGGCGGCAGCAGCAGCACCTGGGGGAGCAGCAGGCACAGCATTCGCGGCAGCAGCCACAGCAGCCACCACAGCAGCCACCACAGCCACAGCCGCCACAGCCACAGCTACCACAGCCACAGCCACCACAGCCACAGCCACAACCCATGGTGTCAGGAGAGAGGACTCAGGTGAGGTGAGGAGACAGGACTCGGGAGAGAAGGGGAGGTCTGATGCTCCCGCTCTGTTGGGGAGCCCTTAAGTACCCAAACTGGAGACTAGAAGTGGGGGGCACATGACCACTTCCTTGTTGCCGTTCTCTGGGAAAAGCTTCGCTCTTCCTGTGTTGTTGTTGTTGTTGTTGTTTAACTCTTATTATGTTCTTTCTTCTCCGTTGAGCATAGCTGACCTCTGTCCCACCTCTTGGGGCTGTGTCACCAAGGCCCGCACTATTTTCACGGATAGCCAGTTATGGGATAGATGAGCCAGATGGAGAGCTCTGCTCTTTGGCATTGTCCACACTCACCAGCGCTTTCCCGGGACAGTCAGACAATTCCCCTCTCCAGGGAAAGGCCGAGGGCTCGTGTCATGCACAGGATGTAACCCACAGCAGGTCAACGTCAGCACCTGTGATCTCCATCATTACTGTGGATGCCACCGTTCAAAGAGACCCAGGCAAGTAGACTAGCAGCCAGGGCTGTTTCTTTTACCTGGGAGACGGATCCTGTCCTGAACACAGACACTGAGCTTGTTCAGGGAGGTATCCGATCACCCACATTCATGAAGCCTGCACTGTTCAGATCCATCTTCTTCTCACATGCCATACATTTGCTTGCCTAAGTAATATTTCTCCTGCGAGTTATGTATGTAAGTCCAGTGTTAATGACAAGGGCGGCAAGGTGAGGTCTCAGAGACCCCTGAACCTCCACTGTTCCCAGAGGACTTCGTTGTCTGATTTCTGGTTGTACAGAGTTATCTCGGACTTCATAGATAGTGCCCTGCTCGGGGGAGAGGAGGAGGTAGAGGTAATAGTGTTTAAGGCATTTGAATGAGGAATCATTCAAATAAAGTCCAACAGGCTCTTTAACCCTGGCCTTCTCAGAGGTTTTCCTTTTTCCCTTTCCCTGTGACGCTAGAAGGGGAAGGAGGAGGATGCTATACAGTCTGGCCTTTGAACTTATGTTCAGTCTAGAAAGCACTGCTTTTCTCTTTTCCTTGCAGGTGTGAAGCCCTGACTTCAAACACTAAAACCACCAAAACAGAACAAGCGAACCCCACTTGTAGTGGATCTGGGGACATAAAAGGAGAAATCTATGTATAAAGTATACTAGATTCATGGATGTTTCAATGTCTAAAAATCTTAAAAGATTTTACCTTTTAAACACACACACACACAAACTCCCTGGTTGCTTGTGTGGCATTTCCCCCTGCATTTTCTTCCGGTGGTTTCCTAGCTGCAGGTCTTTGCACTTACGTCTTTGAGTCAACATTTCTAACAGCTGAGGCGACAAGGTGTGACTTCCATTTCTTCTGCCTATGGAGGGCTCCATCATCGTCGATAAAAGATGGACGCCCACATTTTATATTACCTTAGTGCTTCGCCAGTCACCTTTCCCCACATTCATGCTTCCCTGGGCGACTTCTACTTTGTGATTTACTATTTCTATCAGGGAACTTTTGGCTTGCCTTTTGGACAAGGCGTCTACAACGTTGCTGATAGGAGGAGGAGGGACAGAAAGCAGTCACTGAGCTCTTCCCCGGAGGTTTCTCTGTGTAAAGGTAGGAGAAATGCCATCTGAAGGGTTTCTGTGCTGTCAGGAGCGTCTGGAAAGCTGGTGGATCTCACTGCTCTTTAGGAAGTATCCTGGAGGGGCAGGGGGCAGCCAATCACTGGAGCTCAGTGGGTAGAGGGGGAGTGTGGGGAGACACAAAGAGATTTGTTGGCCCAGAAATGAGGCTTGGAGAGGGCCATGCTGTGACACATGGAAGGAGAGGACTGGACCCATCCCGCCAGCACCAGGGACGCCGCAGTGGAGAGTCCAGTATCTTGTTGTACGGAGGGAAGAGGCAGCTATCTGAAGTCAAGGCAGCAACCTGGATGTGTTCCTTCTGGGAAGAGGCAGGGCGGTGGCACAGCTGCATGTGTGGAAGTCATTTCTTTGGCCTGGAGGGGCCTGAGCTTCCTCCAATCTGCCTTCTACACACCCAGCCCCGCTCTTTCTTTCTCATTTCCCAGTGAAATTCCAAGGGGCCTGCCCTGGGAAAGCCTTGGTGAGTGTGGAAAATGCCGAAGAACAGAGATCTCCACCTGGCTCACCTATTCCATAAATGGCTATGTGTGAAAATAGTGCGGGCCTTGGTGACACAGCCCCAAGAGGTGGGACCGAGGTCAGCTATGCGCAACTGAGAAGAGAGAACATGATAAGAGACAGACAGAGAGACAGAGAGAGAAAGAGAGAGAGAGAGAGAGAGAACAAACAGGAAGTGCAAAGGTTTTCCCAGAGAAATGGAAACAAACAGAAACAAATGGCAACAAGGAAGTGGTCATGTGGCCCCCACTTCCAGTCTCCAGTTTGGGTACTTAAGGGCTCCCAACAGAGGGGGAGCATCAGACCTCCCCTTCTCTCCCGGGTCCTGTCTCCTCACCTCACCTGAGTCCTCTCTCCTGACACCATGGGTTGCTGTGGCTGTGGTGGCTGTGGCTGTGGTGGCTGTGGCTGTGGCTGTGGCTGTGGTGGCTGTGGCTGTGGTGGCTGTGGCTGCGGTGGCTGCTGTGGTGGCTGCTGCGGCTGCTGCCGTGAATGCTGTGCCTGCTGCTCCCCCAGGTGCTGCTGCCGCCGCCACTGCTGCTGCAACTCCTGTGGCTGTGGCTGCGGTGGCTGTGGCTGTGGTGGCTGTGGCTGTGGCTGTGGCTCCTGTGGCTGTGGCTGTGGGAAGTGCTGCTGTTGCCAAAAGAAGTGCTGCTGCCAACAGAAATGCTGCTGCAAGAAGTGCTGCTGCTAGGTGCCAGTCCAGCCCCCCGCAGCATCCTCTGAGACGTTGCTGGCTGTGGGTGAGTCTCTACCCCTCTCCATGTCTGTTTCCGTGACCTAGCAGTGGCCCCCTGGGCGCTTAGGGCTGTGGGGTGATTTCACGCTCTTTGTAAGATCACAATGAATACTTTCAAAATGTTAATACTGACACGAACAAGACCTGTGAAACCCAGAGATGACTAAGCTGCTGGAAATAATCAGTATGTTTAGCGACTGGGAGATGGGGTCATAGTTGTGAACTCATATGTTCCAGAAATTCAATCCCATGACTTCTTCCATTCTTTCATTTCTTTTCATTGGGCTGCATATTATATGCTATTCCTCCTATGTTTTCTATCTGTACTCCTTTAATCCTGAAACTTAACTGAACAGAATATATCATATATTAATGGCCAAAGATCCCATGTGTATCTTTTAATTACCTTGTGATGACATAACCGTCTGTGTGCTGTAAATTCATTGCAGCTCAATAAAGATACCCTTGTTGGGAAGAATTCACTGTACTGTCAGACTCATTTTTTTCAACGATCAACATCATGCCAAGACATCTAACTGCAAAGAAATGCTATGCATATCCCCTCATTTACAATATCACTGTTAGTGACACTTTTGTTTGCTGGTTTTTGTGCCAGTCCTGGGGCTTGAACTCAGGTCTGGGCACTGTCCTTGAGTTGTTTTCACTCAAAGATAGTGCTCAACCACTTACTTGAGCCACAGCTCTACTTCCAGCTTGTTTGGATAGTTAATTGAAGAGAAGAGTCTTATAGAACTTTTCTACTTGGACTGGCTTCAAACCACCATCCAGAGATCTCAGCCTCCTGAGTAGCTAGGATTACAGGCCTGGACCACCAGCGCCTGGCTGTGACACACAGAAGTCAACAGAAATGTTCACTCCCCAAATGCCTAAAACTCAGTTCCATACATCATCAAGGATAGGAACTCAGGAGCTTGTTTGGGTTGCTGCTCTTTCAGAAAAACAGGAAGTATTCTTACCCAAATTAGCATAATCTCCTCCTGAAAAGGACTATGTTCAAACAAATTGATTTTTGCTTTTCAATTTTCCCTGTCTTTGTTTTTCTAATCCTACTTGGAAGTACTTAGGCCTTGGACACAGAATATATACTAGAGAGACAGATTCTTAAAAGGAACTGTCACCAGAGGAGCTAAGCAGGAACTTGGCTTCTTGATGTCTCCCTGCTGTGGTAGTCAAAACATATTGGGAGAAGTGCAAGCAAATTCACTGACCTCAGTTTAGGCTGATTCCTAAAACTCCAGGTCCTAGTCTCTTTGTTTTACTCTAGTATCAATCTTAGAGATGGTGATAATGGCTTCAGTTTATATTTTCCAGCGTCTAAGTGTATTCTCCATCTCTTCTCCATGGAGAAGGAGAAGCAAAACCGAAGTACAATATGGTACTATCGTACTAATACACATTCTTATGCAAGAGGACGACAGTTTTAAGCCTGTGGATGTGCAACTGTGCATACCAGGAACTCAGGCATTGTGCTTTTCCCACCGTTGGAAAACAGATGTGACACACATTGATTATTGAGACAGAGTCTCACCAGGCTGGCCTTGGACTGAGCTCCTCTGATCTCTGCCTCCTAAGTAGCTAGAATTTCAGGCTTGATCCAGCCAGCATGTCTGACTCAACCATGGAGTTTTAGAATACAGTAAAATAAAATTATGTCATTTGCAGGAAAATGAATGTAATAAGAGATGATGCTAAACAAGCTAGATACAGGACAAATATCACAATTTTTCTCATTTTCAAAATGTAGATTTTGTTTTGTAAAGGATAGGAAAATAAAAGGGGGTCTATTTTGAGAAGAGAAAGGGAATCAGTAGAGGAGAGAGAAGTGGAAGAAAGAGAAAGTAATGAAGAGGTGAATATCATCAAAATAAAATACATAAATGTATAAAAATGTCAATCTGAAGCACATTAAAAAAGGATAAAAATGACTAAGAACCATGCTCTTCATCATGCAAGCAGAGCTGTGCCTCAAATGGCAGCAGACCAGCTTTGAGAGAAAAAGCTCAGGGATAATGCCCAGACCCTACCCAGACCCTAATTTCAAGCCCAAGTACACACACACACACACACACACACACAGACACACACACACACAGAGACACACACACACACACACACACACACCAGAGAAAACTCAAGCAAATATTGAGACCAGATATTGTGCTCAAAACCCTGTTTAAATGTACCTGCCCTTACCTTCCACAATAATCAGATAAAGTCGATTTTCTCTCATAACGTGAGTGTAGTGATCAGCAAAAGAACCTCAGGACAGCTTCTCTTGCTAGCCTGTCCACTGTATAAATAGATCAGGAATTATATGGGAACAAACAATGTAGTGAAAACAATCATTCAAGGAGATAACATTTTGGGGATTTGCAGACTTGAGAAACATCTCGTGACTAGGTGATTAGAGTCAATAGGTAACATGTGGCCCCACAGTCTACCTGAGCAGTGCCCACCAGTGTGTGATCTCCCTTCCCCTACATAAGCCAGTCCTACCTAAATAAGCGCTTCAGGAAGATGGCTCTTGAGGACAAGAATCCCTCCCAAACGGTAGGCTAGCTTGTCATGATAAAGCTCTATACCACTATCATGTCTCTTAACCAACTGGACTGACTGGCTTCTGGGATACAGAAACTACCTCCTCCCTAAAGACTTCAGCAACTACTTGAGACGGTTTAGAAAATAGGAAGAATTAATTATACTGGTCTGTGGCATATGCTCTATTTTTAGAAATTTGGCCATTTGCCATTTGGAAGGAGAACTTGTAAATAGGTCAGGACAGTGTCATGAGCAAGGGAGTCACACAATCTTATCATGGTGTCAGAATTTGTTGAATAATAATAAATTCATGAGTTCTGCCAATTCTTTTGGCTTTAGTGGCCAGGTACTATTGACTTCACTTGATATTAATGGTGCTGGCAATCACAGGCTCTCTTACAATCTTAATTACTACCATGAAGTCTCAGCTTGCATTTACACTTCACACAATTGTGTGTGTGTATGTGTGTGTGTGTGTGTTAGAGAATGACTAAGGGTTAAAGTGGTTGTAGGGCTCAAAGGGGACCATGGAAGACAAAAGTATATCTCTATTATAAAAAGAGGGTCACTACAGGTGGTTAGACATTAACCTAAGCAACCCAGCCACTAAGCTATTCAGTAGCCAGGCAGTCAAAGCACTCATCCATTTCAGGGCACCTGGCTCCTTCCAGGCTCAGAGTCCAGATGAAGAAAGACAAGAAATGAATGGTGACTGGAGCCTGGCACCAGTTCACATCTGTAATCCTAACTTCTCTGAAGGCTAATGTCTGAGGATTGTGGTTTCGAAACCAGCCCAGGGAAGAAAAGTCCTGTGACAGTCTTATCTCCAATTAACCACCAGAAAACCAGAAGTGGCACTGTGGTTCAAAGTGGTGGAGTGCTAGCCTTGAGTGAAAAAGCTCAGGGACAGCGCCCGAGCCCTGAGTTCAAGCCCCACAACCATCACCACCAACACCAACAAAAAAGAAATGAATGGCAATTGGAATGGACCTCAGCAAGCAGGAGGATCATGCTGAACTGAAGCCAAGGGACGGAATCTGCAGTTCCCTGGCCAAGCATCTGGTGATGAATGCAATAGCTGGTCCTACTTACTCAGAGCCAGTCCCTGGACAATGCATGAGCTTCATCTCCAATGACCCTGTAACGTATCCCTGTTCACAAGACCTGAATGTGTTTGAGGGCAAGAATCCTGCACTTTGGGTCTTGACTTGCCAGCTCTTTTCAAAGCAGACAGCAAAATGAACCCCATGGGTGCTCCATGTCACCAAGAATCCATTGAAAGACTCCACTTACAAGGCCAGCAAAGAGGGGTATTGAACAATTCCTGATAAAAGGCCAGGAGTGAAACTGAGGAGCTGTCATTAAGCACCTAGTTTAGTCGTGACCTTCTCCTTCCACTTGAAGAAGGCATTCTGCAAAGAAAAGTTACAAACTAGCTACACACCAAATTGCACCTGTACCTTCCAGAAATAGTTTGGATTAAACTTGAAAAAAACATTATCCAGACAATGAAGAAAGTCTCACAAGACATCCATTGAAGCCTACTTGTTATTTAAACAATAAATAAAAGTGGTTTCCAAAGGGAAAGAAAGGCCAAGTGACTGTGGAGATCAGGTGAATGGAAATTCAAAGAACATTATCCTGAAAGTAGACATCCCTTTTAAAATATCATACCAGTGCTCTGGAAAAAGACGCTAAGGTGACCTCCCAATTCAACTAAGAGTTATGGGTGTTATTGAATTTCTATTATTTGTTGCCCCTAATCTGGAAAGCATAATCTCTACAAACAAGAGTTACAAACAACAATAGGAACCAACAGACAAGAAAGCAGCCCCACTAGTTAGGCAATAGAAAGAAAACGTTTGCAATGAGGTATGTAAAGCAATAAATCAGTGCGGATGCTTTCTATTGCTTGCCAGCTAACTGTTTCAACAGGTTTTCAATAAGCTTGAAACTTAGCCTCCAGCGAGTCTGGCCTGCCTGCTTCTTCCCATGAGCCCAGCTTGCACCCGCAGACAGTGGCTGTGCGTTGCCCAGGCTGGAGTCGCTGCATAGGAACACTAACCCCAAGAGACAGCTCCTTTATTCTGTTCAACCACCAGCCTCTTGATCCTGGGATTACAAAGTTTTCCAGCAGGACCAAAGCAAGAACAAAGAGATTCACCTGTTACCTGGCACCTTGGGTCTTCAAAATGGCTTTTGTCTATTTTTCAAGGAAGGTGTTAATGGGCTTTTTTTTTTTTGTCTTTGAGTTATTCAGACACAGAACAGAATAAAGACTTAGAAACTAAGAGCCACGAAAGGGAACATAAAACAGGTATCTGAGCAATACTGCGGACCCAGCAGGCAGGACCAAAATCTTCATCAAACACCTCTCTATGAGAGCCAGGGGAGATGGAGATGAATGTATTTACCCAGAAATAACTAGTTTGTAACGTGTTCATAAGCCTGTGGGAATACTGTGTGGGAGACTTTAATTACTACTGTCAGCTCTGAGAAGTCTCCTGAACTTGAGGTCACAGAAGAGGCTGAGTGATGTAAGGTGGATGGATAGGCTGGGAGCGAGGGACATGTGAGAGAAGTAATAGATATTAGATGACACACGTGGGCCACTGAGGAAAAGCATAAAGCATTCAAGACAAACGACCCATTTCGTTATTTGTCTCATCTTAACCCAGGCATTGGCTGGTGCCTAGGAACCAGCATCACCTAGGGTCAGGGGAGGATACGATCTACTTTGTTCTGTGACACTGTATAGCAAATGCTGCAGGTCCAGTTCTCCCATGGGTCCCTTCTAGCTCTTAAACCTGAACTGAGTTCAGTGATCATAAAGAATGGATGGTCCAAGCAGTTATTTTCACTTGGTTTGGATTATTAAAGAGTTCATTTGCAATAACATGATACACACAACTCATTTGTAGAATGATTTCAGAAAACGCTTTTTTTCATGATGAAAAGTCAAGCAGATAATGGGAGAACTGCAAATTTTTAATCAATATAAACATGTAGGCCCAAATCTTACCCCCCCACAAATGTAGTCCAAACCTGGAAGCAATTCAGACTGCTCCAGGAAAACTTCAAAACTCGTATTCATAATAAAACTTCAGAATCCATGTTAATAATTAAGAATAGTTACATAATTAATACTTGGGCAATAATAGTTAACATTTAAGGACAGAGTGTATATATTCAATATAATTCTCAGACTTAAGTTGAAGATCCATACCATGATGTACATTTTACAAATACAAAGAGAAATAAAGCCAGCACCGATGGCTCATGCTTGTAATCCTAGATACTTAGGAGGCTGAGAGCTGAGGATCACAGTTCAAAGCCAGCCATGGCAGGAAAATCCAAGAGCCTCTTATCTACAATTAACCACCAGTGAAACAGAAATGATGCTGTGGCTCAAAGTGGTAGAGCACTAGCCATGAGTGAAAAGGCTCAGGGATAGTGCCCAGGCTCTGAGTTGAAGACCCACAACAGACAAAAAAGAAAAAAGAAAAAGGAAGGAAGGAAGAAAAAAGGAAGAAAGGAAAGAAAAAAGAAAGAAAGAAAGAAAAAAAGAAAGAAAGAAGGAAAGCGAGAGAGAAAAAGAGAGAGAGAATGAGAGAGAGAGGAAGGGAGGGGGGGGAGGAAAATAAAATAAGCTGTCAAAGGTGTGTGTCTTCTAGAGGCCTGGAGCTGGCATTGGAGTCCAGACTTGAGAGATTCTACAGCTCTTGGTTGCTCCCCTCAGTTACCAGCAGAGCTGTGTGAACTGTGCATCCTAAGTAAGCCAGGCAAACCATGGGATGGAGATGACAAAATGCCACTGTCTGCCTTAGCAGTAACTACGTTGTCTTCTTAGGAAATATGTGAAAGACAACTCCTTAGTGGCAGATTATGATTACTTTAAAAGTAGTCGTAATGAAACAGAGACTAGGTTGGTTCTCAACGGGGCAGGATGGTTTTCTTACCTAGTCCTGCTTTTCCTACCCCACTGTCATTGGTATCTTGTCTTCCACCTCCTGCTCATACCTGAAAAGGAACAAAGTAGTTCGACTGGCAACATAGTTCAAGTGTAGCAAGGGCAAGGCTCTGAGTTCAAATCCCAGTACCGTCCAAAGAAAAGGATCAAGTATTTGATTCCTCGCATTATGAAACAAAAACATTCCATTTGTTCATTTGACTCATGTTTTCATGATGTCCATCTGAAAGCCTAGGATGACGGTCACCAAAGCACTGGAAGGTAACCAGCTATGGCTGGGTTAATGACCATATGACTGGGATTCCAGAATCATATTGGGTCAGCTGCAAAAGCTCTTCCAGGCAGGGAAGCCGAAGAGCAGCTTGCAGGGAGGACAGTGCATATCCACTGGTCAAGGAATCACAGGGACCTGATTCTATCACCTCCAGACAAGGAGTCTAAGGAATTGTACTTAGAGTTTCTGCACAGAGCTCACTCATTTGCTTACTGAGATTTGCCCATGATAATAATAACAGTAATAAGTGCTTACTACTTGCTAGGCACAGATTTTGTGTCTAGGATTCAGATAAAGTCCCTACAATCCAAATGGAAATTGCACAAAGATTTTATCTATATATTATTTCTGCATTTTAAAAATTGAATTACTATTCATGTCATCATAAAATTTTACTTAGAACTCATTCCCATTGATTTTAATGCCTTTTAACGAAAAAGGAAATGTTCATGCTGCATGAGTTACATGTCAATTTTTAAAATATTTACAAATTCACTATGTACTTCCAGAATAACTCTGTACCCATCAAAAGTCACCTCCTTTTCCTCGCTTGAGCTAGGAGCTGACAACCATTGAATTCACCCATGTCTGTGGATTTCCCTCCGCGGAACACTGTGAGTATAAACATAGGGGCCTACCTGTTGTGGCTTCTCTTACTTAGCAGAATGTTTACAAAGCGCCTCCACATTGCAGCACAATCGAACGCTTCATTCCTTTTATGGCTGAATGATGTTCTGTTGTATGAACAGACTCTTTTACCCATCTATCAACTAACAGATACTCTACTCATTTTGAGTATTTAGTTCTTTGAAGAATACTTCTGTGAACATTTGTGCACAAGTGTTTCTTGGTGTAGATGTGTTTTTACTTCTCTTCAATATATGATATATGTCAGTAGGATTGCTGGCTCATACTGCAAGGATATTTGTATATTTAATTTGGGGGAGATGGAACTGGGATTTGAACTCAGGCCCTCCAAATTGCTAAGGCAGGTTCTCTACCGCTTGAGCCATACAACAAGTCTGTTGTGGATTTAGTTTTCAAAGAAGGTCTTTTTTTGGGGGGGGGGGGGGAGAGGGGACAGGAGTAGGGCTGTATTAGATTTGGACCACAATCTGCCTCCCTTTACTTCCTGTATACCTGGGATTACAGGTGTGCACCCCATGCCTGACCCTCAGTGAGTACCTTTTGTTTTTTATTCTTTCCTTATTCATTTTTCATTCCGTAGGCAATGATGCTCTTACCAATATCCTCAACTAGATCTTTGATGGCACACATCTGGAAGTATTCCACTAGATGAATGAACATTCTTCTATGCTTAAGCTGTGTGTATCGTACAAGAAACACACATACGTGCATGCACACACACGCATATGCACTCTATGGACTATAAAAGTGCTATAGTCTATGAAATTTTAAAAAAATCTCAGCTTTTTAGAAATCTGCCCATATAATTCTTCCACTTAATTTAATACTATGTTCATAACACAATTCCACTTTAAGATTGCTTGTGATATTAAGATGAGAATATAAACTTATTAGTTCTGGCTGGTATAACAGAGCATCACAGGCTGTGAGGCTTAGAAACAACTTATTTTTCAGAGTTCTGGAAGCTGCATGCAGGTCTGAAATCGGTACAAGCATGGTCCAGTTTTGGTTAGGATCTGCCAGGTGCAGACAGGTAAGGTTTTGCTGCATTTTCACATGATAGAGGGCGACAGAGCCCTCTGAGTTCCTCTTAAGGGCACCCCTTCTCGTGACCCTCAAAACACTGATAATCCTGAAGATGAGGGTTTCAACATATGGTTGTGGCGAGAAGGGCTCATTCACTCCAATACGGACTCGTTCTGTGTTCCCTTGCATTTCTCCTCACTAGCTTTGAAGACTGACATTACCACTATGTTCAAGTTCTCTTTAGATTCACAGAGAAAACAGAAGCCATGATTCAGGAACTCTCACAGTTTAATTCCTCCCTTCTCCTTTTATTTGGTCTTTCCATAGACATTTTATCCTAACTATTAAAACAGATATGTTCCATTCTTAGACTTCTCTTTTATGCTAATTACACCAGCTCCACTTTTGAAGCTTTGTGTGGTATACTTGTCTACACTTCTGTCCTTAGAGGTTCATCTGCTTCTCAGTCCTGTCTCTACCCACAGCTGGGCTTCTGCCTTCATCGAGGTAAGGATTTGTTCATTATTTGATTCCATGAATCTGTTCAATATCCACTTGTAATTTTAGTTTACTATTTGCAGCATGATGAAATTCACTATACCTTCCATCTTTGAAAGGGTTATTTCTCTTGCATTATATTCATGAGTTTCATAACTCTCTGTCACCCCTCAGAAGATATTGTGGGAATCTTTTTTTTGGTTACTTATTAAATATTCATTTTGGGGGAGGATATGTTTCTATAGTGGTACTGTGGTTTGAACTCAGGGTCTTACAGTTGCTAAGCAAGTGCTCTACCACTTTGCACCATGACCCAACCCTGTCAGCTTTTATTTTTCAGATAGGGTAGGGGCTTGAATTTTATTTTATTTATTTTTTTGCCCATGGCCAGCCTCTTACAGCAATCCTCCTATGGCTGGAATAACAGATGTGACACCATACTGTTTGTTCTCTGAGACAGGATCTCACAAGCTCTTTGCTTAGAATGGCCTTGAACTAAGACTTCACAATGGTCTCTTAAATAGTTAGGATAAGGGACAACATCCTGGACTAAATGCTAAGGTTTTTGTCATTTGTTTTCAAGACTCCATCTGGATCTACTTACTTTATATACCTACGTACTTTATATATCTTCTCCCTTGAGAACTAAAAACATTCTATTATAGTCATTTCTGTATTCATTCATTCCTAAAAATCCATGTTTTCATTTGATACTAAAAAAAATTTTTGGGGGGTCCAGTCATGGGGCCTGAACTCTGGGCCTGGGCGCTGTCCCTGAGCTCTTCAGCTCAAGGCTAGTGCTCTACCACTTGAGCCACAGCGCCACTTTCGGCTTTTTTCTTTTGCTTATGTGGTGCTGAGGAATCGAACCCAGGGCCTCATGCATGCAAGGCAAGCGCTCTACCACTGAGCCACCTTCCCAGCCCCAGATACTAACATTTTTTAAAAAGTATTTTTAGTTGAGTTTGGAGACCAACAGATTGGTTTTGTTTATTTGAGTATCTTTTATTTCTGCTTATATTCCTGAATAATACTTTATATACAAAATGGTATGATTCACTGGACAGCATTTAAAAGATCTTGCTTTATTCTCTGGGCTCCACTGTTTCTGATGACAAGTCTGTATATTCTTGAATTATATATAATTGTCTCTTGCTGCTTTAAACCTTCCCCCCCACCCTTTTCATTAACCTTAGTCCTCAGTGCTTTGACTATGAGGATTGTTTTTTTGTTTTTGTTTTTTAAAGATTTTGGATGTCAAGACAGTCTTAAGTTCAAGACCTTTGTTAAGAACAAATCAATGCACAAAGATTTCCCAATACAGAATTTGATTTTCCACAAACCTCCTGCAGGTCTACTATCAGCATCCTTCACAGAACTTCCACGGACACATTTTAGTACCCAAATTCTGTAGTTTACATTAGTTTCACCATCAGCCCTGTGCAGTTTTGACAAATGTGTAATGACACGTGTCCACGATCAGCATCCTGGCCTCAATATCCCATGTTCCTTCTCTTTATCCCCACCTTCTAACTGCAAGCATTCACTTAGATTTACCACCTTTCTGGCTTTGCCTATTTATCTTTCTTGGGATTCCCCGGGATTCTGACCCTCCATATCTGTGACTTCTAGTGAACTCCTCCTAGCCATTATTTCTTAGCACACTTTTTTTCTGCTCTATTTTTCCCTTCTCACTAGAACTCATTATCATCAATTAGACCTTTTGGTATTGCCTTATGGGTCAAACTGTTTTAAAATCTTTTCCCTATCTGTGGACAATTTCTATTAGGGTATCTTCAAGGCCACAGATTTTGTCATTTCAAGCCTATTCATCGAGTAAGTTTTTTAATTTCAAAAATTTGATTTCTCAGCTCAGTCATTTCTGTGTACACCTGGTAGCTCTTTTTCTCTGATAAGGTCTCTATTTATGATGCTTCTTATTTGCCTTTATAGGATGAAGCAAGTGTTTTAACTGCTTTAAAATAAAATCCTCATCAACTGGCCTGCATTTCATTCCTTTTTAAGGCATGAATTGAATTCTCCTACTTCTTTGTGTCTGTCATGGATTGGTAAACCATGATTTGTTGATCAAAACCACTAGATGGCCTATTGAAATATATTCATTAGAATACAGACATTTTATTTGCATATTATATATGATAACTTTATGCCAGTGTCAAACATGTAGCACAGTCTCTGTAAACTGCAAAAACTAAAATATTGGCTATCTGGTCATTTAAAATGTGCTGAACCTTGGGGGATATGCAGCGTTTATACAATTAAAATTTTGTATTAGACTCTGTGTTATATTATATTCCTATGAAATTTTTTTGTCTCATGAAGCAGTTAACTCTACTGAACTCACACTCTTAAGGTTGACTTCTCCTGCGACCCAGCAGAAATCCATCTAGTTCTTTCAGCCTAACCTGCTATGCTTAGAGTCTACTTGTGTAAATAAAAATCCATCTATCAGATAAATAAGAATTCAACTAAGCTGTATAAAAACAGGGTTTTGTTTGGATATATTTTATTTGTCCCACAGGAAGTTAACTGGGCCCTGTGCTTTAGCAATAAGCTATAAAACCAATGCCCTCTTCTTATTCCCATCTTCATACTGTGAAACCCTTTTTTCCAGTTTCTTTATGCCTGCCTGATTGGTCTCCTGTGCCTTTCAATCAGTGCTTTCACTGTTCTTCCAAATGCATAGTTATGGTCAGAAAGAAACGGCTCCTGCAGTACTGGGAGCTGGAAGATCTCCCACACACTTAATTACCCCCTACATCACTAAACATGTCGACTCGAATGCATTTCTCTAGTGAGATCTGTCACCGGAGTCTGTCACTGCCTGCTGGTTATATCAACACATGGCTGTCAGGAACATGTCTAGCACGGCTCACATCTCCCCAATTGCATCTCTCCATCAGCACCTGATTAACTCTGATCCACCCAAATGTCAGAGCCTCAAGTCTGAAAATCATGAGTGCTCTTTTTTTTCCTTGTTTCCTCCCCACTGCATGAGGCTGGCTCCGTTTGCCATCGGTCCACATGAACTATCAGAAAACCTCCTCACCCTCTCCTGGCTCTGCCTTCTTCATTCTCAGTCAACAGCCAGAGGCCACTGCAAGAGTATGTTGTCTGATTATAGTCAATGCCTTAAAACCCTTTGATGTTGAATCATGCATTTTCCACAATGCCCCCCAAACAAGGCAGAACCTCCAAAATGGCAGAGACCCTGCATTATCCGGCTTCTATCTGTTTAGCCTGGTTTCTCATCATCTCACCCCCTAGTCTCCATTTTCCTCATAGTCTGAAATACATCTAAAAGCCTCAGGTTTCTACAAGCCCTAGATTTTGGTGCCAGGTGACTTCAGTTCCTGCATTTCTTCTGACTCTGATCTAGGTAATTCTTCAAGTCTCGGCTGGATATTTCTTTTTATAGAAAACTGTTCTTCAGTGCTCTAGTTTGGCTATGTCTGTGTAACTACAGTACCAGAATGTCTATCATACCTTTTATCTCATTGAGCGCTCGTATCTCCATTTCTGACTACATTATGACTTGTACCACAACATTTCTGTTAAATCTCAGTTCCTAACTTGCGTCCGGTCTCACAGAACATACTTGATATTTGTGATGAAGACAACACTTTCAAAAGGTATGAAGTAATAACTTTGTAAAGAATTGTTCATTTCCTATTAGTTGATCCCAAAAGCCATGTGTTCATCCAAGCAAAAGTTATAGAACAAGTAGTGTGCAGAGTAATCCCGAGGTAATTATACAGAGCTGCCACCAAAGAGACCACATTTAGTGAATTAGGTCAAAAAGTATGCATAAAGTATATTAGAAATACAGTTTACATTTGCTATTTCATATTGACGCATAGGTAATATGACAAATGCATAAATATTGCATATAATAAATATAACGTAAATAAAATACGTTACTACGTTGCGGTCTATGTTAGAAATACAGTTGAAAAGCTGGGAACAGCCAGAGGTACTTGTAACCACCGCTATTGAGGAGGCCAATGTGGGAGGATGATTAAAGCCCAAGAATTTGAGAACAGCAATAAGGCCTACATTAACAAAGTTGGCAGCAATAAAAATATGTCTTTCAATAAAGAAGAGCCAAGTGAAATTGCCCGTCAAATGATCAAACTTTCCCAGTGAACTGCTATTTTAATCCTTGAAATTTTCTCACCTCATTATATTCCTCCACATTAGCAAATTGCTTCTCCAGGACCCAGGGGCTGTTAAAAAAACAACACAAGCTTTGTAGGATATATACTGACACTTGTGGCTCTCTTTTTCTAAAAAAAATAGCTTCTTTCATGAACAATTCTCTTATGTAAAGCAATAAATCTATGAAAAGACTGCTTTAAAATTTCACAGGTAAATAACTTAGGAGAGAAGAAAATCAACTTTGTGTACTATTATTTTATTTTTTGTCGGTCGTGGGGCCTGAACTCTGGGCCTGGGCACTGTCCCGCAGCTCTTCAGCTCAAGGTAGCTCAAGGTAGTATCCTACCACTTGAGCCACAGCACCACTTCCGAATTTTGTCTGCTTATGTGATGCTGAGGAATCGAACCCAGAGCCTCATGCATGTGAGGCAAGCGCTCTACCTCTGAGCCACCTTCCCAGCCCCAGTGTACTATTATTTTAGTGTTACCATAGGGACTCCCTTCTCAGCCAGTTCCCAGAAACTGGGTCACACCACACTGCAAAAGAGCCTCTACTTTCCTGCTTATTAGAGTTAACTAACTGCTCAGAGCTAAGATCTGAACTAAGAAGGTCTTCAGAGGTTCTCAGGTGCTGCTGTCACCTGTAAAGCTCCCTTCCTCCTCCTCTGTGACTCAGAGTGAAATCTGTGCTCTTCCAACTTCTCTCACACATCTGGAGGAAAACTACATTTACACACAACTTTGTAGTACAGCATTGTCTTAATTCTTTTGCTACTTTTAAAATTTATAACATAGGGCAGCCAAATGGAGAGAGAAAGGTGGGGGAATGAAGCCAATACATTCAATGTACAGATGTGAAAAAAGGAACTAGGTAAATTGAGGGAATTGGGGCGTGATGGAGAATAATCAAAGGTGGTGACTCTGATAAGACTCCTTTGCAGGATTTGTCCTCAGCCATTTAGGCTGAAGATCCCCCAACCACACTTTTTTTTTGTCGTCATGGGGCTTGAACTCTGGGCTTGGGCACTGTCCCTCAGCTCTTCAGCTCAAGGTGAGCGCTCTACTGCTTGAGCCACAGCACCACTTCTGGTTTTCTAGTGGTTTATTGGAGAGAAGAGGCTCACGGACTTTCCTGCCTGGGCTGGCTTTGAACCACAATCGTCAGATCTCAGCCTCCTGAGTAGGTAGGATTACAGGCGTGAGCCATTGGTGCCCGGCTTCCCCTAACCATGCTTTGAGTTCCAAATGACTGTGATCACAGTGCCTTAAGAGGAATATAAATGTTGTCCAATCCCATATTCTTTGCACTACCATTTTAATGTTATTGGCTCTTGTACTCATTTCCATGTTAAGCCAGTGACCTGAAAGGGAATATTCAAGTGTTCCTGTAGGGCATGCATTCTCTATGTCCTGAGGAAAATGACTCTCAAAATAGTAGCTCAACCATCACTATCATACTCCCAACATATAGATTTTACAGTAGGACTCTTCCTACATCTTTCTTCTCCTGCTCATTCCTCTCTCCCAGTCTTACATTGTATTATTTTTCTAAGTCAGCATGAGGGCAAATTGAGAAGCATTCTATTCCTTCAGAGCACCAGTTCTCTGTCCTTCAGTTTGTACTTATTATTCATTATACTTCCTCTAGGATACAGGTTCCTTAAAGGCACTCACAGTGATGGAGATGGAGCTGAGGACCTGGTTCCGAGTCAGACAGCGTGTTCCAAGCTAAATTCTGCCCCCCACTTCACTTGAGCCAGGACATCTCCATTGGTAAGTCTGTTGTCTACAGGCCAGGCTGGCCCCAAACTAGCTGTATAGCCCATGTAATGGAATTGCAGGAAAAGCACCACCTGTCCAGCTCTTCAAAATTTGTATGAACTTTGAAAAGCCACTGCAGCCAAATGCTGGTGGCTTAGGCCTGTAAGTCTGGCTACTCAGGAGGCTGAGATCTTGCCAACTCAGGCAAGAAAGTCCATGAGACTCTTATCACCAGCCAACTACCAAACAGCCAGAAGTGGGGGTGTGGTTAAAGTGGTAAGTACTAGCCTAGAGTAAAAATAAATAAACAAATAAAAATTAAGAAATAGTGCCCAGGTGAGTTCAAGCCCCTGTACTAGCACAATATAAAATAAAAATAAAATAAGTCACTGTACAAGTGACTAGGATAAGACACTGGTAATAGAAAAAAAAAACCAGCAAAAATATTGAAGGACATCAAGTTCCATGTAAGACATTAACTCCCACATCCAGACACATCATAGTGAACAGTCAAATATCTATTTTTGTGGGAGGCATACAGGGTAGTTGGGTGAAGAGGTGAACTCTGTAAGCCTGAATAAGCTATTCAACTAATCTGATTAAGTTGTCCTCTAACAAAAAGATAACAGCAGCACCCAGATTTATTCTTTTAAATGTGGCACAGGGTCATGCTCCATACAGGCTAGCCCTGGAACTGACTTTCCTCTTAACCTGGCATCTGAATAGGTGCGTGCCACTATGCCTGGCTATATAGGGCTTTTAATTTTAAATGTCCTCATTACAGATTATGTGTACAGATCACACATATTCAAGTAATAGCCAAAACAATGATATCAGCCATAGAAAAGTCTTAATTTGTGTCTTAATAATCACAAAACAATGTGACAAAGTGAATTAATTTAAGTGATTCAACTAATTTGCCAACTAGCTTTGCCAGGCATGAGGTGCACGTCTAGGACCCCAGCTATTTGGAGGCCATGGCTAGGAGGTTAATGGTGGTGTCTTGCTCCTGCCTCCCCCCTCCCCCGCCCAAATGTGACTGTCCCTAAAAAATAAAGCAGAAAAAACAAAACAAACCCCACAAACAAAAACAACAAGGCAAGTGGCATGTATCAAGTGGTAGAATGCCTAATTTACAAGCACCAGGATATAAGTTCAAAGCCCAGTACTATCAATCAATCAATCAATCACTGGCTTCTCAAAGTACTTCATAAAGAAAATGCAGCTAGAAAAGCAGGGACATCAGAAATCAGAGAGACACAGGTATTAATTCACGCCCCCATCCCCAAACTAGCCTTCATTACAAAGGAATTTCCTCTTGACAACTGAAGGTTGGAGTAGAAAATGTGGCCCACACGCCTTCTTCCTATGTGTAAAAAAGCAATGCCTTTTAGTAATTTACTTGGAGGATAAAGTCAATCCTTAGAGCCAAGAGTGTGACTTATCAAATTTACTCCAAGATGATTCCAAGTGAAAGGTTATAACAGTGATATACTGGATTAATGAAAAAAATGACAAATGACCATGGGCACAACATATTTAAAAAAAATTTGGGTTGATGTTCACTAGATGTAGAGTATCTACTCAACTGCAGTTCTAAGAAATGGCCCCAAATCATGGATACAAAACTAGGTAAATTTGCCAATGATTACAACTTGAGAATAATCACCATATGGAAAAAAGGTGGATCTGTATTCAATAAAAGAAATTCATGGTTCCCAAAGTTACAAAATATTGATATAATCCCACTTTGTAAATCCACAAAATCCAGAAGCATTTACACTGCACAAGGCCATGAAGTTTTTTTAAAACCGTATTTCCCTATTGTTCACAATGAACATTTCTACAATAAGAAAAAAAAATGTTTTATTTGGAAGAAAACTGCAGAGGCAAAATCTTTTATGGGCAAGATGCTCATCTGGTAAGGAAAAATGAAGCTGGGTCACTTGGAGTAGGAACCCTGATTTCCACTGATGTTTGTGAAACATTTCCTTATCATTTCTTAAAATTCAAACCTTAGTTCTTAAAACTGCTGGAAGTAGGAATATAATACATGTGAGTGGATGAGTTTTAAAGTAAGAATGCTACTTACGTCAGGTTTTGCCCAAGTGAACACCTTATAAGGTCTTCTTTTTGACAAACGCTGCCTTAAAGCTTCCAGTGTTCATTCGTATGAAGGTATTCAGCAAAATTGGGTAACACCTTAGCTCAAACTCCATGAAGCTGACATTTGGCTATTTTTGATCTAAAACCCATCAGTTTTAGTTTTGCTCCACATTGTGAAATGTTTTAATTCCAATTTCCAAAGCCAATTACTCTCTAAACATATACTCCAATGGGCTAGTGAGAATCTTTACATTTGGAAGAGAACTAACTCATTTTGAAATAACTGGAAAAATGTAAATTCCCAAATGCCTGTTACTGGCAGAACTTGGCAGAATACTGGCTTAATACTCTTCCAAGCCATCAAGACTTCAGTAAAAATCATTTTTAGCATATCAAAAAAAAGATTTGACTCTTCTCTCACTAGACAGATTACTTCTTCCTTCTCGCTCCTCATTTTTAAAGAGTAGATTAGGTAGGATCAAAAACATTCCTTTTTGTCTGGTACCAAGGCTTGACTTCAGGTCCTTTGCAAGTACTCATGGTTGAGCTGTGCTTCCAGTTCAACATTTTGCTGGTTAATTGGAGATGGACTCTTGAAGACTTCTGCAGCCAGCTAGGACTCTTCAGTGCCAGCCACTACCACCCAGCCTGTTCATTCATTTCAAGGAAATTAAAATTTTCCAGGTTCTGGTTAATAAAGGCAACTGAAACAAAAACGTACAGAATACTGAAGATCATAATGCTGGTTAACAGGGGGAAAATGAAGGGTTTAATAAGGCTGAGGCAATTCATTTTCTAGCTTTCAAGTTTCTGTATGCAGTTTAGAGTGAAATATAGGCTGATTTGGACCAATCTACAGCAACATGTTTGCAGTTGGACATTTAGTTTTACTTTCCATGAAATTTGATGCCCTGATCTGCATGGGTATTTTTTAAAATTTATTTCCTTATTTTACCAGTTTTGTATCCTAATCTCTCCTGCAGTGGCTTTTCAAACCATCAAGAAAAGTGGTCATTCTTTAGCCCAAGCAAGAAACATGCCCTGTTACATCTTGCAACTTAAAATGTCAACAAAGCAGTAGTAGCTGGGCAGCTAATGGAATAAAAGGTTATCATGAAAATAGTACATGGGCTGCTTTATAGAAAAACATAATATGAGAAACAGATATTCCAGATGCCATGTCATGTGACATTTTAAAAAGCCATCCCAAGCAAAATCAGAAATTTTTTTTGGGGGGGAGGGTGGGGGGTCCAGTCATGGGGCCTGAACTCTGGGCCTGGGCGCTGTCCCTCAGCTCTTCAGCTCAAGGCTAGCGCTCTACCACTTGAGCCACAGCGCCACTTCCGGCTTTTTTTCTTTTTGCTTATGTGGTGCTGAGGAATCGAACCCAGGGCCGGCCTCATGCATGCAAGGCAAGTGCTCTACCACTGAGCCACCTTCCCAGCCCAATCTTTTATTTAAAAAAAAAAAATCATTCAACAATGGTTCACAACAGCAAGAACTTAACCAGATTTATCTACCTACCAGATTTAAGGTATTTTTAAATGACTATTAAAATCAGTCTATAAGTTTTCATCCAATACCTAAAACCAGCTCCTGAAGTAAGGCTAGTTTTCAAAAATCTTAACCTATGAACATTTTCCAAACATCCTGTTGACTGGAAGGGCTTCTTATGTTTTGAACCTTGCATGAAGAACCTTCACTCCCTACTTGTAGCCGAAAGTGCAAGTCCCTTTTATGAGCTGTTAGGACTAGGATTCTTCATGAAAACAAGCTTTGAAGGAATTGAGTCCTGTAATTTACTATCGATAAATACATATTAAGAATTGTTTGAGCCGGGCACTGGTGGCTCACGCCTGTAATCCTAGCTACTCAGGAGGCTGAGATCTGAGGATCGTGGTTCAAAGCCAGCCCGGGCAGGAGAGACCGTGAGACTCCTATCTCCAATAAGCCACCAGAAAACCGGAAGTGGCGCTGTAGCTCAAGTGGTAGAGCGCTAGCCTTGAGCTGAAGAGCTGAGGGACAGCACCCAGGCCCAGAGTTCAAGCCCCGCGACTGACCAAAAAAAAAAAAATGTTTGAACACTAATCTGAAAAACCAGAACTGTCAGTTGTTTGGCAAATCTAAAGCAAAAGAAGCCAAGTCTGAAAAGATTAACTTTGAAAGTCATGTTTAAATGCATACACCTGTGGTTGTATAACAGACTTTGCCATCATTTTTATGTTCTCTTCTTTAAAAATAAACGAATTATCGATAAGGCACGATACCAACAAATTGTAGAAGTTCCAAAATGTTCTTCTAGGAACTCCAAGTTATAGGTAAGAGTGATGGAAAGAATTGGTGCAAAAGACATGTGAATTTGCACAATCTGTCAATGAACTGACGGAATAAATTCACAGTTCAACTTAAAAGCCAGGATTTTTTTTTTAAGTTACAGTATCCTAATTTGAAATTTTGTACCTTATTTTGAAAAAGCTTCTTCAACGGGAGCACAAGACCCTACTTCTAACAGATGGTTACCTTCAATTTATCTATTTTCTTCAGTTTCTTGTTAGACAAAAGAGCAGTCTCCATGTCCACATAGTTTCATCATAACAATATTTTTTTTAGGGAAATGAAGCCATTAATGGAATACTGAAGTCATTAAAACAACGAGCTAGAACTGACTGTGGTTATAATAAGGAAAGACAATCAGTTTAAAAGAACCAAGTTACAAACTTGTGCAATTAAATTAAGCAGGACAGTGGTAGGAGCAACTAGAGAGATACACATACACGGTAACCCTTTAAAGATGACACCAGAGCACAAGCATACTCCTCTGGACAAGAAAAATCAAGCACAGAGGCAGCCACATACAATCATGTGTGTATATATGATGATTGATAAATGTATATCAAATATATGTATAGAGGTATACTTTATACTGTGTGTACTAATTTCTAAAATCATAAGCATAGATTCCTTTGAACATGTACAAAACTTTAAATCTTTAAAACACTTGATTGAACCACCACAGCATGTAGGAAACACTATGCATGAGTGGTTTATATCAAAGACCTTGGAGTCAGAATGAGAAGGCTCCTGGGCATGTCTCCTTTCTCTGCCCCTCCATTCAAGAATGAAGGAAAATACTGAGAATTATTTATTTCATCCATTATCTTTTTGCTTTTTACAAGTCATGAATCTTAACATTTTATTTTCATTAAACCTCACAGTCTTGTGTGCCAGACAAGCAGATAGACCAAAACTTCATTTAAATGTACACTGAATTCTAATTATTGGTATAAACATAAGAGAATGTAAGAAATTATTAAGTATGCTTTCTTAACAAAAGTCTTTATTGGGAAAGGTCATAAAAAATTGAATTTTTATCTCCAACTGACTCCAAAATCAAAAGATGCCATAGCAAAAACCTCTTTCTACCTTTACTATCTTTTCAGGAACTGCTGAGTCCAAAGTCTTGGGAGCATCTCAATGTTTGAGGCTAAGGGAAATGAAAACATATACTTGACCAAACTAAACTGCAAACAGTATTAAGAGCATAAGCCATGAAAACACAATCTTTTCACTAGTGAAATTTAGGAATTTAAAATACCAAATCCACAGCACTCGGTTCTTTCCAGATTAAAGACCTCAGTGCCTTGTATACTTCCAGAAATGAACTAGTAGCCAGTATATGCTGAATAAGCTAGTAATAATACAAAGCAAAAAGCTATTTAAAAAAACAGCTATAGTAAAAAAGAAACAGATGGATTTACTGAGAGCACAGTGGGCTGTGGATTACGTTCTGTGCTGTGCTGAGGCAGACACGGGAGGCGTGACCACGGCTCTGTTCTCTTTCACTCTGCATTTCATGACATCAGACTGTAGTTCCAATCAGCCACAGTGCGAGTAGTCACATCGCATGTATCAGAAAGCACCAGAAATCAGGCTTTCTTCAAGAAATGGACTGGGAAAAATTGACCAGTCAACACTGGATTAGTGTTCATTTGCTCAAATACCACCACAAAAGATTCTTAACTAATGACCAATGTCTAATAACTGAGCAAAGATTAACTAATGCAGATGAGTTCAATGCAACAGTATAATCAACTTGTAAAAGTCAAGTTATAAAACTTGTCAAGGGCATCACATCTCAATGAAGGTGAAATATGTCACCTAAGAGAAGCCAGTGATCCTTCAGATGGCTTCATTTTCAATCATGCTTCACTGCTTACCCTGACATTTAAACAAAACTCCAGAGAATACAGCCTATGCTGATTTCATTATGAAAGAAAACCATAACTAAAAATTGAATAATTTAAATATTTTAAATATACAGGACACCAAGCGATTTGCTTTTTCCTTTTTTTGTTGGCTGTGGGGCTTGAACTCAAGGGTCTAGGCACTGTCCCTGAGCTTTTGTGTTCAAGGCTTTGAGCCACAGCTCCACTTTTGGTTTTTGGGTGGTTAATTGGAGATAAGTCTTCTGGAATTTCCTGTCCAGGCTGGTTTTGAACCACAAGGATCCTCAGCTCTCTCAGCTCCAAGTGGCTAGGATTACAGGCAGGAGCCACCAGTGCCAGGCCTTTTTTTTTTTTTTTTTTTGGCAGGTCTTAGGACTTGAACTCAGCCTGGGCTCTGTCTCTGAACTTCTTTGCTCAAGGTTAGCACAATACCACTTGAGCCACAGTGCCACTTCCAGCTTCTTCTGAGTAGCTTACTAGAGGATAAAGAGTCTCTCAACTTTCCTGCCTGGTCAGACTTTGAACAGTGGTCCTCAGATCTCAACCTCCTGAGTAGCTAGGATGACAGGCGTGAGCCATTGATGCCCAGCTTCAAGCATTTTCTTTACATAGCACTTTTAATCCAACAGTACGTTGAGGTACTTTTTACTACTTCCTTAACTTCTGTACACTTTGTAGAACTTCTTTAAAGACTGTATGAAACAATAAGGAGCACTTAAGTAAATGCCTAGTATATCACACCCATATACCTCTACTATTATTACTCTGAAATATTAATCTAAAGAAGGCTGAGAATCTGGGCTTCTCCAAGCAAACAAACAAAAAACTTAGAGATTAGGAAGTAGTAATGTTTACACACAGGTAATTACTATTCCTGAAACATGCACATTTAAAAGACAGTTTTCTCCAGTATGGTCTGAGGATTTCTGAAGAGCTTAAGATTAAGGTCAAAAGTATTTTCACAGTAATTCTAAGATGTCACATGCCCTTTTCACACTCAATTTCACAGAGCAACATTTGGTTTTCCAGTGCTTTCATGCTGTGTAACATGGAAAGAATGCAGCATATGAAAATCTCTATGAAGTCAGATATTTAAAAAAAGAGGTATAAATTATAAACAATAATCCTGTAGTATTCCTTAGTTTTCATGGTTTTCTTTTTCTGGGGGGAGGTACTCGAGTTTGAACTCAGGGACTCGTATTTGCTGTTGAGCTATGAAAAATATTTCTCATTAAAATGTTTCTATGTTAGTAAGTAATGGATAATGGTCACATATAAATGAATAAACATACTTCAAAAATATGTCAGTATTGGCCTTTAATGCAATAAATTCCAAAAAGATACAAGTTTCATTCAAAATAAGAATAAAAGGAAAAACGCTTTTTGGGGATCTTCGGCAGTTTTCAAGAGCTATTGTCCTAAGACCAGAATGTTTGAGAGCGACGGTGCGGTGATACACAATCAGCCAGTGTACCCTTCCTGGCCAACTTTGAGGCACTCTACCAAACAGGGTATGTTTTGGCGCAGGGTCCTCCCAAGTAAAGACTAAAAATGCCTTTCCAAATTGATGTAAGTTTTTTAAAAAAAGAAATTGGTAACTTCTATTTTTACAAAAAATGGAGCTACTCTATGTTAGCAAACAAGAATGGATTATGCCTTTAAAATCAAACAAGTATTCCCCACACTAAAAGATAAATTTCTTTCCTGAACAAATACGGAACAGGAAGGATGATCCCACCAGTGTGCCAGGAAACCTGAAGGTCTTCAGACTTGTCACTTTCAAGAATTTTCTTTTCAGTACTTAACACAATGATGATTTATATAAAACTAGAAGCCATTGTGATTATAAAAAGTCTATGAGAAGCTCATTAAAAAATAACAATAAACAGCACAGATCCTGAGAAAACCTATTTTAAAGGTGATCTCTTCTGAATCTAAACATCTTGACTCACAAGCACTCAGAGTCAATAAAAGTTTCCCATTTAATTACAAATTGTAAAATTTACCAGAAAAAAATAGTCTTTAAAATTATTTGAATAACAACTGTTTAATTCACTCATTATATGGAAAAACCCGGTAGGATATTTGGGTAATGACCTTCAATTATAGCATATAACTTTGTACATATAAATGAATTTGGACCCAATACAATTTAAAACAGAAATTAAAAAACAATTCTTAAGTCCACCCCCCCACATACACCCTGCACCCCCGGTGAAAAAAATGGGCTTCAGAGCCTCCCCAAAATATAGAAGCATTTCAAGACTATATCAATACACATCTAGACCTGTGCAGCAATTATTTAATTCTAAGATGCATACTGTTCAGAACAGGAATGGAGAACATCAAAGCATCTTTTCTTTACTACAACAGTTGAGATAAATTGTACTTTCAACTGGATGTGCAGTGGAGAACAAGGCTTTAACAAGTCCCAAACTACACAGATTGTAAAAAACTACAGCTCATGTAGTCATCATTGCAGAAAGGTGTCAACATGAATAACATGAGCAAACTGATAATCACCTCTTTTAGTACTAAAGCTTTTAAAAACTTTTAATCACCTTAAGAGAAAACTTTTCATACATGTATTACATATTTGTGTATGAAATTTCACCTTTTCTGGATGACACAGAGTCATCAAAATAGACAATTACCAGAAGATGACACACTATAGTACAGTTCGGTAGGTTGGGCTGTGTCCTTATTCTACATGGTCTTGGATAGTGTTTGTCTTCATAGTCTTCCAGTCTCCTTCTTTAAATTAACCTATCACTTCTCAACTACTAGCAGGCTACAGAACAAGAAATCAAACCATCAAAATTTAAAACTTCACATAAAAACAATGCATAAGCTCTAACATATACTTTACGAGTTATATGTGTTGCTCAGAGGCATTAAAAAAATATTCCAAGTTTCTTAGTTGTGTCCCATTTTAATGAGACTGCCAGATTATCTCTAGATGAATGAGGCATTATGATATATAAATATTTAAACAATTCACTAGAATATTAACAAAAAAATAACTAAACTTAGTATCACTGCCTTTTTAAACAAAGTATTTCATAACTTTAAGGTAACATTGAGTTCCAGTTTCTTTCCCCCAAACAACAAACATAAACAATATCCTACAGATAATATCAGTTTGTCCAGGAAAAGGTGAGGGGGGGAGGGAGAAAACAACTCAGGTGCAATCATGTCACAGTTAATGCATGTCTGCTTCCAATACATTCAAAGACAATTAAAATTAAAAAATCAATAGTTAAAATAGGCCTTTTGCAGTCTGAGAATTCAAGATATTAAAAAAATTCGCAAATACATACATGCAAATTCTTCATATATACAAATTTCACAAAATTAAGGATTGCAAAGAAATTAGAAGTATTAATGGTGAATCTGACAAGCTACATTTAAATGCTTTACCACGGACACAATCCTGAACAGAGCAGTCCTCGTAGTTTCAGTATTTTTTCTACATGGCCTTTTTTATAAAAAGTTAGTCACTAGAAGTCTTTAAGAATTCAGGATGTTCTCAATTCACTACTCAGACTTAAGGCCACTTTGGTAAAGGCATTGCAGCAAGAACACAGAAACAATAGCATATTTTCTAATATTTATTTTTTTCACCTGCAAACTGTAGCAAAACATGATCAGTTTTATTATGCAGACAGGTATCCCTCTACATTTTTAAAGAATTTAGGCATGTATAAATAGAAGAGCTCTTTAGAAAGGAAAAATTCAAGATGAATAAAACCTTCCAATATTGACTTTTAACTTTCCAGTAGCAATGGTTAAAATGATTTTAGGTCACTCATTCCAAGATATATGACAGCACCTTAAAAGTGGCTGATCTATTTCCCCAGTAACATTTCTCACATAACGATGTGTTAAAGTTACAAATACTGATATGCACAAATAGCTAATTTCTAAGAAAAATATGTACAGTACTGCAGCATAATGAACGTGGTATCTGCAATAACTTAGTATTAGCCAATTTTGAATATACATGATACCGCTACCTCTTCTGCCAATTCACAGGTTAAAAGTTGTTACCGGAGCCCTCTGTTTTGCACATATTACCTGGTGTTTAATACATAATGCAGGTTTTCAAAAGACTTCTCTTGTATTTAAAGCTAAGATCAGTGAAACAAGACAACAGTGCAAGAGGCGGAGAGATGTAATGTGACCACATAAAAGTTCGTTCCAGTAAAGTGTCTATATAAGGCTATAAGAAAGGATTGGTTGATGAGCTTCCTGTTGGAAATTGTCCTGTTGGTGCACCAGTCTAAAGAAAACATAAGACAAAATAAACATAAGAGTGATGTATGCAAAGAATGAAAAGATTGAACTATATTTCTTATTTAATTAAATTTGAGTTATGAAGTATTTTATTCATTGTTATTGTCAATAACCCATAAGACCAGTATCAGATGTCAAGGAGTATACTATGTCTTTCTAATGCATTCCTTCATATATGTTCTTGTAATAGATCCCAAGAAGAAACTTGGCATGTGAAAAGAAAGACTTGTGTGTGATTCAAACAAAATTTCTGCTCTAAGAGTCCCTTATAATCTTGGGTCTATCCTATGGCCTCGCTTAAAGTGTTATTTTGAACAAAATAACATTCTATGAAATAGTTTATTTACTGTGGGTAAGTGCTCGGCTATGCAACTAATTTTTTAACAGTCTGATAAGAAGCATGCATAACTAGCTGTCTCAATTTACATCATCTTACAAGGTCAATTCCAGGACACCACACCTGGTAAAGACAAACCAACTTATCAAGTCCATAATACTCAATATCTTACCATAAAAGGATTACTAGATACTCCAGCAGCTGCAACTTGACCAAAAGAAGTTACCACTGGCTTTGTTTGTCCAAATGCTGCAAAACCTGCACCTTACGAAAAGAGAACCACCAATTATAACTCATGCCATTTTTAAGAGGCGATGTGACTGTTGTTTATAAAGTCTGAAAATAAGTTTCAGAAAAATTCTTACCAGAGTGGTAAAAATGTCAAGGTCATGCTTCCAGGTTTCATCTTTCCAATATGAGAGATGAACCTCAGAAAAACTTCTTATGGTATGTTTTTAAAGAGCTCTTGGAGATCTTCATAAGTGGTTAACTCGAACTTGTCTCCGTGCAAACCATGACATCAAAGGATTTAGTTAACTGATGAGCTTGTGACTATTTGGGCGGGTATACATGGACAAGGTGATGTTTCTGTGACAAGCCTAGTATTTCTAGGAAATATTTGATTATTTATGGCTCTTCCATGCATCACAGCTCCAAGTTTTATCTAACCACTGACTTCAAAAATAATAACATGTGCCGGGTGCCAGTGGCTCAAGCTTGTAATCCTAGCTACTTGGGAGGTTTCCAGTCCAGGCAGGAAAGTCCCTGAGACTCTTATCTCCAATAACTACTCAGAAAAAGCTGGAAGTAGTGCTGTGTGGCTCAAGTGGTACAGCAGTAGCCTTTGGCACAGACATCCCAGGTCCTGAGTTCAAGCCCCAGTACCAGCAAAAAAGGAAAGGAAGGAAGGAAAGAAGCAGGGGAAGGGAGGAAGGGAGGGAGGGAGCAGGCAAGAAAGCAAGCACACAATTCAAGGATAATCTTGAAATCTAAGATTTTTCAAACTTCAGCAAGTGAGAGAAATGGCTCAAAAGAAATGGTTGCATCAGCCGGATGCCAGTGTCTCATGAATGTAATCCTAGCTACTCAGGAGATTGAGATCTGAGGATCACGGTTCAAAGCCAGCCCAGGCAGGAATATCCGTCAGACTCTTGTCTCCAATTAACCTTCAATTAACTGCAAGTGGTACTGTGACTCAAGTGGTGAGAGTGCTAGCCGTGGGCTGAAAAGCTATGCCCAAGCCCAGAGTTCAAGCCCCATGACCAACAAAAAGAAAGAAATGGTTGCATCTGTCTTCTTGGTTCTTCTGAAAACAAACTTAACTTCTGCACAGTTATCTATTAAGAAAACTAACCTCAATTCACGCACACATATACACCCTCTTTCTCTCTCTCATACAAGAAAAAAGTACACTGACAATCATTTTTGACTTAGAGAAAAAAACCAAAACAGTATTCTCGACCTTATAAAGTTGCCTTTCTAAATCAAGGAGCCTTATGACACATGTAAGAGTTTATAAGAACTTATAAAACCACAATTTTTTCCTTTTATGGCCAGAGATGTCGAGCATTTCTTCATGTATCTACTAGCCATTCTTATTTCCGCTTCAGAAAAGTCTTTAAGACTTTAGCCCACTTGTTAATTGGATGGTTGTTTCTTAAGAGGATTTGTTTTTTGGGGATTCAATGTTTTGAGTTCTAAGTATATTTTAGATATGAGGCCCTTGTCTGTTGTATGGCTAATGAAAATCTCTCCATCTGTGGGCTTTCTATTTATCTTGCTAGCTATATCCTTTGACATGCAGATGCTCTGCCATTTAATGTAATCCCATTCATCCAATCTTTCTTTGATTTGTTGTGTTTCTGGGTCTTAATTAAGAAAGTTTCAAACTGTACCAAAGAGCCCTAGTGTTTCTCCTATTACTTCCCATAATATTTTCAGGGTATCTGCTTTAAATTAAAACAACATTGACATTCTACCTTACCCCAGTTAGAATGGCCATTATCAAGAAATCTAATAACAACAAATGCTGGAGGGGATGTAGCCAAAAGGAAATACTACTACACTGTTAGTGTGAGTGTAAAATTGTTCAAACAGTACAGAGGTTCCTCAAAAGACTAAACATAGAGCTACTCTATGATCCAGCAATCTCACTCCTGGGAATTTACCCAAATGACCAAAAACAAAGCCACACTAAAGATAACAGTACAACCATGTTCACGGCAGCATTATTCTCCATAGCTAAGATATGGAACCAACCCAGATGCCCCTCAATAGATGAATCGATCAAGAAGATGTGGTATATGGAGTTTGGGTCTTCGTCAGAGAGAATGACATTACCCCATTCATAAGGAAATGGAAAGATCTGGAAAAATCATACTACAGGAAGCAAGCCAGGCCTAAAGAAATACAGTTTGCATGGTTTTCCTCATTTATAATAATTAGAATATGTCTATGATATTCTTAGTAGGAGATCACAATGGCCCAATTGTTAAGTGCATACGACCATATATAATGAAGTATATCAAAATGAACTCCAAGAATTGGAAACAAAAGGTTCTTTTTATGTCCTTTATGCAGTTATTTCTATTTTCTTCTGTACCCTTTGTCATGTATGTAAAGCTTAATCTGTAAAGGGAAAAGGAATCACAGAAACAGCAGGACAAAGGAAGAACTAAGGTCGCAATGATACTAGACACTATGTTGGAAGTTAACTTTACAACTTGGGGGAGGGGAGTGGGGGATGGTAAGCAGGAGAAAATGAGGAAGGGGATAACAGTGTTTAAAAAGAAATATACTCATTACCTTACTTATGTAACTGTAAACCTCCCCCCAACCCCCCACCCAGTTCATCACCTTTATAATAATACAAAAAAAAAAAAAAAACCCACAATTTTCTGAGACCTGAATCACTGTACTTTTGTGCAGGAAACACTCTGTACATTAACACTATAGCATTCCTTAGACGTTTTTGTCCCAGGTAACATATTTATATGTAAAGAGTATCATAGGATTTATAGCTCACCAAGCATTATATCTTACCATTGGGCTGTTGAGAAAAAGCTGTCTGCTGAGTGAAAGCTGCTTGAGCTGGGAAGGCAGGCTGCTGGAAACTGCCACTGAAGCTGGTGGGAAGACTATAGGGAGCAGGAGTACCAAACCCTGCAGGCATGCTCATAGATGCAGTGCCAAAGGTTGCCGCTGATAGAAAAGAAGGGTATAGTTTGTTGCTTATACCCAACACTGTGGAGTAGACATCACTTACTTTGAAACATATGTACATTAAAGGTATTTGAAATTTCAAAATCCCACCAATGTTACTAGTGATAAACTTTAGCAGTAATTTAACATAATCTAGGATATTCTGGTTCTCCTAAAATGCAATGACCAGAATAAATGTGTCATTTGAAATCACAAGAAATTTCTCAACAGTAATTAGTAGTAGTCAGCTTTTAAACGTGCATCACAGTAAAAATATGAAAACAGTGCAATTCATCTGTACATTAGTATATATCTATGTGTTTTAGGTTTGTTTTACTATATATAATAGCTAAAATTTTCAGGAAATTTTTCTTGCTAGAGTTGTCTACTACAATATAACATATATTTCTTGAAAAATATTAAAACTTCTGAAAAATATTCACCCAGAATCATGAGATTCACAGGACAAACAGGTTAAAGGCAGATTACTCAAATCTTTTTATAATTAGAGCCAAATAAACACTAATACAACTGAAAAGATATATTAAGTTCCTATTAAATCAATCTCCAAAGAAGTATATGGACTCCTACTCTTTGCTGAAATATAAACAGTAACAGCAACAACATCAAAATAGACAGCTTGGAAGACTAGGGCCTCAAAGATTACTACAAAGATTGAAAAAGAAGCATGATACACATTTGTAAAAGAAAAATTGGGAGTGGAGAGTAAATAGATGTTGTATTCAATATTACAATACTCCCTTTTGGCTTGCCCTATCTAGCACTAGCACTAACATGTTGAGAGAGAGCCATCAATGTCTATGTGGCATTGATACATAGTATTGTTTTCCCTACTTCTCTGTAATCATTTATGAACTAATTTGCATTACAGAAACACATGTAGTAGCAGAAGAGTGGTAAATATTCCTTTCAGCTATCTGCTCTACTTGGGTACTTAGTGAAATAAGAGAAAAAAAACAGTTGTTTTACCTCGACTCCTAGTAATTATTAGTGAAACATTGTGAACATGGTGTTATAAAAAAGTATAAAAATGTGCTCAATTTCCTGATCTTAAAATCTACCAACTTCATTCTGAACTAAAGGCACAAGAACTAAAACTAAGCACTGAAAAATCTTTCAAAAAACCATGTTTCTTTAAGAAACTAAACACAAATTATGTTATCCAAAGTAATCCTTACAGTGCTAATGTTCACAAAAAATACAATTTTGCTCTATGAATCTAATAGACTATTAAACTTAAAAAGTAACTTTTTATTTTACTGATGAGTGGGGAAAAAAAGGAAAAACAGGCCACTGGGAAGCAAGTGAACTAAAGAATAATAAGCACATGGCAAAGGCAGGGGAAGATTTCATAACAGACAATAATGCACTGACATAACTTTGACATATCACTGATCAAGAAAGCACTAAAAGAGCAAATCTTGAATACAGTTAAGCGAAACCAAACTCCATGGTATAACATGATAAAATGGTTTGTAGCTCAAAAGGATATCAGAGTACTATGAATTCAAACTTAAGAATTAAAACAGCTATTATTAACATTCTATTGTGACCATGGAGGTAAGCATTAAAACATTGCTATAAAAGATTTTTGGGTAACGTCAAGTACAACATAATCTTGATGCTACACATCCATGCCCACTCCATTTTAAAACATGGAAACAACTTAATTCCACATGCAAGAATCCAGAACACTAGCAGAAGCTTCCACAAGCGGGTAGACAAATTGCCACACAAATCTAGGTATTAGTTGTGGCCACCTACCAAAATGAGCGTGAGGAAACACTTGAGAATGCATTGCTCCAGAAAGGCCTTATGGAAAGGCATAAAAAGACCAATGTCAATTAAGTTACAGATAACTATCATTAAAATCCAAGAAAATAATGTTTAGAGTTAAAAATTAAAATGCACTATAGCCAACTGGCTGGCATAATACATAATAAAACATATTCACAAAGTGAGTCTTTTATTGCAACCATATTCATGACATTTTTATACCACATGAAATAGAAGTATTTAGAATTACAAATTCCAAAATAAACACTAGTATAATCTATTTTTTAAAAATAAGCACTAGTTTTTTTTTCATGCGAAGAGACAATTATCCATAAAAACAAGGCTTTGAAAGCATCACTAGATGCATCTAAAAATGCTGCTTAGTATCTACAACTCCAGGTTTTGGGCAGAGCAACTGAACAGTGTCGGATTGTTTTATTTAAAATTCAACACAGCTAGAAATACATAAAGATAACCTGAATGAACTTCAAGTATCCCCAGGGAGAATTATAAATACAGTTCATTCAAAAAGTGGGTGGGGACACTTTCAGCTTAAAATACAAAAGGCTAAAAGAAGATAGTGTACATTCTGTGCAGATCTTATATGGCATGGTTGAGGACAGAGATGCTATATATTAAGTTTGTGTAACTGATAGCTAATTTCTAAAGTCCCTCTCAATTTTGTTAAATGGCAAAATGTATTAGCTTTCAGGCAGCATTTGTTTAAATCTGACACATTCTCATAAAACCCCTCATCTCACACAATCTTCCTGCCTCTGCGTACTGGGATGACAGGAGTATGTCATGAGGCCTGGGGAGCATCTGATTTTACAGACAAACTCTGTAAACTTCCCATTGACTTTAGTAAAGAAAAGGGTTCCCTTTCCTAGGGTTCTTTAAGGTGTGTCTCACCCCAAATTCCTTCCCCAATGCTCACTATTCTATAATCCATCTTTTTTCCTTACCTGTTGCTCCTCTGGCATTGGTCTGAAATGGATTTGTAGAAGATGCCACAGAAGGACCAGCAGCAGCAACAAATGGGTTTGTGGAAGGCGTAGCTTTAAAAAATTATAAAATATACTATAAAATCCTAATATATTTTACATTCAAGACAAAATTTATCTATGTGTATGAAGATAGAAAATGACAGCCTTTCAATAAACCACTGCTTTGACTGCCTCCCAGTACTATCTATCTATCTATCTACACACACAAGTTCTGTATACAATGCAGTGGATATACCAGAAGCAGCACATACCCCCAAATGGAGCAGGCACACTTGAAGAAGCAGGCTGTGTCTGTGCTTTGACTGCCTTCCAGTACTATATCACACACACACACACACACACACACACAGAGGTTCTGTATATAATGCAGTGGATATACCAGAAGCACATACCCCCAAATGGAGCAGGCACACTTGAAGAAGCAGGCTGTGTCTGTGCTTTGACTGCCTTCCAGTACTAAATTACACACACACACACACACACACACACACACACACACACACACACACACACACACACACACACACACACACACACACACACACACACACACAGGTTCTGCATATAATGCAGTAGATATACCAGAAGCACATACCCCCAAATGGAGCAGGCACACTTGAAGAAGCAGGCTGTGTCTGTGCAGAAGCACCCACTGGCACTGTTCCAAAAACACTGCTGAAAACAAAGAATGAAAGAGTCCTGTACCGCTTCAGTTTTCACAGTAAATCTCAACATATGTTTACATCCTGAAAACTTCCTGAGACTCCAATAAGAAGTAAACTGTTTACAGGTACTATATTTTTCAATTTGTACCAAACAGAACATTAAAGTTGAAACTTTTCAAAAGCATATTCTTCAGATTGGGTTTGATCCTGTCACCACAAAAAATTTATTTCCTCAGATTTAAATAATAAAGGCATATTTTCTTCAAAACAAAAGGAATTTAAAGAGCAACACTTTTATGTTTTCATAAATCGATTAGTGGATTACATATAGAAGATCAGTACGTTACGATGTTTTGAAGTATATGAAGACCATGCAATTTTGCATAGATATATATAACTGAACAAACAAAAGCAGTATTTTAGTAGTCTTCAGATAATTGAGACTATTTTCTTTGGTATCATATCAAAAGCAACAGTGACAGATTCCTAAAGATTAAGTGAACTTTTAAAGCACTTTCCAAGAACGTTTAGTGCTCTGTTACAGTAGACTGCTCAAAGCCAGGTGCTAGTGGCTCATATTTGTAGTCCTCAGGAAGCTGAGATCTGAGGACTGTGGTTCAAAACCAGTCTGGGCAGGAAAGTCTACTAGATTCTTATCTCCAATTAACCACCAAACAAGCCAGAAGTAGAGCTGAACCTTAGTGGTAGAGCTCTAGCCTTGAGCAAAAAAGCTCAGGGACTGTGTCCAGCTTGTGAGTACAAACGCAAGGATCAGCACCAAAAAACCTCCACAACAACTGTATACTTCAAATAAATCTTTAACTGACCTTAAAACTTGTATAGGTCATACAGAAAATATTTTTCACTAAGCTATGACAATATTCCAAATGCTGACTACATTTCTCATGCAAAATTTAAAATCAGAGTCATTAATAGCAGCAACCATCCATCAACGAAAAACTAGTGGGAAGCTGTCAAACTCAGTGGACTCTATAAATTTTCCAAAGTCCTAATATTTGCTTGATAGTATGAATTTTATCAAGTGTATGCTTTAAAGTGACTGGCCTAGTTTCTATTTTATAAATAACAAATTCTCAAATCTGAATGAATAGCCAGTTAATCTACCAATCAAGAAATAGTGTCCATAAAGTAAGTCGACAGTTCATCTTACAACTCAAACAAATAGATGGGTAGTTTCTTTTAATACAATCACATCTGAAATTATTAGAAAAATTTGCCATACATCTTATTTCAGCACATAAAATTAAGAAGACATATTTAAGGTAAAGATTTCAAAAAGTTAAAAAAAAAGACTGTTTCAAGAATATCCAAGAAAAATTGATCAAGAATATTCATAAGATGGGTGTAGGTAACTCACATCTGTCATACTAGCAACTCAGGAGGCTGAGATCTGGAAAATTGAGGCTTGAAGCCAGCCTGGGCAGAAATGTCTGAGATTCAAACTCCAATTAATCAGCATAAAGTCAGACTGGAAGTGAGGCTTATGTGGTAGAATGCCAGCCATAAGCAAGTAAGCTAAGAGGCAGTACAAGGTTCTGAGTTCAAGCCCCTACTGGCAAAAAACAAAAACAGCATAATTTGTAAGGAAAAGCCACATGGGGTGGTGCATACTTGTGTTACTAGTCAGCTACTTGGAAGGCTGAGGCAAAGATTTTGAGTTCAAGAGTAACCCAGATAACATAGGTAGACTCTAAAAAGTAATACAAAAAGAACTTCTGATATGATCTGGTGACACCCTTTCCTAATTTAGGTTGAGCTGACAACAAGGAATATATGGCACTGTCTGGCACTGTCAATACACGTGTCAACTAGTGAAAAGGCAAATAACAGCCCAGTTTAACCTCACTGATCCCATAAAATAGACTTATGCACCTCAAACACTACATGGGTTACACTGTGTGAACCACCACTGTAAATTGTTTACTATACATAAGTCTGTGTTTCCCGACTTTAGGGCCACCTTGTTATAGCTCATTATTAATGTCTAATGTAGATAAATATTAATGAAACAAAAAATAAACCTTAAGTTTTATTCTTTGGATGCCATTTTTCCCATCTGGAGTATCAAAAGATTATTATCAAAGAACACAAGTAGCTCCTGCTATAATCTTGCCCTTTCGTCTCTAAAAGATACTACAGAACAATACAAGAAAAAAGTAGATACAATCCAGGATCAAAAGCAAAAACTAGAGAAACACACACACACACACAATAAATAAATAAAACATTGTATAGGTAAATGTGTTTTTGACTTGGTCTCCTTAATTCCAAAAATGAAGAGTCTTTAAGTCTACTATCTTACTGAACATGGAAGTCCACTCCTGAAACTGCAAGCGCAGAGACAGGGCATGAGGTTCTAGCCTGAGATACACAATAAGACTCAAAAACGAGTATGCATTCAAACTGTGCTAGAATTCTTGCTGTCAAGAATTCTTTTAAAACAGATCTATATGAACATAACAGTAGATGTACCCATTTTGAACACTAATATGACACAAGATGTACCCGTTTTAAACACTAATATGACACAAGGAGTAAGAACTGATACTAGATTTTAGTGCAAACAATTGTAAAATCTAACACTACAGGGGCTGGGAAGGTGGCTCAGTGGTAGAGTGCTTGCCTTGCATGCATGAGGCCCTGGGTTCAATTCCTCAGCACCACATAATCAGAAAAAGCCAGAAGTGGTACTATGGCTCAAGTGGTAGAGTGCTAGCCTAGAGCTGAAGAGCTTAGTGACAGCACCCAGGCCCAGAGTTCAGGCCCATGACCGACACACACACAAAAATCTAACACTACATCAAGGTACTTTTTACAGTCTGGACTTTGTAAGTGAAAACTACCTTAAAAGCGTATAACTTGCTTACTGAGTTGGTACAACTTGCATGTAACTGTTCATTTCAAGATGTGTACATACTATTGAATTACATTTTAGAAGCCAATGATGAAAAGCAACAAAACTAACTTCAAAAAAAGGATAAAATCATGGCAATCACTTGAGGATTATATTTGACTTAAATTAAACTCAAGTTCAAATCTCAAATTTAAAAAATACTCAATTAATTTTAAATTATACTCCCAAATAGTCATTTTAACTATATTAGAGCTGGAAAAAAATTAAAAGGTACAACATACAGCAGGAATGTTAAGAAAACGTAAAGCAGGAATGCCAAGACAAGGTACCTGCTAGCATTACTTGAAGAAGTGTACGCATGACTGGAGGTGGCTGCAGAACTGAAAACGCTGTCCAGTTCCGCCAGGGCTGCATACTTGTCTGAGGCTGTACTTGGCTGACCAGGAACGGAAACCACAGACCCAACAGGAGCTTTTCCTGTGGCTCCAAAGCCACTTCCTTGATCACCACCTGGGAACAAATACACATGTGAAACAAACCTAGTAACAGTATCAAAAAACTTCCTGTGTGCTCCATGATTACCTAAATGCCTCACATGGAATAAGGTGAATCCCTGAGTTCAGTTGCCATCATCATTCTCACTTTAGAAATTAAAAAAACAAGAAACCCACAAATGCAAAGAGAGGAGCACCTGATCCTTGCAGGTTACTACTGTATTAGGCACTTTTAGAACCAAATAAAAACAATGCTTGCTTGGCTTTAAGACCAAAACTACAATAAAAAATTTTTAAATGATTAATTTTTAAGTGCCAAATGTAACAGAAAATGCATTAAAATTAAGATACATCTAGTTATCTTTGTTAATAGAGTTTTTTGGTCCTGTATGAACAGAATAATGAAGTATGCTTTCTAGGACAAATGAAAATTTTCTCATTTATTTTTCTTCTGAAAGAAGTTGTTTATAAATTAATATCTATGCCTTCAACTATACAATTGATTAGTTTCAGGTCAAAAAGTGCCAAGTGAAACATTTTATATAACCAAGAAAAGCCTAACATTCTCAGATTTTGATTCATTCAACTTAGAGCACTGCTTCATACATAAATTTTATTCTTTTTTGCCTTTGATACCTTGTCCAGCACTGAAGATATTGTCTAAATTAGCAAGTGCCGCATATTTGTCTGCTGTCTGTAAGCCAGCTTTGTTTGTTGAAACTTTACTAACAGCTGATGCTGTCTGATGACTCTGGGAAGTACTGAAGGTTCCAAAATCAGCACTGGAGGATTTGGGGAAGTTATCAAAATGAGCAAAATTAGCATTTACTGATCCAGCATTTCCACCTGTAACAAAATAAACAGAACACTTGAAAATTCTAGACTTCTTGCAATATCCTTTGGTATGCAATTTGATCATTTCTACCTAAATTAAGTCTCCTGTAAGCATTATAGGACATTCTTTTAACTGCATTTGTGGTCTTATAGTCGTCATATGTAGTCTTACAATTTAATGCGTGGTAAATGGCACTCTAATCAGCTATATGTGAAAGCATTGGCAACATTTAACATCTACCTGAAGTGAAAAAAATCTAGCTCTTAGGGAAAGTAACCTCCATTCTATCTGGTTGAAATTCAGTTACTTCCAGTTATATACTATGATTCTACCAAGTTCTTCAACAGACTCTATGAACAACATGCAGCATGTATTCCTTAGAAGATTCAAGCATTTGAAGCTCCATAGAGATATGGTTTTTTTTAATCTGAAGGGTAAGGATTAACAATGTTGAGGAGGTATTACTTTGATCAAGAATTTACTTAAAAGATGGTCCTTGACTTTTAGATACTACTTCACTTAAAGAGCCATTACTGAATTATTGTGTAGTAATTCATGTGCATTCAATATCATGGTCACAATAAAGTATGATTCACACAATGGTCACTATGGTACATATCCTACTAAATTTTTAAACTATGTCCTAAAGAAAGACTAAAGTTGTATATTTCATCCTATGTTTTAGATCCTATCCTTTTGATATTAGATTTCTATTCCTAAATTGTCCTTAAACTATGATATAAAGGTAATATCAATTTTTGAAACATAATGGATTTTTATGCCAAATTAAAAAAAACACCCTTCAGGCTGGGAAGGTGTCTTGCATGCCTGAGGCCCTGGGTTCAATTCCTCAGTACCACATAAGCAAAAAGAAAAAAAAAAGCCAGAAATGGCGCTGTGGCTCAAGTGGTAGAGCGCTAGCCTTGAGCTGAAGAGCTAAGGGACAGGGCCCAGGCCCAGAGTTCAGGCCCCACGACCGGAGTTCAGGCCCCACGACCGGATCTTAACCCCCCCCCCCCCCAAAGCAAAACAACAACAAAAACACTTTTCATCAATCAGTCTTACAGTCTTAGACATTCTAAAACAAATATGTATTGTAAATCTTTTGTCAATAACTACTTCTGGTTGTTTCAAATAAAACTAAGCATGGTGTACATACTTATAATCCTAAAGATTTAAGAAACTGAAATGTGAAGATTCTCAGTTCAAGGTCAATCTGAGCAATATAAGACTCTCATCTCAAAAATAAAATTAAAAACATCTACTAAAACTAAGAAATATGCTTGTATTTAAAAGACAGTGGTCTATTATAAACTAATTGGCAAACAAAGCAAGCAGCAAAACATACATACTAAGCTTCCAAAATTTGTGTGAAAAATTTTATTCACATTAGTCAACCAATTAACTTTTATTAAATACTGTTTGTGTTAACTCTGGGTTTGATAACAGAGAAAGGAGATGAAGATTTATGAAAGATTTATATGGAATTTAATTTATGAAAGATTATCATCAAAATTACAATATTGAAAAACTCATTTAGTACACATAAAATATACAAATTAATTAGATGCCTTCTTAACAACAGAACTTACTGTGGGTAGCCTGAAGAGGAAAAGCTGAAGTAAATTCACCAAAACTGCAGCTAGATGAAAGTATTCTAAATGCTGGACAGCCAGAAATTATGTAAATGATGAAAAATTTTAAAAAGAAAGAAAATTGAAAGAAAAGGCTTTAAGACAATACACACAGAGTTAAAAGTTGAAAGAAAAGCAATCAGCCAACAATCTAAATAAGGGCTTAGTGAGTTTCTGAAAACAGTACAATTTATGAAAAAGCATTCAATGTTTAAAGACCAATTCCTGCACAGAAAACTATTTTCATATTTGATTAACATTAATAATCTAGTGTTAACTAACATTTGGAATTCTTCTCAAGTATATTGCTCTTTAAGTCATTTCTATTTTTAGTTCTATGAAAGCAGTCAATTGGCTTCTCTTATTCAGGCATAATGCCTGTCAAGTTCAATATGCTCTACAAATCTAAAAAAAGTTTTAGTACATTAATACCTCAGTGCATGGGAGATTTTAAAATGATTCTTGTGCAGGAAAAGAGAACAGACATTGCAAAATAGATAATATACCAAAGAGTTTACAAAGACAAATGGACACAGAAAAAAAAAGATTTTAGGTTTCCCCAGAGCTTTGTATAATGCAAGTGTTTTAAAGTCAGGTCATTGTAGAATTTAATTTTTCAAGACTACAACTAGAGAGTTTTCTTGTTTTAAGTAACCATTTAAGTACAATGCTGGAGAAGAGCTCTACCTGTAGTTTGGGGTTGAAAAGAAGAGTGACTTGCTGTGGGGAAACCTCCATAGTTACTCGAACCACTAGACTGTCCAAATGCATCAAAGTTTGCAAAATCTGCATTTGCAGAATTCTGAGCTGTAAATGGTAAGGAACAACATATGTTAATGAATATGAAAACTACAAATAAAAATACATGACAAATGAAGAATCACGAAATCTTAAAATCTTATGAAAAGTTTTATAAATCACTTTAAAGAGAATTCATTTAAAAAGTTAAGACTATTAATGCTACCAGCACTTAACTCCACTACTAATGTTTACTAAAGGATATTTAGAAATTTCCAATTAATACTTCTGTGGAATACATTTATTCACAATATCCTTTGAATGGTTGCAGGTTTATCACCATAAAAGTGACTCTATTGGCAAAAGAAGAACAAATTTAGGAACACATGAGCTACAGTCAAGCAGACAAACATGTGAGACATAGTGTACAAAATTTAATGACTTAAAACCATGGTCTGCTACATGAGTCTAAAGAGTGCTCTAAATACCTAAAGTAATTATATAAAAATTGCTTGATCCCATGAATCAAATTTTCCTTTGAACTTCTTTAAAGTTTACAAATATGTCAAATGTAGGCATACAAAAATGAAGAAAATGAATGTAAAGGACACGATAGCCAAATAAACCAAAGATTTACATTCTATTAGAAGCTTGCCATTTTGAATCCATATTAAAATTTTAAGAAACAACAAACAGTGGTATAAATTATAATAATATTCAGTTAAAGAGACCAAGATGTAGCCAGGAGCAGGTGGCTCACGCCTGTAATCCTAGCAACTCAGGAGGCTGAGATCTGAGGATCACGGTTCAAAGCCAGCCCGGGCAGGAAAGTCCATGAAACTCTTATCTCCAATAAACTACCAGAAAGCCAGAAGTGGTGCTGTAGCTCAAGTGGTAGAGCGCTCGCCTTGAGCTGAAGAGCTGAGGGACAGCGTTCACACCCAGAGTTCAAGCCCCACAACTGACAAAAACAAAAAGCAAAAGAGACCACAATGTGTTTCTCAACTTCAGTCTAAAAAAAACAAAATGCCAGCCTTAATCTAAATTTTAAATATGTCAACAAATAAAATGATTCACAAGGCTTTTGTAAAGGCCAAAATAGATGCTGGGTGAGAATTTTGTAAGAGGACATGATATGAATTGGAAATGGCTGGTGTATAGGAAAGGAAATGCTTAGTGGCAAAAACAAAAAATGTGAAAAACATGGAGAGAGGCTAAATGTTACAAACAGTAAAAGACTGTCATTTTAAATCCACAGGAAGTATATAAAGGAATAACTTTGCAAATAAGTAAGGCTACATCTAAAAATCAAGACAGCGGATTTCTTAAAATACCAAAAAATTTAGAAACTCAAATGATCACCAATAGAGATTGCTTAAATATATTATAGAATCATTTATATCATGCTGGAGTATAATGCAGCCATTAAAAACCACATACAAAAATATTTATGTCAAGGAAACTAAGTTGCTAAATTTCACCTGCCAATTTTGTTCAATTAAACATATTACATGCAAAAGAAAATTTGCATTTTAGTTAACTCTAAGTAGTAGGATTTCAGATCTGTCATCATCATCTTCTATTTGCCTAAATTCACAGAGCTTTTGCAATGAATATGTGCTTTAGCTGCAAACAAAAAAAGTTACTAAAAAATTCTCCCACCATTAAGCAACATAGTAGACACTATTTTATGAAGAAATTAAAGAAAATACAAAGCATTTTATGTAGCTGCTATTGTAAATAAGAAAATGTCCCTAACTAAAGCACAAAAGTGACTCCATTAGCAAAGGAGAGCAATTCAGGGACTAACACATGAGTGTTTAGGATTGTCATTTCCTGTCTTGTTCTGTGACATATTGGCTGCTGAGTATGCATTACTGCTTATGAACATCACTAAAAAGTTTTCTAATTGGCCAACACTGTGAATTCAAACAATAACAAATGCTGGCAGATATGTGGGGAAAAAGGAATCCTATTGCACTGCTGGTGGAAATATAAACTAGTATAACCACTCTGGACAGCAGTCTGGTGGTTCTTCAAAAAACTAAACCTCAATCCTCACTAGAAAAATATTATGTCATTTGCAGGAAAATGGATGGGCCTAGAACATATCATGTGAAGTGCCCTAAGGCAAGCTCAGAGAGACAAATGGCACATTTCTCTCATATGTGGAAGCTAGATCTAAAATATACTATGACATGATAAATTACGTAGGACTCTAGGCATTCACACACAGTGAGACTAAAAGATATTCTCAGGAGAGGAACCCTATGTACCTGTGAATATTTAAAATAGTATTTACTAAAATGAATTCCAAAAAACAAGTTTTTCTTTTTTCCTACTGTTAATGGTAGAGATGAATTGTTTTTTGCCTTTAGGTTTTGTTATTGTTTCTTTTTTTGTTTAATCTGTCTTTGGAGGGGGAGAGAGGGGCACAGAAATGAAGGGACAAGGGTGAACCAATGTAGCACTTGACAGTTTGTTGAAAATGAACTATACAACTTGTGGGTGGAGGACAAGAGAGGGGAAACCGGGAAAGCAAAGCGTGACACTACCCAAAAAGAAATGTACTCATTACTTGACTTATGAAACAACAATTCCTCTCTACATCACTTTAATAATAACAATTTGAAAAATTAAGTAGTTTTCCTCTCTCAACTACATAGAAGTAGTTAGAAGGTTTTTTATTGCTGAGAAAAATTTCTTTAACTTCAGCTAGGTCTGGTGGCTCATGTCTATAGTAACAGACATTGGAAAGGTAGAGGTCAGAAAGGCCTACTATGGATAAAAAGTTAGTGAGACACCCCACCATCTCAACAAATAAACATGTCACCCCAAATATGTGGGAGGCATAAGCAGTAAGATTATGGTCTATGTCTGCCTGGACCAAAAAAAAAAAAAAAAATCAACAACCAACCAACCATGAGATCCTACCTGAAAAATACTTGAGCAAAAAGACGGGGGATGGGGAGGGCCATGGCTCAAATAGTCACCTGCTGAGCAAATGACTTCAACACCAGTACTAAAATGACAAAGACTTCTTTCTACATTAAAATAATATTGAAAAAAAAGAAAAAAATCTGTATATTTTACAATCTTTTGTGATGACAAAAACTATAAGCTGAAATTTTACTTTTTATAAAATAATAATGTAAATACTAAAAGTGATTAATTAAAACTTAGTTTTTTGAAAAATAACTTGGGGGGTGTGCCAGTGGATCATATCTGTAATATAATACTAATACTAAGGAGACTGAGATCTGAGGATCACAGTACAGAGCCAGCCCTGGGACAAGAAAAGACCAGGAGACTCTTATCTCCAATTAGTCACCGAAAAGTGGAGAGTGGAGCTGTAGTGAAGTGGTAGAGCACTGTCTTGGGCAAAAAGGCTCAGATAGCACCTAGACCTTGAGTTCAAGCCCTGGGATTGATATATACACACATTTTAAAAAAATTACTTGGGAGAAATCATCTATACAAGATCAAGCAATAATAAATATAATACAAAAGAGTTCTATTTAGTACTGAGAACAGAAGTAAACAAGTGCAGTTTACTGAAAAGAGAATCTAGGTTAAGAATTTGAAAATCTCATTTTAATGTCATTTACTATAACCTTTCTATTGTTCTGGCCCTTCCAGTTTGCTCAATACCAAAATAGGAGGACCTGGAGCCCTCTATTTGCAAATTTAATGCTGTAATTCTATAACATATGAGAGAAAAGAAATAAATTCCTTAAAGGCTTTGACTGAAAAGGCTAGGCTGAAAACAAAAGAAGTTCTACTATAATAAGTTCTAAGGGAAAACATGTAGCATGTAGATTATATAACCAGAAAGAAATGAAGAATGGAATAAGAAGTTCTCAAATTTAGTGTGTTATAATCCAAGTGGTAAATTGCTGTTCTCAAGCAACTTATTTGTATGTTTAAGAACAAATCATGCCAGGTTCCGGTGGCTCACGCCTGTAATCCTAGCTACTAAGGAGGCTGAGATTAAGGACTGCAGTTCAAAGCCAGCCTGGGCAGGAAGGATCATGAGACTCTTATCTCCAATAAACCACTCAGAAAATCGGAAGCAGTACTGTGGCTCAACTGGCAGAGTTCTAGCCTTGAATTGAGGGACAGCGCCCAGGCCCAGAGTTCAAGCCCCACAACCAACAAAAGAAAAAAAAAAAAAAATCATGTCGAGGAAAATCTTTTTTTAGTCAAGTTCATTTTTATTTATATTTTCCCATTATTTTTCAACCAGAGTTCCAAACACCTTAGTCAAATGCCAATCTTGCAGGGCTTGATAATATTTGTATCAGATTTTACTTTTGAATACTAAGTATTTGCTGTCTTCAATAACTGGTTTCATGTACTGAGAAATGTAACTGAAAAACAAAGCTTTGGAAATTAAACACTAAAAAAACTCAATTAATATAAAAATACTGCCTGGAGTGTCAAAGCAACCTGCCCCAAGAAATTCCAACTACAGAGAATATGGCAAAATAGGAGAGACATTTCTTAAATAATATTTTTTTAATATAAAAGAATCAACTGAGTTTTGAATTTAAGTTAGTGAGCTGCTGATAGCTAGAATTCCTCTTCAATTACAAAAGATGCCCATGAGAGAACATTATTGAAATACAGATTAGAATCCCACAGCAAAATCATCTGACATGCACATTTTGTTTCATCTGAGTATTAAACATTTTTTTCATGAATTGCAAATATTTAACGACAGTATTTCACATTAAGCAAAATAAAAAAAAGATTTATTTTCATAAAGAAAAATCAACACAGCTAGTAATCCTAAAACCCTATTTTCATGTGGCAACAGGAGTTTAGAATATTCCCTTTAGAAAGGGCACCAGAGTTCCATAATGGCTATATTACTCATTGTAGTACCGAGGGTATAAGGTAATTGAGTTTGTGATCTCTAATATAAGGAGTGACCAAAAAAATGAATTATAATTTATAGTTCACTGGCTTTGTGATACAATAAGTGTAACACGTCTAGTAAATTCCTCAAGTGAATGTTATTTCTAACTTAATATATAATTCTGTAGATGACCTTTCCTGAACCTAATAATGGTTCTACCTACCAACACATAGGATAGATTTTAAGCCACTAACTTAGTTACAAAGGATAAGTTTTCTTACAAAACAATGCTAAACACATTGGTCTATTTTTATAAAGATCAAGAAGGAAGGAAATAGCTTCTTCCTATAAAAAGCGTATGTATTTTTTATTCTTCTAAGATCAAACTAAAAATCAAATAAAGCAAAACAATGGAAAAATATTTGCATAGTTATATCCATAAGAATTAGGCCAAAAAGACTATTCAACTACTTAAAGATAATGAAAAATAAATAAATTATAAAAGAGAAAGGGAAGGACTACTCTTAAGACAACCTAATCAAATCTCCATGGGTATTAAACTATTGCCATATACTTACCTACTTTAAAATCTACCTAAAAATCTACCCATCTGGTAAAAATAGGTTTCTTTCTCTTTTTAAATATTTTTCCTATTCTCTAACTACTGGCAATTTTTAAAGGCATAATATTAGTAAGTTATTCAAATATAAACACAATTATGGTACAATTTACTCAATGAAGCTGTAGTGATGTACGCAGTCACTGTCTGGCTAAAAGGGTACAAGAAAAGATGCCACATAAACCGATGATCTGAAAATATTCACAAACTGCATATAAAGACAGAAACTTAAGAGAGGTACAAGAGTTTAATAGTCATTTATCAATAATTTCAAGCTGTTTGAAAATAGAATTATGGAAGTTTTACTCTCCCTCTCTCTCTCACCCCCCTCCCCCTTTTTGGTCCTTCAGAAGGCTTGAATTCAGGGCCTGGGTGTTATCCTTGAGCTTTTTCCGCTCAAGGCTAATAATGTTCTACCACACTGAGCTACACCCTCACTACCCGTTTTCTGTAGTTAACTGCAGGTTAGAGTCTCACAGACTTTCCTGATATTGGGCTGGGATAGAATCGCAAGGATTACAGGTGTTGAGACCCTGCTCCAAGCTCTGTGATCTCTACACCCATTCAAATGCATGAAAAGAAAGCAGAGAGCTGAAACCATTGTCTGGCCAGGGCAAACTATTGGTCTAAAAATGAAGAAAAAATATACCAACAACTAAAGTTTCCTGATTACTTACCCATCTCAGCATCATCTCACCTAGGATATCCACCATCCTAGGATCCTTTTTATAAGTAAACGTACACATCAATTTCTATCTGAAGCATTATCTTAGAAAAATGTCTTTATTGATTTTTAAAATAAAAGGCTTCTTTAATTCTACAAGAAAGAAATGTGGCAAAGAGCAGCAATTTCAAACTACCCATAACTCTCTGTGGGGCAAGTACATATATATGAGATATGGTTTATATGATTATTATTCAACAAGATAAAGTCATCAAATTAAAAGAAAAGAAAGGCAATACTATTTTGATCTCATAGGTGAGCTAAAAATAATGTAAAATAAGTTCTAAAGCACAAATAATCGATTCTGTCAGCAGGCCCCTAAAATACACATTTTAGAAAGATATATGGTCTTGCTTATAGTAAAATTTTGGAAATCAGGTTTAATAAAACCATACATACACATGTGACAATAATACAAAGAAAAATGTGAAATTACTAAACAAATCTAAAAAAATGATTATGTCAATTTTTAAGTTAGTGTTCTACATTCGTTTTGATGCTTCTTCATTCACAATTGAGATGGGGATACTTTCTCTGATGTACACATCAAGACTTCACATTAATTTTCAATGTAAAGTATTCTGTTTCTAGTATGTTTCTAGTATAAATAAAAAACAATAAACTCAGAATCAACATCACTTTTCATAATGGACACCCAAGTATTGTCCATGATGATCAGTTAACAGTATTAAAAAAAAGAAAGAACTCGAAATTATACCCCTAGGCAATAAGACCCCTGAACACCTTTCCCCCAAGATAAAGAGCTTGCAACTCCCTTAGCACCCCGGCCTCAGCCTTCCTTACCATATATGTGGATCTGTAACTAATCAAGTCTCTAGATCCAACTATAATTATAATTGCACAGTGATACAATCCACCAAATTCAGGTTACTGCAAAATCTAAATAACCTACTTTCTTTAACAAATCAGAGAGAGAAAAAATGGAGACTCACAGAAAACTAAAATGTACCTCTTAACTGCAAAGTCTGCATCTTATCTGAAATTTAATCCCAGCAAACTATACTGGTGTTGATATATGTGTGTACATGTATGTATGTGTAGATACATACACTTCGCTCATGTGCATACACATAAATTCCGATTGGCAGAAATTTGAATAGTGGAAGATGAATCATTGCTATTTAGAGCATGGTAATACTACTGTAAAATTTAACAGAGAAAAGTCCTCTTATACAAATATATCTCAAAATTTGCTTCAAAATAATGAATGGAATGATAAATGAAAGAAACAAGGTTAAATTATCCATTTAGTTTTGAGTATATGTGTGGAATAATTTACCATAATAAAGGAATAATGTTATATACACACAAACACGTGTGCATTTTAATATCTTCATTTTTCCACAGAAAAGATCATAATTGCTATTACACATAATCTCTTAAGTAAAAAGTACCAATTACATGCTTAGCTTCACCATTTAACAGTGACCAAACACCCTGAATAAAACATGTGCACAGAGACTTAAATTTAATAAAGAATGGATGTTTCTTGAAGCTTTACATACATCCTGGGCAAAGCAACTAGGAAAAGACACATACCTGCATGGCTGTTGAAATGTGCAAAATTAGCAAAATTGGCTGTAGCTGTTGATTGAGGAGCTGGAGCAGCAAAGATATCTGAGCCAAGATCACTCAAAAGGTCAAACTGCTTCCTTTCCTGCTGCTGCCCTTGAGAACAACCTACAACTGGGGACTATAAACCACATTATTAACCACAAAGACACTTCTGCTGAGTGTTTCTGTAAAACCATTTTCAATTCATAAAGCTTAATATGAATTTATACATAGGAAGAATTTTGACTTATGCCTTCCTTCGTTTCCCCCCACTTAGTCCTTCTGTGAAAACAGTATTTATCCAAAAGCTTTATAATGTATTATAAAAGGGGAAGAATTTAATGCACATGAGTATGTTTCAGAGTTCTTGTGTAGGACAGAGGTGGTATCACCACATAGTTAACAGATCTGTCAGTCTTATCAACTACAATATAGAACTGTGTACTTTAGGTATCAACTTAATCAGGTTTCTTCTGTTCAGACTTCTTAGACCCAGATATAGTGCAAAGACAAATGCATTTTAATGATAAGCATGCTCCTTAATCACACATGTGGGAAAATCCTACTACTTCTACAGAATGAGAACATCCATCACAGAGGCTCACTACAGATCCATGTTTTCCTAAGTAGATAATATATGATGAAGAGCTTTAGCAACATTTCTTGTACATCTTTTCAAATTGCAGAGAAGGCAAAATGATCTTACACACACAAATAGAAATATGCATACCCATTCCTACTACTTTCCCAACAATCATTGAATTTTTTTTAAAAAGAAAACTATTAGGATACAATGCTACTGATACTCAAGGTTATGTTGCTGTGAACCTTCAAATTCTTGACATTCAATCTTACGTAGAAGTCCCAACAAAGATTTAAAGACTACTCTCACCTGACTAGGCGTGCCCTTATTCAAGTGCAGTGCTGGTGCAGAATCTCCTAAAAGAGATTTGAGTGGTTTGACCTCAGGTGTGCTGCTTGTGCTACTGGCAGAGGACCCTGAAATAGATGCATGAACTGATGCCACCACTTTAGCTTGTTCTGGTGGAACATACCTAAAACATGCGAAAATGAGAATAGGCCATTAATTTAAAAAAAAAATCAGGGAATTTTATACAAAAACCATTAAGTGAAATTCTAATTGTATAAAACTGCAACACATTGATCTTACTCTTGCTTTTTTCCAATAAAATAACTGCTTTGCTGACAAGATATACAGCTAATTATCTTGATGAATACTTAATACTATATTCTTACTTTCAGAAATGAAAATACCTTCAAGATTAGAAATATGTGGAGATAGTGAAAAAGATAACACATTATAGTTAACAGCCTAAAATGTAAAGACTTACTCTAAATCACTAAAAATATCAGTAATTTCATTTTAAAATGGACAAAGAAATTTATAAGACATAGATATTAAAACTTAGAGTCAAATAAAATGTAAATTAAGGGATTACACATTTTTAAATTAGTGAGTTTTACAAAGTTTCAGTTTCTAAGTACTGAATGATATAAATAGAAATGAAACATCTATCAAGAGGAAAATATACAATGGGACTATGTTAAAAGCTGCATAATACTACATAGCCAACATCCTTCTCTGACATGTAAAGATGCTCATAAGATGTCACGGGTCTTTCAGGTTTGACAGTCACACGAACACAGGATCATGGGAAGAGGGGAGGCAAAGGAAGAGCAAGCAGTAAGAATTCAATAATGCCAACATGTCAACAAAGTTAATTTGCAGGAGTGGGATTATTTGATAGATTTTGTCCTTTGTAATGCTGGTTGTATTTCTACCCTCCTCTCTATCCTTTGTATCAAACTGTAGGGGAACAGGCAAATAATGTGATTAAGAGCAACTATTTCCAATTACAGAGCTCAAATCCAACCTCCACTGCTCAATGCAGTGAAACTTTACACTAATCACTTTACTCTGCTTCCATCTTTTCATCTGTAAAACAGACAGCTGCTGTGGAGTTTAATTAATTTAACATTTGTAGAGCACTTAGGATAGTTCCCAGTACATTAACTATGTGGACTGTTGGCTATTATCAAACTATACATTAAAAACAAGCAATATACCTGGCTCCCCACCACCAGTAAATGCAAGTGATAACAAATGGTGTAAGAGTAAAACAAAAAGTGATGCTTGCTTCCCTTAGTATGGCATTACAGTGATGACACAAAGTCAAAGTAGAGTCAAGTATGGTAACAGTTTGTAACTCAATAATAGATTGCAGTTTCAAAATACTTTCCCACTTAATGTGAAGAAGCTAATCTTTATAAGAACTTATTATGAGAAGTGGTCAAAAGAACAATTCAAATATCTCTGGATAACACTGGGTATTGTGTGTTTTCTCAAGTTCTTAAAAAACTATTTCATTTTCTCCAACTGCGTGTTACAGGTGTGCAGGAACAGGGGTCAAATAGATTCTGACCCTAAGGAATTGTAGTTACCTCTCTTCCCTGACTACTTATGTCTCTAATTGTACTACTCATGTTATTACCACCTGCTTCTTAGTAGAAAACAATTAACACAAATTCTTATTATTGGAGCTTTTCACTTATTTGCATTATAGTTTGAGTAATTTATCATTACTGTGGTTTTAATTCTAACATAATTCACATTTTCCTTACTTTTTTTATTCATTTCTCATAGCTAGAGCCAATCTACCTAAAATTTCAGTAAGTTGTACCAAACTGACTTTCTAAAGTTGGTAAAAGTAACACTAAGAAACCCAAACATTTTCTTAGGGCTATTAAAAAAAATTTATCTACAGTTTGGAAGGTATAGTAAATTAACACCTAAGATGATAAAAAATGAATAACTTTCATCTTTAAAGAATCATCCATGCCACTCTAATTTTACTATTATCCTACCATCTAATAGTTTTTCCTTGAACTAAAATTATACTGTTATATTTATGTACCTATATATAATATACAAACTGTATTCATGCCCAATATATCTACGGCCAGTAGATATAGTTAATTAACTGAGTCTTGAAAAAAGCAGATTATTTTAAACAGTAAGAATATAAACTCAGCTAACATTAACCATTTAGTATTCAGAACATACAAGTCAGAGATAAATGAAAGTAAAGATTTCTCGCCAAGTGCTCTCTCAAGACCACGCTAGCTGTGAACATAACATCCCCTGGTTAAAAGACCGACCATTCTTCACAGAAAACACGCAGTCCCCATCATCGATCCCCTTATCCTTGACTCTTCCTATTTTCTGAACCTCCTGAAAGGAAATGCACTGTTCAAATCAGTTAAAGAAATAACCGAGAGATCTTAGTTAATAATCTTAGTTTTGTCCTTAAGAGTTTTATCATAAAGCTAAAAATGAGGAGTCCTGAGTAGCTCAACACTAGTTCTAGGGATATAATCCTAGATTATCTCTATTTTTTAAATTTAATTTTTTGTGGGACAGTAATGTATTGAGAGCTCTCACGCACAGTCCTTGTAGTCTCTAGGTCACCTTTACTGCTTGTTAATCTTGTTGGCTGGCTGCAAGACGCCGGGCAGCAGGAGTGGGCATACTGTTGGATGATGCTCAGAGCAGCTGTAACTGTCTTCCTTATCAAAGAACACAGCTAGCAGCACAGCTTCTCCTAAAGTGCCTTCACTTGGGAACCTTCTTGGCATCCTTCTGCCCACAATTTTCCTGCAAAGCCTGACGGTATTCTAGAGGGGCCTTGCAGATGCTGCAGCACCAGCCAGAGGCACCTGCTGTCTTGCATGTCAGTGCCAACCTTTCCAGTCACAGTGGGGTTCTCACAAACGTCAAGGTAACCATCCTGCACCTGAAAGAACTCTCTCAGCTCCAGCAGGATCTTCTTGGCATTAGTGTGCTCCTTCTCTGTGTCAATGCCGGCCATGTACATGGCAAATGCAAAGACAGTTAGAAGTAGAAAGTTCTCTTGTACTTGATAATAGATTTATACCATTTTCCAGTGCATCTGTCAAGATCCACATGGATCTGGGGAGCTATGATGAGGTCCAGAGTCTGCCAATCTCGGTAGGAACTCTGAAGGAAGAGCTAGATCAGGTTCAGGTAGGAGGGCCGCTCCCAGCAGTAGAACTTGAGCAGGTAGTAGACACATGCTTCAAGAAGCATCCAAATTATGCATGGCTTCTTATACCTGCAGATCTGCTCCTGGCAGGTAAGGAAGAGTCTATGATGTGATGTGACACCAGGAAGAAAACTTCCAGCAGTTCCACACACCAGCCCACAGTCAGGGCCTGCTGGAGCTGTCAACATCCTAATTTCTTGCATCCACCAACTCCCGGAATGCTACCAGCACTGACAAACCTCAGGTGAACTTGCCTCCAATGGCACTGTACGCTAGGACTTCCTTAAGCTGGGCAATGGTATCTCCTGTCTCTGAGTGCCTTATCTCACCCTCAAGTCAGCTCCTTGAAATCTGGGAGAAGGGTTGGATGAAATCCTGCTTTTTCTCGGCATAAACATTCAGTTTCTGGTCTCCATTCATTCTGAGAGAGAAGCAAAATGCTGTTTTGCAATGCAGGCTCTTACTGGTCTAATCCTTGTTCTGATTTAAAGGATATACCACCTTAGTGTACAATCTATTGGATTTTCTTTGGGAGACTAAGGAATAACTGGAAATGGAATACAGGGCTTTGCGCATGCTAAGCAAGTATTCTATCACATGGCTTCATCGCCAGGGATGATGATAATGATTATTATTATTATTTTATTTTGAGACAGGGTTTGACTAAACCCAAGCTGGCTTCAAACTTTCAAGCCTCCTGAGCAGCTGGGATTACAGGCATGCACCACCTGAAGAATTTAGTTAGGCAAATATAAATTCTCCCTTCTCAGCCAGGTTGTTAGCTGATTTCGTGGGTGGGAAGTCAGGAATATTTGACAAAGAACTTACTAAAAGATGCAATCCAGTGGATGTATCACCTATCCTGCTGCCCAGAACACAGAAGATATCATTCAATAAATTAGTGGCTAAAGGAATAAAGGTTTTGAGAAAGGAGGCTTTATAGGGCTAACAATGTTTATAGAAACTAACAGGAAGGCTTAGAGAAAGGATCTTGTTTAAAGAGAAAACAAAACAAAATAAAACGCAGAAGTCCTGGTATAATGAAAGGCTAATAGTAGGTATAAATAAGATAAAATGCAAGTAAGGTTTTTAGAAACCCAATCTAATAAAAGGACAACCTATTTACTTTTTTTTTTCCTTTCTGCCTGTCTCCTTTCCTTCATCATGTCAGATTATTTTACCCATAGTTACTGTAATTTGGGGAGAGTCAACTCTTCTACACACAAACTATTCACTCACCATCTTTTCTTTTCATATTTTTCTTGTAGAAACTCTTTCACTTTTTGTGGATCCCTGAAGTCTGGAATTGCTGAAGATCTATCATCAAATAATCCTAGCCAAATCTGTTTACAGACCTTGGAAAGAATTTTAAAAACAAGTGTTAAGTTCAGTATTTTGATGAAATTTAAGGAAATTTTTATTCTTTCAGAAAGCTAACCTACCTACTAATTTTAATAATGCTGCTTTCAATGAGGAATTAGCAGATATTCAGGAACCAAATTTATTATATTGAAGTATGGAGTATAGTTTACACAATAGAATCAGAAAGAGCACTTCTTAGGGAAATGAACAGTGAACCAAAGTTTGAAAGGAGCGCAAGTCTTTTTGGTCCTCCCCCAATTATGAACTATAAAATATTAGCATAGTTATATAACCTATATAACTTCAGTTCCCTTATCCCTAAACCACAACCTTAATCAACTGCAATTTTAAGGGTCCTTAAACTAAACATCAAACAAAACAAATACTAGAATCAGAAATAATGTGCTATTAAAACACTAATAACTTAATGCAGAACAACCCTACTCTATAATTTTCAGCATATGCTTTTTTGTACAATGGCTACAAAGAACTGAAGATATTTAATTCCTGAAGAATCAAATAGAAAATAAAATGATAAAGAAGTCTCATTAAAAACAAACAGGTATCAACTAATAAAACTATGGGCAAAATGTGTAAGAACTTGAAAAAAATACATGAATCTAAAACATAAGAACTCCTACAACTCAACTGCTGAAGTCAGACAATTCAATAAAGAGGAGGAAAAGAGATATGAGTAGTAAGTAAATACTTACCCAGGTAATCTATATAGAGTTCAATTTCATAAATAATGTAGGAAATATGAACTGAGGTAAGATTGAGACCCCATGACATAGATAACTCCAGGTGTATGTACCCCTTAGAACATACCTGTACAAAAGCTCAAAAAGCAACTACACCATTTTCCAGAATAAGAGGAAAATGGTCCAACTCAGGAAATGAGTTTGGCAGTTTAAGATAAACATACATTTAGCACATGACCCAATGTTTATATCTAGATATTTAAGAAAAAAATTGAAAGCACATGACCACACTCAGACATGTACATAAATACTCACATATTTACTGATAACATCCCAAACTGAAATAATCCAAGCCGAAGTATATAAATAAGTAAATAAACAAATTGTAGAACAACCAAAGAAGGGCACTATTCAGCAATTAAAAAGAATATAATATTGATATGAGAAACAGGAATAAACTTCAGGATAATTATACTAAGAGAAATCAGAAACCCTCTCCTTCTATCACCCGTGGGCAGCTGGGATTACAGGTATGCACCACCTAATGAATTTAGTTAGGTGAGTATAGATTCTCCCTTCTGAGCCAGGTTGTTAACTGATTTCTTGGGTGGAAAGTAAGGGATATTTTGAGGAAAAATTTACAACAAGATGAAATTAAGTGGATAGATTACTACACCAGAGCATTATCCTGATGTCTAGCACACAGAAGATATTATTCAATAAACAGCTGCTAAAGGAATAAAGGTTTTGAGAAAGGAGGCTTTATAGGACTAACATTCTATCACTTAAAATTTTAGAAAATATTAATTTACTTTGAAGCAAGAATATCAGATCAGTGAATTCATTACACAGAAACACAAGAACTTCTTAGAGATAATGAAAACGTAAATTGTCATGTTTAATGCAATGGTGGTTTCAAAGTATACATCTGTCAAAATCATATCAAATCATATGCTTTAAATATGTGCAAGTTACTGTGAGTTTGGGCATCGTGAGTGACACTAATTATCCCTCCTCTGCTGGGAGGCAGGCACTGCGGTTTGAGACTATGCCCAGCAAAAAGTTAGACCTTACCTCAGCTAACAAAGCTAAGAGTGGTGGTATATCATTTTAACTATTCAAAATTTCAATCCTGGCGCACCTTAGCAAAACCCAACACTCTATTTTGTGTCTTAAATGATAATAGTGCCTGCCTAGCAAGCATAAAACCTTGTATTCAAACTCCAGTGTTAGCACCCCCTAAAAAAAGTCACAAGTGGCTGGGAATGTGGCATAGTGGTAGAGTGCTTGCCTAGCATGCATGAAGCCCTGGGCTTGATTCCTCAGTACCACATACACAGAAAAAGCTGAAAATGGGCTATGGCTCAAGTGGTAGAGCACTAGCCTTGAGCAAAAGAAGCTCAGGGACAGTGCCCAGGTCCTGCATTCAAGCCACAGGACTGGTAAAAACAAAACAAAAAAAAGTTACTATAATTATTTCTCAATAAAGTTCTAAAAGTCTACAAGGTTTCACAATTTACTTTTTTTAAAGTATGTAAACCATGGGCTGGGAAGGTGGCTCAGTGGTAGAGTGCTTGCCCTGCACGCATGAGGTCTTGGGTTCGATTCCTCAGTACCACCTAAACAGAAAAAGCTGGAAGTGGTGCTGTGGCTCAAGTGATAGAGCACTCGCCTTGAGCTGAAGAGCTGAGGGACAGTGCCCAGGCCCAGAGTTCAAGATCCACGACCGACAAAAAAATAAAATATGTAAACCAGATGCTGGTAGCTTTTACCTATCATCTTAGCTACTCAGAAGGCTGAGATCTGAAGATCATATTTCAAAGCTAGCAAAAAAGCTCAGGGACAGCACTCAAGCCCTGAGTTCAAGCCCAAGGACAGGCATAAATACATAAATACATACATACATAAATAAATAAGTAAATAAATAACCAATATGACAGCATGAAAAGCATGTAGTATCTGGTTTCAAAATGCTGATAAAAAAAAATTGTGAACCTAGAGAAACAAAAGTATCTTTTCTCAATGTCTCTATTCACTTAACTGTGTAAGGAAGAAAGAAGAAAGATGGGGGAAAAAGAATTCTACCCTCTTCCCACCACATCCTCAAGTATGTTTCAGAATGCTTTCTTTGACTCCTCTTATTTTGCTCAGAATAGATAATAAGAAGTTGCTTAATACGTGTTAACTCATATTGACACATGTTAAGTCTGGGCTAAGGTATAACACCACCATACAAAAACATTTCAGCAGTAAAGCCTGAAAGTGACAGGGTAATATAACTTACTGGGGAAATACTACAAATTTTTAGTGTTAACTTTGCAGTATTAATTTGTAGCATTAATTTAAAGAGGTCCATCCTGCCCAAAGATTTTTTGGCCATTTAAAAAGTATGAACAAGCTGGGCACCGGTGGCTCACACCTGTAATACTAGCTACTCAGGAGGCTGAGATCTGAGGATCACGGTTCAAAGCCAGCCCAGGCAGGAAAGTCTGTGAGACTCTCCAGTAAACCACTAGAAAACCAGAAGTGGTGCTGTGGCTCAAGTGGTAGACTACTTACCTTGAGCTGAAGAGCTCAGGGGCAATGCCCCAAGCCCAGAGTTCAAGCCCCATGACTGACCCCCCAAAAAAGAATGAGATGGGGTTTGGAGGCCTGGCTGGAGGGGAGAGGGTGAAACTAAGTAGAGTCTGGCTGAGGGAAGCACAAGGTCCTGGGTTCAATCCCCATTACAATTCCAGCACTTAGGCTGAAACAGGAAAAGGGTTCCAAGTTTGAAATTAGAACATGAGAGGGGCTGGGAAGGTGGCTCAGTGGTAGGGTGTTTGCCTTACATGCATGAGGCCCTAGGTTTGATTCCTCAGCACCACATAAACAGAAAAAGGCGGAAGTGGCACTTTGGCTCATGAGACTGGCTTTTATATGTAGCAAGTGTGTCTGCAGGAGGTGGGGGAGGGGGATAAGAGGGGAAGACAAAAAGAAACCTTTCCTTCTGTAGATACTGAATTAATGATTCTTCCAAAATCTCCCCAAACGAAAATAACAGAGTTGTCCTCATTTGCTCCATGAGAAATACTCTGTAATCAATCAGATCAGATCAGGACCCTAAGCTTTTAGTTCTTCTATCTTAAAATTTCCTGAAACAAGAGACACTAACAGCCATCTTCCTATTCCACCAAACTATCAAGCAGTAACAATCTACTTCAGAACACTTTTTAATATCATTTTTGTATCCCCAAATTACTAGTTTCATAAATATTTAAGCTAAAAATAATGATGAACAATAACAAGCATACAAATAAATAAAATGAAAGATGGGGCTTGAAGGCAGATCATAAAGTTGCCACCATATTGATAGGCTGATAATGGCTCCTAATCACTTTTTTTGTTGTTGTTGTCGGTCGTGGGGCTTGAACTCTGGGCTTGGGCACTGTCCCTCAGCTCTTCAGCTCAAGGCAAGCACTCTACCACTTGAGCCTCAGTGCCACTTCTGGTTTTCTAGTGGTTTATTGGAGATAAGAGTCCCACGGATATTTCTGCCTGGGCTGGCTTTGAACCGAGATCCTCAGATTTCAGCCTCCCGAGTAGCTAGGATTATAGACGTGAGCCACCGGCGCCCGGCGTACACCTCACCACTTCTTTTTCTTGGTCAGTATCAGGGTTTGAACTTGAGGACCTCATGCTCCTTTGTTGGGCTTGCTTACTCATGGCTGGTGCTCTGCAGACACATTGCTACCTCCAGCCCAGGCAGTTAATAGAAAAAGAGTCTCTCTCAGACATTTTTATCCAGGCTGGATTCAAACCTCTATCCCCCAGGTCCCAGCCTCCTGAGTAGTTAGGATTAGAAGCATGAACTGCTGGTGCCAATATCTACTCTTACTCTTAACAGAAAAAGTCACTAACTACTTGAGTCAACTGCAAACTCAGGTGACCTGATACTAAACATCCCCAGTGTTACTAGTCAGCTTTTACTCCTTACTATGTTATCCCACAAAAGCTATTTTTATAACTACATCACTTAAATCCTTACCATTCTGATATTCTTGGTAGTTCAGCAGTAACTCAGGTGAAGTGGTTGCCAAAATGTGATGCTACAATTCCCTGGAGACAGAAGCATCAATCACCTAAACCCTTATTCAAACTATGACTTTAAGGAACCACCTATTATTAGTCCCTTTACATGATTCTGAAGCAGAACAAATTTTGAAAAACAATGTAGCTAGTATCTAGTAATATCTAGGCCAGCCAGCTAATGGAAACTTCCTTTTGGCTTATAGTTTTCTTCATCTCTCCTATCCTCTGAGCAGGTGGGTGGCTGGGTAGGTTGATATATGGGTATGCTCATACATGCATGTATTCATAGATTTAAAGTATACATATACTAACTATTTATCAAATTTAGTCAGTAACCTATTGTCACATTTTGGTCCTTACCAAGTTGATTCTGTTCTCTGTACTAAAATTCTCTTTTAGGCTTGCAGATTTTCTGTAAGAGGTGAAGTTTCTTTTCTCTCTGCTTTATTTTAGTAAAATGAACATCATCAACTGAAAAAGAATTTCATTTAAAGGTGGAAAGGGGAAATGAAGAGACTAAGAATGAAGTAGCACTGAGAACTTGTGACCACAAAACACTGAAGATGAGGATAATTAAAAGAATGTGTTTTCTCCAGCCACTTCTGGCAGCTTAGCTTTAAAGGAGATGTAATTTCTGGCCTTAACAAGGAAGTGGGTATAATACTAGACCATAAAGTCAAAGGTAGATTGATAAAAGCAAAGAGGTTTGGCCTTAAAGTCTATATAATATCCCAAAAGTATTGTAATTTGGATCAAATGAGCTGGGAAGTAAAGTTCAGTGGGGGGACACTGAACACTGGAAACTGAAATCTAAGAGGCAAGATGCTTATTTATTACAAATAAAAAATCTAAAATGGGATGAAGGATCATTGGAGATCAGGCTTGGGAAACTATGTGGATGATCCATGTGGATTCTGGAAATATCAAAAAATGATTAGCACCAGTCAGAAAAATATATTATGTAAGGAACTAAAATTAAAATCTAAGTGAATGAGAGGAACTAACTGACTGGAATAACTCCAAGAAGAAGACACAGGCCGATACTGAGGAAAAAGGGAGAGGAAGGTAGAAAAAGGTACTGAAGAACAACAAACCCTGAAAGTCATCACTCCCAAAGGCTAACACATAATAGGATTAGTTTTGATCATCTATTTAGAGAGGGGGAAGGGATAAGTGCTCTAATTATGGCATAATGTAGTTGTGGTGTTTGAGAGCCTAGGGTACGGAATCAGACTGCCTGACATGTTTTGGTATATTTTTAAATGTGGATAATGAGGGATGCTGGATGGGCTAAATGAATTAACATGCTTAAGAACAAGCCTATATAGTGAATAAACAATCAACAAGCAGATATAGTGAAATTTAAACATGTATACTTGTTTGGGGCCTGATTTTCCATGGACGGTTTACTGTGATAAGATTAGTAAACACTGGGAGGAGGAGGTCTCACCAAAAACCCACAAAAGAGTGGGTCTCCCTTCAGTCCTACTGCAAACAGAATCAAAGTAGTGTGGATGGAATAATCTCCCAGCTCTGAAATTACATAGCACTTCTTACCCCTCACAGGAAACTCATTACAAACTATATTTGAATCACTGTGTGCTTCATTCACTACTTCTAAATTCTCTTCAACGTGTAAAACAGTAAATTGAGCCATTCTAATTATTCGGTAAACAGAATAATACTCAAAGCTAGATCTTATGGAGGAATTAAAAATAAAATCACAATACCCTACAGAATAAATTTATGAAATTGTCAGAGTCCTAGTGTTGATCCATTTTAAAATTAGAATCATGATAGTTACTAACAGGATTTAAACTTTTTAATGCATGCTTTATAACTCAAAGGTGAGCTTTGGTGAATAGATGGTATACTCAATTGGTAATATGAGAAGTTTAATCATGCGATGGTCACTGTAACTGGTAACAGTGTAGTGCCCCAGGGTTAATAACAGGCAAGTCAAGAAAGTAAATATCCTTTCTTTTATCTGCTAACAATCAATCCCATCAGTAGGCCCCAATTCCATTTGTATGTTCAGACAGGTCAGCTGCTGGTAAAGAGTGAGGCAAAGGCTAGAGCTGGAAGAGTGGGTGAAAACTATCCCCAGCACACCCGAATCACAATAGAGAACAAGCAATTTCACAAATTCAGCTATAAACACCAAAAAACAGGTAACAGTCATACTCATTCTGAATTATGTGCTTAAAAAGGAAAGAAAGTTAACAGTGTTACATTAAGCTTGAGAAAAAGTACAGGTTAAGGGTAGAAAGCACTTTACCACTGCTCTATAACCCTCTCAGGGACAGCAAAACAGCAGAATTGTGCTAAAACACCCTTTACCTTTATTCAAACAAGCCTTATTGTCATAAAAAAGGCAAAAAAAGAAATAACATGCCATCACTCTGGTTACAACTTCTAGGTAGAAAAGAATAAGGAAAGGACAGGAAATTGCTCAGGAATTAGAGAATCTATTTTTGATTAAGGCAATCTACATCTAGCTAACTAGATTTCAGACTATAGTTGGGTTTTTTTTGTACTTTTTCTCCACAGCAGAGATGGAGAGTAGTCTCCTTATATATGTAAGATATAAACACATGTAAATAACATTGTTCATAAAAGAGGAAAAAACTGGAGAGTTAAAAGAACATTGCATGAATAATTTCTACTTTCTGGCAGCAGAAAAAAACAAAGAACTATATTAAATAAAAAATACTATTAAGAGCTCTTTAGATAGATACCCTAAGAGAAACCAGGGAGAGTACACAATCAGAAAAATACTTCAAAAATATTGAATGACTCAAGCTAATACTAGGAAAATAAGTACATTAGTAACATTTCCTATATCCAACCCAGCTTACATTAGCATGACTATACTAATATTTTTAGATCACCAACTGATAGGTATTTCTGTGACAGAAGATTTAAATAATGCTTACCAAACAAAAACAAGAAAAAATTCACATGTGTATTGCAAGAGAAATTGACAGTCCTGCTTTTACATACATTTTTAAAGACACTATGTTATCCTCAATCTTAACATTTGGTTATATAAACTGTTCCAGAAAGAGCAAACATATGCAACTGAGTAACTAAAACTGGGTACACACCAGCTTTGTGTTTGTTTTCTGCAGATCAGTGAAACACAACAGCCTTTGTGCATACAGAGGTATGAGGGGAGCACCCTGAGAGACGGGGCATGGCCACTAAGCCCAGGATGGCCTCAAACTTAGGATCACCCAGCCTCATCCTCAAGAGTATGACAAGCATCCAGTAGAGCATTTGGGGTTTGGATTTTAATTTAAATACTAACTACTTTATAATGGCCTAACATAACCATCAAATTCTTCCTCCCAGCCAACAGATTCCAACAGGATCTGAGTCCTGATAATTCTCCAAAGCCACCTACCTAGTATCATCATTCCTCCAAATCACGACACCCTCAGGAAATCTTCCCTGACCATCCAATCCAAAGGCTTCAACCCAGATACACACTATACAACACATTATCTATATTCGTGCCCTTTACCTCACAATTTTAAAATGCAAACTTCATGAGGCAGGAATGTCTTCTCTAATTTCCTGCTTCATACATGCCTTCTCAGTACTTGAGACATCCTTAATAATCTGCTACTTGAGTGAAAGCAACTTTAAGAAATGTATATACAATAGAAATTACTTTCCTTCACCTTAAAACATAGAAGGTGACCTAGAACATTTGTTTCCCAACTTATTTAAGGCAGAAATAATATGCTGACACAAATTCTCATACCATATGTAGGCCAGAGGTCAAAAAGTCACACCCTGAAAGCTAAATCTAGCCTAAGACCTGTATTTGTAAATGGGGATCTTACTAAGCCACACCCACTATGTACCTCTTGTCAGACTACATTCAGTTACACAATCAGTCCTGAGCAACAGCCACAAAGACTTTATAGACAGCACAGCCTAAAACTATCTGAGGCCACAGAGAAAAAGCCTGCTGATTCATGACCACCAACAAGCTTCCAGGGTACCTTCCCAGCACCCAAGAATAAGAGTAACTTAGACAGAATAAATAAAACCCTATGCAGTGGCAGCTTTATAACATGCTCAGGAAATAACAGAGATGGCCATAAATGAAGGCAATCTTTCCTGGAGGAAACACATGTTTTGCTCCTGTTTTATATGCTCATCATTGGAAAGCAGCCTCTCTCACCTCATCCCTGCAACACCATGCAGGTCTGCTAAAATTCTTGAAGAAATGCACAAAAGAGATTACTTTCATGATTTGGGAGTGAAGATTTAAGATAGGACCTAGAGAACATTAACCATAAAGGAAAAATAGAAATTGTATCTCATTAAAATCATGAACTGCTTGCTGATAGACAGCAGTAAGAAAATAAAAAGGTATATGCTGAGGACATATCTGACAAAGAAGAATGGACATAGAATATAGGAATAAAAGGAAAGCTATAAACATTCATATTTAATATTTTCAGAAGTGTCCCACAAAAAAGCACACTTTATCATTTTATTTTTATGACTATAAATAAAAAACAAATCTGGATTGGTGAGATAATAAATAGGAAGGTGTATGTAGAACTTTCTGGAATAATACCTGTGTGCTATATCCTAATAGAGGCTTTGGGTTGCCAAACTGGGACAATTATCAGAACGGATCCAGGAGTAGAAGATGCTACACAGTGATAAAAGTGCTTGCTTGGCTGGGCACTGGTGGCTCACGCCTTTATTGCTAGCTAATCTGGAGGCTGAGATCTAATGACTGGGGTTCAAAGCCAGCCCAGGCAGAAAAAGGCCATGAGACTTTTTATCTCCACATCAATCACCCACCTAAAAACTGGAAGTAGAGCTGTGGCTCAAAGTGATAGAGCGCTAGCCATGAGCAAAGGAGTTCAGGGAGCCAGTGCTCAGACCCTGAGTTCAAGCCCCCATGACGGACCAAAAAGAAAAAATGTGTTGCCACTAAAAACAAACCAAGTGAGTAGCTTATACCTGGAATCCTGCAATTCCAGCTACTGAGGAGATCTGAAGTACAAGGCCACCCTAAGCAAAACAGTTTACAATCCCCTACACGTCAACAGAGAGAAAGCTAGACATGTCAGTACATACCTGTCTTCCACTGCCTGGAGACAGCCAGAACCAACGCAAAACACATCTCAAAATGAACAAAGCAAAAGGGCTTAGAGAGGTACCTCAAGGGCAAGAGAACTGCCTACAAGCATGAAGCCCCGAGTTCAAACCTCAGTTCTGAGAAAATACAACCAACCAAAACACTCACGCAAAAGATCCTGGCATTTCACTATGCGCAAAATACATTTCAAAACAACTAAACAAATATGGATTCTAAGGACATACTTGAGTATTTCAGAGGCAATGTGAACTTGCTTGAAACTTAATTTGAATGATACTGATTAGTAACCAGATAACATATATATCTGCTATAGCAAATTTAGCATAATATTTATTATACTTCTAACTTTTAAATCTTGTTTTTTAAACTTTTCATTAAAAAACAAGTTTGGGAAGTGGCACTGTGGCTCAAGTGGTAGAGCGCTACCCTTGAACTGAAGAGCTGAAAGACAATGCCCAGGCCCTGGGTTCAAGCCCTACAACCAAAAAAGGAAACACGTTTGGGACAAGGAGAAGCAAAGCAGATCTGTCCAGATCTGTCCATTGTGCCGCAGGACCTGCTATCCAGCCAGGCTCCCCTATAGGCAAAGCAGCTGGTGCACGGTCCTGCTCACATCATCACCAGGAGACCTTGCCCATATCACCAAGAGATCCTGCTCACCCAGTGAGAGCAATGGCACCGGTAAGTTCTCACATAGGAGATGACCATTCACTCCCAGAGAGCCATTGGAAAGATCACAAGCCAGTGGGCTGGGAAGGTGGCTTAGTGGTAGAGTGCTTGCCTTGTATGCATGAGGCCCTGGGTTCAATTCTTCAGCACCACATAAGCAGAAAAAGCCGGAAGTGGCGCTGTGGCTTAAGTGGTAGAGCGCTAGCCTTGAGCTGAAGAGCTGAGGGAGGACAGTGCCCAGGCCCAGAGTTCAGGTCCCACAACTGACAAAAAAAAGCCAGGATGAGCCAGGGAAGGAAGTGGGAGAGCCCACATCTAGTGGAAGACTCAGAAGTTCCTGCAGGTGACCTTTGGCTACTCCTACCTACAGTTAATGCTGTAAAGAATGCCTTCAATTTCCTAAGTCAGAACCAAAAAGCCTCACTGCCCCCAATTCTTTAAAAACATGGGCCCCAAACCTGTATTAAGCTCATAAAGCACCTCAAATGAGATGGCATTTTCTCTTGCCAGTTGCTGGCAAGTTGCTTTACCGTAAGAAACTAGCACCAATTTAGGAACTCGAGGAACAGCTGGTCCCGGGCTACTCGAAAAGACCTACAACTCAGATATCTGCTCGGTAGCACTCATGCTGCCTGAGCTACCATAGTCCCAGGGACCTTCACTTAGGCCTTCCCAGGAAACAGCGCATACAGCCTCAGCAGTCACCTCATCTAGGCTCCACTGTGCTGACACACACCTCTGGTCTGTTTCTATCATAAATGTCACTTAAAACACTGTCCAGCTGGCCTTTGCAGGTCTGTCACAATGTTGGCCTATTTCCTACATTTCTATTGCAAACTTTCCTTTTTCTTTGTTCTGGGTTTGTTTCATCCCTATGTTTTTCCTTGCCACCTTAAGTCCAAGTCACCCTCAAAAACAGCAAATGCACTGCTGCTTCTGTGAGGTCTTCTCAATCCGTTCCTTTCGCATTACTTCTGAAATATATTAATCTTATCTAATACCGTGTTCAATTACTCATTACATATATGTTATATGTCTCTCTAAGCGTGAATGTCCTGTTGACCAAGTCTGTGGAACACACCTGTAACTGGATCCACAGTACTTCATAGTATTGTCCTAGTGCTAACTGGCCTATGGACTTCAATGCCTCCTGATAGGATTTCAGATTCATGAATCCATTCCAGTCATTTCTAATGTTTATCTCCTGCTTCTACTTTTTAATAAAGTAAGTTCCTCAAAGTCAAAAATTTCTTTTTATATATTCTAAATCTACCTTGATATTACAGCCTTAAAAACTGTCCCATCAGCAGGGCACAGGTGACTCATGCCTGTAATCCTGGCTGCTCAGGAGGCTGAGATCTGAGGATGGAAGTTCAAAATCAAGATCAAAATCATCTCCAATTAAGCACTGTTGCTCAAAAGCTCAGGGACAGTGCCCAGGCCCTAAGTTCAAGCCCCATGATCTCTACCACCACCAACAAAAATGGTCCCTTCTAAAATCCTGCCATGTTATAAGTTCTTGAGAATATTATGTTAAGTGTCTTCAAGAACATTTTGTGAAGTGAAGCAAGCAAGACAAAAACAAACACTATACTATTTCACTAAAAGTTTATCTAAAAGTTTAAATTGTAGAAACAGAGTGGAATAGTAGATGTTAGGGCCTAAGAAGGAAGTAAGGAATGCTTTTCAAAAAGTTAGAGCTTAAAACACCTGAGTTAATTTCTTGAGATCTGCTATACAACATCAGGCTTGCCTATAGTTAACAATGGGTTGCAAACTTAAAATTTTATCAGGATTGATCTCAGGTGAAGTGTTCTTACTACAACTAAAAATATCTTTCATCATAGTGTTTTGAGACAAGTCTCCTCTTAACCATATTTACTGATCTGTCAGCATATTTTTACATAATTTTCTATAGACAGGTCTGTAACTATAGCTTCATCTTCTGTCATTGTATTTTAAATCTAAGAACGGAATTTTTTTAAAATTATATATATATTTTTTTCCCAGTCCTGGGCTTTAACTCTGGGCCTGGGTGCTATGTCTGGGCTCCTTTTGCTCAAGGATAGCGCTCTACTACTTGAGCCACAGCACTACTCTGGCTTCTTCTGTGATTAATTAGAGGTAAGAGTCTCACAGACTTTTCTGGCCAGGCTGGCTACGACCCATGATCCTCACATCTAGGATTACAGGTGTGAGCCACCGACTTCCAGACAAAATAATATTTTTTAATTTCTGATTCCATTGGAATTTTCAGAATACTGAATATAAAGTCACTATTGTAAGAAAGTAAATTCCAAATCTGTGCTGCTAGCCCAAACCTAAGTTTCATACAAATAGTTTAGGCTGTATTTTAATCACTAAAGATATTATTCTACATTTGCTATCTTTAAAAACCTTCAGCCTTTTAATCTAGCCTTTTATTTTCCTATACTGTACCCAAAGGAGGTTAGAATCTAAGAACTTGAAATAATTTGTCACTAGCAAATCTGGAGACTTCAAAACGTGCTCTCTTCTCTGAAATATGTATTTAAAATATTTCATAAAGGTGAGCTTACATATCTTCACTATTTTAGAACTAAAATGTGGATCATGAATAAACAATTTCAAAATATTACCAGTAAAGTTTCGAGAAGAGGTATGACATGCCTGTATACATGTTCTAAGAAAGAGAAGCTAAATCTAGTAAAGTCTTGACATTTATAAGGAACATTAAAAATATGCAACCAGAATAATGCAACTGAAGTACTATTTTTTAGAAAATGGCTTTGTGAAATACTTTTTCCTACCGGTCCTCTGGCTGACAGGTTCATCTTCATGAAGATTATAAAAACATGTCCATGTTCTTCAAGCCATTCATTTTATTTACTTATTTTGGATTTGACCTCAATGCCTTGAACTTGCTAGGAATTCTACTCCCTGAGTTATGCCTCCAGCCTTTTTAAAACACTAGACCACTATTTTCAACTAGTAGTAAAGCAAAACTAAAAATAAGTTAACACACAAAAGGGACTTACTGGAAGCCTCCTAAAGGCAAATAGTTCCTTCCATTTCTAGGATACCTACAGGAATACTAATACCTCTTGATTAAGTACCATCTCAACATTAACTACCACAAACCACATCCCTAGTCAAAAAAGCAAAGGGAGGAACTTAAGTGAAATTGATCACACAATAATTTAACAGATTTAACACCGCATCAGTTAATTCTCTTCCTTTGGACTTTTAAAGTATTTAAGACACATAGTAATTTCAATAGATCCCATATTGCTTCAAGAGACAAGATTTCAAGAGACTCAATATTGATGAATCTTAAGTGCGTAATATTTCACCCCAGGATTAAGACATCAGTTTGACTACGTTAGAAAAGTGAGTTTATTCTAAAATATCTAAACATAGAATATAAAAATAACACACAGTGAATTCACCATTTAAACAACTTATAAAATCTTACTGAGATGACTACCAACAAAAAAAAGTTGAAACTTGTAAAAAAAAAAAAAAAAGACAAACTTACTTCATTTCCATGTTTTTGCAGGAATTCAATTTCCTGTTGTGTAAATGTTGTCATAGAGATAGATTTCACCCTGTGTGGTGGATTTAACCCTCTCCTAAAAGATAAAATATTTTGCAAAATTTACTACTATACATTTCCAAAATCACAATGTAATTTACATTTTTAATTCACACTTATAATTCCTAAAGCAAAACTGTAAGTTTGGTTAGATTCATACTAATATATTTAAAGATAAATTCAACTAACCTCCTAGTAATCACATAGCATTTACAATATTCAATCTAGAAAACATGAATATTATTTGTGTAATTCTGATGGAGAGTAAAGACTAGATGAAGAGCACGATGGTAAACAATTTAAAAACAGTGCTGGCTTGTTCTGCTTATGTGGTGCTGAGGAATCGAACCCAGGACCTCGTGCAAGGCAAGCACTCTACCACTGAGCTACCTTCCCAGACCCATAGAACATTTTCAATCACTTAACATACAGTAAATGTTGAAGAAGAAACCAGAACAAAGGAGGGGGTAACAATGCTCAATAGAAAATGTACTCATTACCTTACTCATGTAACTGTAACCCCTCTAACAGTATTTTTACAATAAAAAATATATATTAAAAAAAAGAAGAAACCAAAGCGACAAAAAGATTCAAGAAGTAGCTGGACACAAAATTCAGTGACATTTAAATGAACAATTAATTACAATTTATTTGTGATCACATATTAAAACTCTAAAGATTACTTATAAATTTCCAAACATGGATCATTATTCATTTAAAGCCGTTAACACTGTTTTCCAATGTACTATAAGAACAAGACTACAGGGGCTGGCAAGGTGGCTCAGTGGTAGAGTGCTTGCTTTGTATGCATGAGCCTGGGTTCAATTTCTCAGCACCACATAAGCAGAAAAAGCCGGAAGTGGCGCTGTGGCTCAAGTGGTAGAGCACTAGCCTTGAGCCGAAGAGTTCAGGAACAGTGCCCAGGCCCAGAGTTCAGGACCCACAACCAGGAAAAGCAAAAAAAAAAAAAAAAAGAGCAAGACTACATTCTTTGACTTTGGGGAAACTTTGTTAATTTATTATATATGTATGTGTATATGCATATATATAATATACCCTACCTTCTCTAAAACAAAGTAAAAGGGAATTCCCTTACTACTGTTCTCTCACACGCTGCTTCTCCTCTCAACTTTGTCTCTGACCCCCTAACATCTACTTCATGTTCCAAACAATCCTTTATCTTTTCATCCTCCTTGCAATAGCTTTGATTTTTTAACTATTATTATAAAGATGATGTGTGTATCATGTCAGGTAATGAGTACATTTCTTTTTGGACAATATCACTCTTCCTTCCTTCTCTCCCAGTTGCTTGCAACAGCTTCAAAAAAAAGGCAAAGGAATAACTTTCTGTGAGAAAGAAATTATAGTATTACAAAAGATCTATGTTTTAGAGAAAAATTTAAGGCAAAAGCATTATACACATTGGAATGTGTTCAATGTTCAGTGTTCAATGAGGCAGGCAAGCTAGTTTATACCTATAACCTAGCTACTAAGGAGGTTGAGATTATGAGGATCTTAGTTTGAGGCCAATAAAGGTCACAGACTCCATCTCAACCAACACAATGCTGGGTACAGTTGCTCGTGCCTGTCATCTTATTTCTTTCTGTCTCTAAGATGTCTGTGAAGTTACATCAAAATGGTTCTAAGTGTGGATTTATCCCAATTCTGAAAAGCAGCTGTGGTCTTATTGCTGCCTTTTGTTAGAACTGGAAAGTTTCAGCTATCATCTCTTCAAACTACATTTCTCAGGCTGACCTTGAATTTTTAATCCTCCTGCCTCAGCCTCTTAAATGCTGGTATTCAAACCCAGCTTGAGTAATTATTTTTAATTGCCTAATGTCTCTAAGTTTTCCACAATGACTACATATTATTATATAATTAGAATAGCAACAAGAGAAGTCCAAACTGACTGGTGGTGGTGACAATCAAAAACTTTTGCAAAAACTATTGCATTTTTAGTCCTGGCTTTATGGATGTGAGTACCTGATGAAAGCGTGCAAGTCTTGCTAAGGCTTTCTTTCAACTTCCCTGAAACCTAAAGATCCTTCCTCCCTAGCTGATAATTCCCACCCACCAAGGACTGACACTTGGAATGTTATGGGGGCTGTTCTTGCATGGTGGGATGTGAAGCAGCAGACTCTGCCTCTATTCACTGTCAGGAGCACTTCCCTGCAAGAAGTGGCAATCAAACATGTTTCCGGACATTGCCCAATCTCCCAGGGAAGACAGCCCTTCTAGTTGAGAGCCACTGTTCTTAATAGGACAAACATATTAATTACCTAGAACTGAGACTGAGTCCTCTGTTGATATGTAAATTCTACCAAGGCATGATCTCCTCCAAAGTACTCTACTCTTCCATGCCACACAAAACCATTTTTTTCTATAACTTTACACTCAGCATAACAGAGCACAACAGACAAAGCAAATACATAAATTTTAAATGTAGTAGTGCGTTTAAAATTTTAATTGCAAACAATGCTTGATAAGAAATGTACTCATTATCTTGCCCATGTAATTGTAACCCCTCTGTACAGTATTTTCACAATAATAAAAAAAAATCTTGAAAAAGCAAAAAAAAAAAAAAATTCAAGGGCTGGGACCTAGCTCAAGTGTGTCTAGCAAATATGAGGCCCTCAGTTCAAACCCCAGTACTGAAAAAAGTCTCAGTCCTTATGGCCTTAGAGCGATATGTCATTTTGTTTTTCAACTATATTTACAACATAAACATTGTCAAACTAAAAACCCAAGATAAATAAGTCATTGTCTTAGCTATTTTCAGAGAACAAAATTAAAGATGTAACCTGAGATTTAAAAAAAAAATGTATTCTTTACCTGACTTATGTAAACCCCCATGTATATCACCTTTATAATAACAATTGTAAATTTTAAATTCCATTTTCCTTCCTTAAAAAAATTTTTTTAATTGCAAAACAGTAAAAGAGGCATTCACAACAAACAACTAAGTATGAACTATATGATGTATAATAGCTAGTCACCAGATATAAGTTCACAAGGCAGAAGAAAATTATTAATTATATTCATGCTGGCAAGTCTACATATTTAATTTCCTTTTAGGTCAAAAATACTAAAAAAGGTTTTTGTTGAAAAACAAAAGAAAAAAACAAAAGAAATCAGTAGATAGAGAAAAAAAAGAAGGTAGAATTAGTCTTAATCCTTTATTGAACAAGAAAGAACTGAGGGAAAATGGAGCATTTGAAGAGATAATAACTGAAAATTTCCAGAACTAAAAAAGGCAGCAATAAGACATGGGCATCTTATCAAAACTGGAATAAAAGCCATACTTACGGACACATTTTGGTGTAACATCACAGACAGATCTTAAGTCAGAAAGAAAAGACAAAAACAAAAATCTTGACAGACAGTTCACTTAAGGGAACATTAGCACATTATCTTCAAGTGGCAAAAAGTAGCAACTATTGAGACCCAGAGAAGCTATTTTTGCACTAATACCAAAATAGTGATTTTTTTTTCAGATTAAAAGAAAAAAAAAACAACCTCGAGTTTACCCCTGAAATTTTCACTGAAGAAACTTAGATTGTATGTATTTTAAAAAGAAAATGAGGGCAAAGCACAGTGGCTCACACCGATAGCCCCAGCTACTCAGGAAGCCTAGATAAAAAGGATTTAAGTTGAGGCCTGCCCAGGCAGGAGAGAAATAGCTAAAGCCCCATTTCAACCAATATGCTAGTGTGTTCCTGTCAGCACAGTTTCTGGGGAGGCACAGAGGAGGCCTTTTCCCAAGGCCTGCCCTGGCAAAAACAAGTATGACACATTATCTCAATAACTAAAGAAACAAGGCTGGGGGTGTGTGGCTCAAGTTGTAGCACTTGGGTGCAAGACCTGAGTTCAAATCTCAATACTGCCAAAAAGGAAAAAAAACTCCAAAGAAGTTTTCAAGTGACCTCAGGTAAGCAAAGAAACTAGCAAACAAGCAAATCCAACCAAACAATATCCGATCACAATAATGTCCCAAATTTGCCAACAATAGTACTTAAGAAAGGCAGCTGGTATTTTTAAGGATGTTATATTGTTAGAACATTAATGCTGATTAGTTCTAGATTGTAGAATAGTACAATTTCAATAGGGACTATAAAATAATACAGAATTTTCAACTTCCAACCCAGTATAACAGGGCAACTCAAAACAAAACTTGTCAATGTTTCAATAAAATTAAATGTACACTTGCCATATATCATCTAGCAATTCCACTCCAAGATACTTGAGTGAAAAAAAAAATCTATGTTTACCCCTTGTACACCAACATTTATAGCAGTTCTATTCATATTCATTAGAAGCGAGACACAACTGGGCTGCTTCACAATTGGAGAATGGATAAATAAGCCACCTTGACAATAAGGAGGAGCAAACTATTGAGATACAACCAACCAGAGTCAATCTTAAAGGCATGCTGAGTGAGAACAGGCAAACTGGAAAAGTCGACTCCCTTTACTTTTCTCAAAAAAGCAAATTTACAGTCTTGGGGAACCACAGTACTTGTCTGGGATTAGGAAAAACAAGAGAGAGCCATGACGAGCATTTTCAGGGCAACGGAACAGCTCCATGTCTGATTTTAGTGGAAGTTACATGAATCTATACAAGTTAAGATTCAAAGAACTATACACCCAAATAGTTTATTTCAATGTATGTTAATTTTTAGAAATTAAAAAGAAACTGAAGCCCTGAGTCAATATTACTATCTATATAACCACAATTTTTATATTAATGTCTTTTTCCTCATTTGAAACCCATCTTCTTTTCTTTACCTACCAAATTCTGTTCAATCTTTAATAGATCAAGACTGAAATCAGATTATTTTTTAACATATTTTCACAGAAACTGATATTCCTTCTCTTTATAGCTAAACCTAATGGAGCTACCATGTGAATCCAGTGTTTATAAAACACTTTACTGTAGTGATATTAGTCATAACTATTTGATGGAAGTACTGGGCAAGTAAACCACAGCATTTTTACAAGACCATCCATTCCAAATCCCAAAGTCTCAAGTTTTGTGTAAAAAAAAATTTGCCTCATTTAAAAACTGCAGTATTGATGTTCTGAAAGCATGTTTGCCAGCTCACTGGTTTCAAGCTGCAAACTTAACTACTAGTATAGCCCAGTATGTTTTTGCAGTATAATTAAGTCATACATGGAGCCTCAGGAGTTTCAACTTTAATGACCACCACCCAAGTATGACAGTAACCAGATGGTGTGACTCATTCCATATGTCCACCAGTATGCTGCTGTTAACCATGCCTCAAGCAGTCTTGCAAATAGCCATTTGTTCAATTCATTATGTTCAATTCTTATGTGACATGCATAAGAAAGCTCCATTTTATTAACTGTTTTTATCCTGCTGGGGGACAAACTGGTTAAAATGTTTTAATGGGCTGTGGAAGTTCTATGTGGTTCTAATACTACAGGCAGAAAGTAATAAAGTTCGTTTGACATTAGATCTATCACAATCCTAATCATTAACTAAAAATGCTACATGTTTTACAGCATAAAAATTACACATTTAAAATCTAGAAAAGATAAAATATATCTTTAGTAGTTTATCAATATTTTATAAGCTGCTGGCACCAATACACTATACATACTGAACTGCCCAATGTATTATCTATCCATAGCCCAACTTAAAAACTGCATACAGCTGAGCGCTGGTAGCTCTTACACCTGTAATCCTAGCTACTCAGGAGGCTAAGATCTGAGGATCACAGTTTGAAGCCAGCCTGGGCAGAAAAGTTCATGAGACTTTTATCTCCAATTAACCACCAGAAAACTGATAGTGGAGCTATAACTCAAAGTGGTAGAGCACAGCCTTGAACAAAAAAGCTCAGACAGCATCCAGGCCCTCAGTTCAAGCCCCACGACCAACAAAATAAAAACAATGAACAAAAGTAACAACAACAACAACCCCACTAAATAAATATAAAATATGTATATATGTAGAAATATGTCATAAATACTATAGCACAGTACTGGGAATGTGGCTTAGTGGTGGAGCGGGGCGCTTCCCTAGCATGCATGAAGCCCTAGGTTCGATTCCTCAGTACCACATACACAGAAAAAAGACGGAAATGGTGCTGTGGTTCAAGTGGTAGAAGGCTAGCCTTGAGCAAAAGAAGCTCAGGGATAGTGTCCAGGCCCTTAGTTCAAGCCCCAGGACTGGCAAAAAAACAAACAAACAAACTATAGCACAAAGTCCTTATAATACTTAGAGCAAGCATATAAAAAATAATATTCAAGTAATGACTCAAACTTAATGAATGCATTACAGTTTAACAATGGTGAGCAAAACCCAAACATATCTTCACTATATCCCCTAGTCCCTACTGAAATAACAATAAAAATACATTAATCTACAAAAGATAAGAGCAGAAAACAAAGGGGGAACTCAATAGCATACTATATAGTTCTCTAATCAGAATAATCAAAAGGTAAATATGCCAAGCCTGGTGTGATGGTGTGGGCTTGGATTCCTAGACTCTCTGGAGGTTGAGGTAAGAGAATCCCTTGAGCCAAGACATTCCAGATCAGAAACACAGTAAAGCCCTGTATCAGCACTGAAAGACTTCGGGAAAAGCCAGAACAGAAGCTCTGGAAGTGAAAGAAACCAAATAGAAAGTGATGCCCACGAAGACACCTAAGAAAAGCTACAATTAAAGAACTGGATGGGGAGAGGTACAGTAAAGAAAGAAAGAAAAAGAAACAGAGGAGGGAAGAGAAAGAAGGAAATAGTAAACCAAGGATGGTACTTGTAATCGGAGCACTTGGGAGCCTGAGGCAGGAAGATGGTGAGCCAGGTTGGGATGGAGACTTGAAGATAGTTAAGATGATAGCTAGCTAGCTAGACAGACAGACAGACACACATATACATACATAAACACATAAATACATAGATTATATAGACATAGATTAGAGAGAGGTATCACACATATACAGACTCATACATACATCAGGTGGAGATAAATACTGTCAAAAATCATGAGACTATCAGGTCCTCAACAGGTACAAGCCCACCAGGCCCTAACGGGAGTCTGAAGGAAAACTTAATCCAGACCAGTTATATGAAATAAATTCTGTAGTCAACCTTACCCGCTGTTAGGCATCATGATAGAAAGTGAAGGAAGATCTTCTAAGACCATTGGATGCAAAGTCCTACCTTCCTTTTTTTTTTTATTACTGCTTAAGCTTAGCACTAATAGTTTTTAAACCAAACACTGAAAAAAAATTTAACTTATACAAGATACACACCAACACCAAAATACTTAAATAAGAGGTTCAGAACAAGATTAAAATGAGCTCATAAATGTCCTGGAGTAGGAAACAATGGGTCACAAAGAATCAGTAATATAGTATTCAGCCTTTCCAGCTCAACACTTGAAGACAGCTAACCAATGCCTTGAAAGATCAAATATTCTCATCCTTGTAAATACAGATATATGCAATTATTGGTGAAAATGAGAGCAGACGTTTTCAGCTATTTAGCTCATAAAAATGACCTCTCATTAATCTTAACCAGGAGGCTACTAGAAGGTGTGGGAGAATCTAGGGAAGAGAATCCAGGGCTGAAGAGATACCAGGAATCAAGATAAAGGAAGAACCCCAAAAACATAGCTGCTTACAGGCAGAGAAGGGGATCACAAACTTATCCAGAAATCATTTACCCCGAAACAAAATGTAACTGAAATGTCCAATCATACTGAAGGAAATCTTATACCTCAGAGATAATTTATCTCAAAATCTATCAATACATGCATTGAAAGCAAAGCAAATGAAGAGAACTAAACAATACAGGTAAAGAAAGGTAAAGAATGCTGAATTTAAAAAAAAAAAAAAAAAGAACCCATGTTGAGAAAAAAAAATTAAGCACTATTCTATTAGAAATAGGGTAATCAGATGAGAGTTTAAAATCGCATTCTACAATAATCAGAAACTGAGGAAGGCAGCAGGGAACTGCTCTTCATCATAGCATTTGGTTCTTAAAATGATGTGCACTTGTCCTTTTAATAAAAGCTGTATTTAAAATCCAAATTTTGCTTTGACATATACCTATAGAATGACTTCCATAACTGATGAAAAAATCATTCCTATAGTACTTGAGATCTTTTAAATTAAAACTTAAATCTTTTAAACTTCAAAAGCCATTTCCTCATTATACTTTATACTTTAGCAATTCCTTTAAGGGAACAACTTTGGAGCACAATGGTTCCATATGAGAACCATTCAAGTTTGAAAACCAAAATAAACATTTTCACATTTTGCCACATTTGTAAGTTCTATTCTCATATTTTCCCCACCAAAAAGCTTACACAATTTAACATAAAATGGAAAAAGGACAAGGATTTTTATAAAATGGGAAAAGGACAAGGATTTTTAGTATCTGGCACTCATAGGAAAATTTTTATACCTTTTCTAAAACTACGTTTCTCTCAAACTTCATACCCTGCTTAGAGTTATATAGAATATACATACTACTACCTCTTTCAAGCACAGGCCATGAACTGCCTAAACATAATGCATGATCTATAAACAGTGCTACCTACCCCCAATCTCCTCACATTCTGCTTCCTGAAAAAGTTCCTTTCATACAGTTCCACATCTACTTTGCCACCCAGATCACATTCTTTGGAGAACACTTCATACTGTTAATGCATCCTTTTTCAAAGGAACAACCACAATACTATGACCTCTCTCTCTTTATAGCATTAACCAAAAACATTAATAACCTTACTTATTGTTAATACTCTTTTCTCTGAACAAATTATCACTCCTATTACTTCAAACAATTCAAATAAGCTTTCTATCCTTAATTTATAGTTAATGAATTTCATTTTTTTTATGTTCCATCAGGTGCCTAGGATAAAAACTCTCATATGCAGTTTCTAAAAGGTATCACAAGTAACTGGTTACTAATAAAAGTATTCAAAGTTATAAATATTTGCTTTCTTACACACATGAGAGGTGTTTCCCTAGACAATAGTTTCTCTACTTCAAATGGAAAATCCATTAGTGACTAGACAAAAATAGGAGAAATGAAACTAATCCTGAAGATGTCCATGAAAGTTTCTCACACATGCCATTGAATGCCTGTAATCCTAGCTGTTCAAGACGCTGAGATCTAGAAGACTGAGGTTAGAAACTAGACTGAGTGGAAAAGTCTGGAGACTTCATCTCTAAAATAACCAGCAAAAAGCTGGCTAAAGGCATAGCTTAAGTAGTTAAGTGCCAGCTGAGAAAACAAGTTGAGCAACTGTGAGGTACTTACTATGTTCAAACTCCAGTATTGGATCAAAAAAACCCAAAAACAAAACAAAAAACACAGATATGAACATCATGTATGTTGCATGGAAAAGACGGCACACGTCATTCTAGGAGACTGCCTGGTTTCCAAAGCAGGAATAGCTTTCAAACTGTGACTCACACATCAGCAATTCCTTCAAACAATGTTTTAATTCTTTTCACATAAAATTCAATTCACTGCTAGTACTTAAACATTTGATGTAAATGAAATCTAGTTAAGCTGAACTTTATGTAAGGGTTGGTTCACAATGGTGTTCACTACTACTTCTGTTTTTAAAAAAAAGTAGAAAAATGAGTAAAAGAAAAAGTTTAATGGGCTCTGAATGTGGCTCAGTGGTAGAGTGCTTGCCTAGCATGCATCATGTCCAGGGTTCAATTCCTCAGTACTACCACATAAACAGAAAAAGCTAGAAGTGGTGCTGTGTCTCAAGTGGTAGAGTGCTAGCCTTGAGCAAAAAGAAGCTCAGGGACAGTGGCCAGGCCCTGAAATCAAGCCCCATGACTAGCATAAAGAAAGGAAGAGAGAAAGAGAGAGAGAAAGAGAAAAAGAAAAAGAGAGAAAGAGAGAGAGAGAGAGAGAAGGTGTTACCATACATACCCTAAAGGGTGAATAGTTTTTCCCGGTACAGAACAGCATTTTATGGGAAGACTGATGAATAAATCCGTGTTTCTCCTTTTCTCTGAAAATCCTACTGCTAAAGCCTATTTATACAATGACCATTCTCCCTCACACCTTTCAACTGAGTTTTACACTCAGCACAAGCTGTTTCAAGCCAGATGTGGTGACCCATTCCTGTAATCCTGAAGACAAAACAAGAGGAATGCACATCACATGAGGATAGCCTAGCAACTTCCTGAGACTCTCAAAAACACAACAAACATTATGGTTCAACTATAGTGTATGATACCAAACTTTGGTATGATAGTTGATAATACAGTTGCTATCATACTTCATAAGTATATAGCTTATTATTGGAGACTATGTAAAATAATCAAAGTAGAAAGAACTGTTTTTATGTAAACTAAGTGAAGTATGTGAGTGATCTAACTAAATCCTGTCACTGGAAGAAGCTGCTATTTAACTACGGATGAAATGCATAAAAGACTAAAAAAGATAATAAAAATCTTAATTCATTGTTCAAACTGCTTTAAAAGTAAGTTAAGGCCAATCTTGGTAGTTGGTGCTACAACGCCAGCTACTTGGGAGGTAGAAATGGGGAGAACTGTGGATCAAGGACAGCTAAGACAAAAAAAAAAGTTAGTGGGACCTTCCCCCCAGATACTCAGAAGGTGTAAGTAGAAAGATGGCAGTCTGGGCCAGCCTGTGCTTTCAACACTAGACCCTCACCTAGGAGGGGTTGAGAGGGAGGGAGAGAAAAATCTGTCTAGCAAGCATGAGGCCAAGTTTAATCCTCAGCACTACCGACATGTACACAATAAAATCCACTAACATGGGCATTTTTTGGTGTGAAGGGAGACTTTATTATTTCCCTGATTTAGACAGGTACCCTCCACTCCTAGAACGACATATTGCTATTGCTAAGTCCACTCTTAAGTTCCGAACTTCAGTCTAGTTGGGTAGTCATATGGCTATCCTGAGCCAGTGCTCTGATCAGACACATACTCCATCCTAATTTTAGTGGAACAAGGATCCTCAATAGAACTCTCAAATCAGAAATCTCTCTCTTTTTTTTTTTTTGTCCAGTTCTGGGGCTTGAACTGGGCCTGGCTCTTCAGTTCAAGTCCAGTGCTCTACCACTTGAGCCTGAGCCCCAGTACCACTTCTGGTTTTCTGGTGGTGAATTGGAGATAATTTCCTTAGTAGATGGGATTATAGGTATGAGTCACCACCCCTGGCTTAATGGTGAATCTTTATTTGAAGAATCTTAATTTTTTTCTAACAAAAAGGTGTGTAAATCTGTTTAGGATAGATTGCAATCAAATATTCTTGGAGCTTTTTTTAACATTCAGGATCTTACACAAGTCAAGGTGGTATCTTGCTGTGTAGCTCAGGCTGGCCTAGAACTCATGATCCTACAGCCTTGGCCTCCCTGGGATTACAGTTATACACCCTCCTGCTCAGTGTAGTGACTCATTCTCTCTCTCTCTCTTTTTTTTTTTCTGTCAGTCATAGGGCTTTAACTCTGGGCCTGAGCATTGTCCCTTGAGCTCTTCAGCTCAAGGCTGATCACAACTTCAGCCACAGTGCCACATCTGGTTTTCTGAGTGGTTTATTGGAGATAAGACTCTCCTGGGCTGGGAAGGTGGCTCAGGGGTAGAGTGCTTGCCTTGCATACCTGAGGCCCTGGGTTCGATTCCTCAGCACCACATAAGCAAAAAGAAAAAAAAAAAGCTGGAAGTGGCGTTGTGGCTCAAGTGGTAGAGTGCTAGCCTTGAGCTGAAGAGCTGAGGGACAGCACCCAGGCACAGAGTTCAGGCCCCAGGACTGGACCCCCCCCCCCCGCCCCCCTAAAAAAGAAAAAAAGTTAAAAAAAAAAAAAAAAGGAGATAAGACTCTCCTGGACTTTCTTGCCAGGGCTAGCTTTGAACCTCGTTCCTTAGATCTCAGCCTCCAGAGTAGCTAGGATTACAGGCGTGAGCCACCAGTGCCCAGCTGTGACTCATATTCTTGATTCTGTCACGTGATTGTAATGGATTAAGATATTTTGATAAGGCAGTAAAATTTCAATTTAGAGTAAGTAGAAAAGTGGGTATTTTTGGTTGTGAAAGACCAAAACATTTTTCATCTAAGTGAAAATCCATGTGCTAGAATACAACAGCTGACCTGCGTCTCAATATAAGAAATATGACAATTATACTACGATTTATATTCTAGAAACAATTATGTGATTTTAAAACTGATTTGATTCATAATTCAGGTAACAGTCAAAAGCTCCAAGCTGACAGAAATTAGTGTCTCTCTGATTTAAATGTCTTTTACTTACTGTTCCCTGAGTAATAGAAAGCCCTCTCTATTGGGCAACCTTCAAGTATTGGTGAGATGTTTAACACACATTCAATCTTAATATTAAAAACAAATCTAAGCCAGGCACCAGTGGCTCATGTCTGTAATGCTAGCTACTTTGGAGACTGAGATTCAAAGACAGTGGTTCAAAGCCAGATGGGGAAGCAAAGTCCATAAGACTCTTACCTTCAATTAACCACCAAAATGCTAGAAATGGGGTAGATCATAGGTCCTGAGTGAAAAAACAAAGGACAGCACAAGCCCAGAGTTCAAACCTGAGAATTGGCATGAACAAATAAAATCTAGCTGGGTGCTAGTGTTTTATGCCTATAATCCTAGCTACTTAAGAGACTGAGATCTAAGAACTGAAGTTTGAAGCAAGCCTCAACAGACGAATCAGAATATTATCTCCAACTAACCAGTAGAAAGCCAGAAATGGAGGTATGGCTCAAGTGGTAGATAAGAGTACTAGCCTTGGTGAGGCCAAGGGTAAGGCTCTGAATTCAAACTCCAATAATGGACTCAAAAAGAGATTAAAAAAAAAAAAATCTACATAACGAGCTCTACTGATATATTTTATTCTCATCATTTCATATGAGAGAAAATCTACACTCACGTGGCATTCTCAATACCACATAGCTAATATTTAGAACCAAAATTCAAAATCAGGTTCACCTAGCTCAAAAGTACTTGGGTCTTTCAACTGTATAATTCTCAGGCATCAACTCCTTGGTGATAACTTTATAAATCCGTTTAGCTCTTTAGCACACCTCTAAAAAGGAAATCGTACAATGTTCTGCCGCTCGGTGTGGATACTTGCTATGCAGGCTCCATTGGACAGCTGCAGCCAGTGCCCTCAGCGAAAGACACAGAAAGTTAGCGATATAAACAAAGACAGAGAAATGAAATGCTGACAGTACTGGAGTGCAACTCTCACTTAAAAGGAAAATATTGCAGCCCCGTGACCCAAGCTTGTAATCCTAGCTACTCAGGAGGCAGCGATCTGAGGACTATGATTTGGCACCCGCCAGCACCACCGCCTCCTGGAAAGTGTTTGAGACTCTCATCTCCAGTGCGCACTTACAGAGCCAGAGAGCAGCACCAGCCCTGCGCAAAGCAGCTCAGGGGCAGGCCCCGGGCGAGTTCAAGCCCCAGACTCCCGCGTGTGCGCCACGCACGGAAGAAAAGCATCACCGTTCGGATAGCCTTCCTACGGAACGGATCTCAAGCCCGGAGCGTAGGTTAGGGGTGGAAATAATGTCCTTTATGCGCATTTCCTGTGCATTACACATTCGCTGCCCGGGGCTCAGGACGCGTCGGAACCCGCAGCGGTGCGCTCGCTTACACCGGCGAAGACCCTACTCTCTGGGCGCCTAACGCTCTCTTCTGGGTCAACGACGGCACCTACTTCTGTTTTAAGAGTGAATCCTCGAAGTGGGTTGGACTTTCAGCCTCACTTTACAACCAGCTGCCCACCTCGGTCAGGCAAGCACCGGCCGTGCGGGGCCGCCGCCGCGCTGGGCGGTGCGGCTCCAGGGCGAGCTCCCGCACCCACCGCACGCCCGGTGCTCGGCAGGGGGGCCGGTCCCCGCGGAGGCCGGGTCGTGAGCGCCTCGGCGCCCAAGGGAGCCGAAGCGGCGCGGTCTCAACCTTCCGAGGAGCCCGCGTCCCCCGACGTCCCGGTTACCCACCCACCGCGACTTTAAGGACCGAGCGACTCGGGGGTGACATCACCGGAGCAGCGGCGCGGCCCACCGGAGGACCACGTTCCCCGACGGCGGGTCGCGGTGACCAGCGCCGGCCCGACACCCGGCCCCCGGGCCAACTTTCCCCGCCAGGACCCCAGAACCCCACCCGCCTCTCGCCGGCCTCCCGCGCTGCCCCTTCCCCGCAGCGAACGTGGCCGCTCTCCGGAACTTTCCTCGGGGGAAATCTGACCCGCCGCCGCCACCCAGACGCGGCGGTCCCCGGGGCGCTCGGACCCCGGGGGACCGGAGGAGCCCCGGTCCCCCCCGCACCCGCCCGGCGGGGACACACAAAGGACCCGCAGGGCCCTCCCCGCGCCGCGCCGCCGGGCAGGGTCCCCGGGAGGAGGCCGCCGGCGCCGCGGGGACCCGGGGCTGGGTGCGGTGGGCGCGGCGGGGCGCTGATGCTCCCCGCGGGCCCCAGGCCGCCCCACCCCGCCCTCGCCCCACCCACCGAGGCGGCCTCCGGCGGGGACCCTCCGACCCGGCCGCGCACGTCCCGCCCGACCCCGCCCGAGCGGGGCGCCCTCCAACGGCCTCCGGTGCCCGGCCCGCGCCCGGCCCCGGCCCGCCCCGCTCCCAGCCCTGGCCCCGGCCCCGGGCCGCCCCTCTCTCGGCCCCGGCCCCGGCCCCGGCCCACCCCGTTCCCGGCCCCTGCCCCGGCCTACTCCGCTCCGGGCCCGGTCCTCGGCCGGCGCCCGGCGGAGGCCGCCCCGCCGCCCGCCCCGCACTCACAGGCTGCCCGAGCAGGACGTGCAGACGAAGGAGCCGACCGTCATGTTCACGTAGGTGGGGCCGCGCTGGTCGCAGTCGAAGCACTTGCGGTTGTGCGGGAGCCCCGTCATGTCCCGCAGCATCTTCAGGTGCTTCTCCTCCTGCTTCCGCTTCGCGCTGGCCGCCATGGCCGCGGCGCCGGGGGGCAGAGGCCGGCGGGGCCGGGAGCCGGGGCGGCGCTGCGCCGGGGCCCGCGGTCCCACGGGCCGCCCTGGCCGCGGCCGCCGCCCTCCGTCCGCGCGCGCGCGCGTGCGCGCGGGGCCCGCGCGGGGGGCGGGGGGGGGGGTCCGGCCCTGCCGCGGCGCGGCTCGGCTCGGCCCGGCTCGGCGACCGCGGGGGACGCGACGGGACGCTGCGGAGCGGGTCACACCAACCGACCCGGCGGGACAACCGCCGCGCCGCCGCCGCCGCCTTCCCGACGCCTCCCGATGGTGAGGGGGAGGGGGAGGGAAGAGACGCGGAGGACGCAGACGGCAAGAGGAGGCCCGTCCCGGGCGGCCGGAGGGACCCAGCGGCGACGCGCGCCCTCTGCCGGCCAGGCGGAGTCACTGCGGCCACGCCGGGGCTGAGCTGGAAAAGACAATGAGTGATGAATGGCTTGGTGTGGACGGGCGGCCTGCGGGCGCTCCAACCTGCGCCGGGGGCATCGGGGTTACCCCTTCCCGGCTCGAAGCGCCCCGAGGGCTTCCCATTGCCTTGCAGATGCCGCCCGAGCCCGCGCCGTGCCCTCGGAAGCGCTCGGGATCTGGCCCAGCCTGCCTCGGTCACTTGCCCACGTGGATGGGCTTGCTTGTGTTCCTCAGTCTCAGCCGTCTGCCGGTCCTGCTGTCTCCGGGGCGCATCCAGATCACGGCTTCTCAGCTTCTCCTCCGTTCACACGCTACTCCAGTCAGCACCGTAAGATCCGGGGCAGCCTGCCCGGCCTCCACCCAGGCCTCAACCTCGCCCTGGCCTCGATGGCACCAACCGGTGCCCAGCGTGAGGGCAGGTTGAAGGGCGTGAACCCCACGGGTGTACGGGGAAGGCCGGGCCCCCCACGGCTGGTGATCAACTCTCCGTTCCACGGGCCACCTTTCTGGAAGTTGCTCTCTGCTAAACTGCTGTGTTCTATTTCCTTCATAGTCCAGCTGATGGAAGAAGGGACAGTAAACGTCCCTCCTATTCCCATGGAGAAGCTGGATTCCAACCCAATCCCACTGCAAAAGCTACACCTCTATCAGGGTCGAAAGCAACTATCAGCAGAATGTGAGAAACCACCGCCACCGGCCCCAAGGAGCCCTGGCAGGCCCAGAGCCCTAGAGTTCCAAAATCACTCAGCTCTAAGTAGGAAACTTCCGTAAGAAAATCCTAGATGCCACACCTGCCTGGGCCCTCCTGCAAAATGACTAAATGAGTCAGTCCAGTGAGACCTCACATTCATTTGACACTCTGTAGTAATAGTGCTTTTCGTGCCTGGAAAAGAAGACAGATAGATTGGCCAATGGATTTTTCTTTTCGCTTCTATGGAAAAAAAAAAATCAAACTACTGTGAGCACATGGTTCACCTTCCATGATCAACTCCTGCCTTGTCTCATGACCGATTCCTCTGTCCCACTGGCTATTTTTGAAGCTGGTTGTAGCTATCATATATCCATATGCAAACATTTCAATTTATACCACAAAAAAGAATGTTAGCTCATTTCAAAATTCAGCTGCAATACCATTAGCACACCTAAAAAAGGATTCTTTCCTAAAAATCACATGTCTCACCAATGGATGGAGTCTGCATTTTTATTATCCATTCTCCCTCCCCATAGGCCAATAGTTTTTTGTGGGAAGTCAGCATTTTAAAAGAGCTTTAGAGTTTGAATCCAAGCCTTGCCATCACAAATAAGTAATTCAGTAATGTCTGGTATTAATCCTCTTTCCCTCTTCCTCCCCATCTTCCCTCCCTTCCCCTTCCCCTTTTTCTCTCCTCTTTCCACCTTTCCCCTCTCCTCCTCTCCCACTCTTCCTCCCTTCTTTTCCTTGACTCTCCTCCTCTCCCTCTCTCCCTCCCCTCCTTTCCTCTCCTCTCCCTTTCTCTTCTCTCCCCCACTCTTCTCCTGATCTTTCCTTTCCTGTCTCCCTCCCCTTTTCTCTCCTTTCTCCTCCCCCTCCTTTTTACCTCTCCCCTCCCCTTTCTTCCTCTCTTCTTCCTCTTCTCCCTCCCCCTCCCCCTCTCCTCTGTCTCCTCCCTTCCCCTTCTTTCTTTCACTCCCCGATTCTTCCCTTCTGCTTGCCCTCTCCCTCTCCTTCTTAGTATTCATTCATATTAGAAATCAGGGCCTTTTTTCCTATGAAGTTTCTCTCTGTGTGCCACTAATATATCTCTCTGGCCCTTCTTTTCACAAAATGGTAGGCAAATCTCATTCACTTGTAGCAGATTGATTTGGAGGAGAGGTCTGTTTCAGTGTGCTTTTCTATTGGGGTACATATTGGGAAGATGATATTTTTTATGGTATAGCAGCTATTGATGACTAGATCCATTATTCATTAAGAATGACAAAATAGTGATATTCTAGTTTTGTCATTCCTGCTTCACTCTATAAAGGTAAAGACTACCCTGTCCAGTGGCTCACATATCTGTAATCCTAGTTTCTTGGGGGGCTGTGGTCAAGAGGATTACCACTCAAGACCAGCCTAGGCAAAAAATTTGTGAGACCCCATCTTAACCAGTAAAGAGCTGGGTACGGTGGTATGTATCTACTAGGAAAATTTAAATAGGAAGATCTTTTGGTGCTCACTGCCCAGACAAAAACCAAGTCTTTATAAAAAGTATATGGGGCTGGGAAGGTGGCTCAGTGGTAGCATGCGTACCTTGTATGCATGAGGGCCTGGGTTTGATTCCTTAGCACCACATATGCAGAAAAAGCTGGAATGGCGCTGTGGCTCAAGTGGTAGAGTGCTAGCCTTGAGCTAAGAGCTAAGGGACAGCACCCAGGCCCAGAGTCCAGGCCCCATGACCAACAACAAAAAAAAAGAAATATAAAAAGTATATATAGAGAGAGATAGAGAGAGAGAGAGAGTACAAAAAGAACTGGGGTCATGGTTCAAGCCATAGAACACTTGCCTAGTAAGTTCAGACCTTAGTAATACAGAAGAAGGAGAAAGTAATAGAGAAAGAAAGAAGAGGAAGAAGAAGAAGAAGGAGGAGGAGGAGGAAGAAGAAGAAGAGGAGGAAGAAGAGGAGGAAGAAGAAGGAGGAGGAGGGAAGGAAGAAGAGGAGGAGGAGGAAGGGTAGCAGGGAGAGGGGGAGGAGAAAGAGGAGGCAAAACTTCCCTTCATTTACTGTTTGGTTTGGTTCAGAAGAAGAAGAGGAGAAGGAGGAAGGAGAGGGGAAGGGGAAAAGGAAGAGGAGGAGGCAAAACTTCCCTTCATTTACTGCTAGGATCAATGGTCAGTTCTCTTCCTTCTCAAATATTTGAGGTGATATATTGCCTACGTATCAATTCCAATGGTGGTGGACAATTTTGAACTATTATAAATTCAAGGCTTTAGACATATTTGACACATTTAACACCCATGGTGCTCACATGGTCTCATTGCGGGCCAGCAGGGGACTCTGAGTGTGGCGCTTACATATTTCAACAAGACTCTGACCTAAGATCGCTGGAGTTTCTTCTGGCAGAGCCCTAGGTGATCAAGAAATGAGAACACTGAGATGTCAAATGCTGGAACCACCCAAACAGAAGGCTGCCTTCTCAGCCCCACTGTGGCCAGACAGAAGACACCCTGCAATCTCTTTCTCATTACCGACGTACATGTTCACCCAAGTAAGTGGCTTCTTTCTATTTTTGCACTGCCCATTTTTCCTTTGTTCTTTCGTTCATCTGGTCTGTTGTTTGATCAGTTTCAGCATCCCCAAGGCTTGACAACAGTACCTTCCACAAACAGATGCATGAGTGGTTGTTGCATTGTTGAATTTTTGTTGTTTTAAGGAGGTGGGCAGAGGCCATTCTCAAGCTATAGACCTAGAGGGAATGGATGTCCAGATGACATCCATCTGAAGCCCATCTGACCTGCTGAATATCAAGCCCTTCTGTATCCTGTGCCACTTCAAAGTGGGTTTCTTCCTTTAAAACTCCCGAGGAGAGCTTGGTATGCACCAAACAAAACTTTAGGTGTTTTCATTTCCTTAACCCTCACAACAGTGCATTATCCCTTTGGCATATATGAGGAAACTGCAATGCTGAGAGGCTTGCTTGCCCCCAAGCCAGGCCAGAAGGGAAGCAGGAAGTCAGGATTCAAACTCAGCCCCAGCTACAAACTGTTCTGTTTCCAGTGACTGAATATTGACCCTGTAGTTACTGGATTTACAGATCAGAAACTGCAATGCTGAGAGGCTTGCTTGCCCCCAAGCCAGGCCAGAAGGGAAGCAGGAAGTCAGGATTCAAACTCAGCCCCAGCTACAAACTGTTCTGTTTCCAGTGACTGAATATTGACCCTGTAGTTACTGGATTTACGGATCAGAAATTACCTTAAAAGACACTAGCTCTGTAGAACTAGAGTAACCTTTCCCCAACTCCAAAGTGATTTGGACTTCCCCAGCCACTTCCTTCCACTGAAGCCTTTTGGTCATGTCCCATTGCTGTTAGGATGAAAGGAAACCCCAGAGGCTCAGAGCCCTGGGGCGCCTCCTTCCTGCCCTCCATGACCAAACCCTATGGTGTCCCACATGCTTCAGTGTCCCACCCAAAATCTCAACCATCATGCTTCAGTCATACCTTTTATTTTTGGTCTGTTATGGGGCCTGGGCACTGTCCTGAGCTCTTTTTACTCAAGGCTAGCACTCTACCACTTTGAACCACAGCACCACTTCTGGTTCTTGAGTGGTTAATTGGAGATAACAGTCTCACAGAGACTTTTCTGCCAGACTGGCTTTGAACCCCAATCCTCAGATCTCAGCCTCCTGAGTAGCTAAGATGACAGGTGTGAGTCACTGGTACCCAGCCAGTTTTGCTTTTTTATTATCGTCTTCTCTTGCACTGAGGGGCCTTTGTACATGCTACTTTGGGTTTCTACAAAAGTCCTCTGGCTCTTCCTTCCCTTCTCATACTCTAATCCAGCTCACTGTTTCTCAGAGATCTTTCTCTGACCTATTTAACCAGGATGGACCATGTTGTCTGAAACCTTTCTTTATAGCTGTAGCTATTTATGTTGCTTTGTGATTTTTAGTTGTCTCTTTCTCTTTTTCTTTCTCCCTCTCTCTCTCCCCTTCCCCCCCCCTCTCTCTCTCTCTCACACACACACACACACACCACACACACACTGCAGGCTTTATCAATTCAGGAAGGGACCAGATCTCAGGTCCCAAGTCTGCATTTGCTCCCTGTTACTTCTCCAGCACTGCTGTTGGGCTTGCCTGGTGCCTAGAATGTGGGGTGAGTGAACACATCAATGCAGCAGTGTGTGCCTCCATCTAACCCAGCTGGTTTAGCATTTCTGTTTATTGTTGTCTCTGTTGCTCGCCCTCTTGGGATGGCGCTGGTTCTTTCCGAAGCTACCTTGTTTTTATGAAGGACCTTGCAGATTCTGATATCAGCCCCCCAGTGATAGACTCTGAAACCTCCCTGAATAGAAACTGATGGCTTTAAAAACTCTTGGCTGTCTTATTGCCAGGGGTGAGTCAGGAAAAATGTCCTGAACAAACGCTGGTGTTTAGAGAGGCCTCACGGAGCCAGGGAGCCAGGGGGGCAGCTGCCAACTCACCCAGTCCTGCCCAGCCCTCCCACACACAGGCCAAGCCCAGAGGACACCTTCCCATCTTCTTGGCAGCACAGCTGGGCAGTCAAGGGCAAATCCTATGAGTGACCAGTGGTAGCCTTGTTCCTCCGAGCTTCAGGGTGGTGAGGGAAGGGTGCCCAATCATGGAGGACAGCAATTCAGACTTAATTGTCCTAATCAGTATCTGAGTTTCCCACTGGGTCACAGAGATCCACGGACAAAACAGGAAGATGTTTACACACACACACACACACACACACACACACACACACACACACACACACACACGTCCCCTGAACCACTTGACCACCTACAGTATGCTTAGTGTGTCTTAGACTAAGCTAGTGAGTAGCTTGATTGTCTTGTGTTTGTTTACTTGTGTGTGAAGAGGATTAATTTGTGAAATTTAATTTCTTAGATATATGCCACAGTCTGGGGACCCTGTTTGACATCTTCTCACATTGTAAGGCATTGAGAACCGCAAAGAAAATTGAAGTAGCCTAGAATTCTCTCTTAAGATTGCCTGCCTCCATCCCAGGCTCTCTTTGCCTAGCCCTAGACCTTAGAGCACATAAGCCTGCTAGAAGCCCTCAGATCCTCTTACAGGTGCAGAGTTTCTGTTGGATGAAAAAGAGTGTCAGGGAGCTTAGGGTCTCCATTTCTAGAGTCTTCTGCTTCCGTTTGTGTGGGTCCCTCATAACTGAAGCGGATTCGGAGAGCAGACAGAAGTGAGCTGTCAGCCACTGGAGTTTAAAACATAGGAAAACTGGAGCTGTTGCATTTCCATTTTGACTGAACATTCTCTCTTCCCTATAGTGTGACTTTTTCTGGCTTTTGGCCAAGAAACCAAGGCAAATGCACAAGAAAAGAAATTTCAGCACCACGAACTCCTCCGGGTCCCACTGGGTTTCACAAAGTAAATCGCAAGGCCTCAAGTTCAAAGCAGTGCGGAAAAAACATTCAACTCCATTTTCCTTTTTTCTTTTTTCAATTTTTTTGTCGGTTGTGGGGCCTGAACTCTAGGTTTGGACACTGTCCCTCAGCTCTTTAGCTCAAGGCTCCTGTTCTACCACTTGAGCCACAGCCCCATTTCCGGCTTTTTCTGCTTATATGGTGCTGAGGAATTGAAACCAGGGCCTCATGCATGCAAGCAAGCACTCTACCACTGAGCCACCTTCCCAGCCCTCAACTCCATTTTCTTTACCCTCCTTCTTTTGATAGTGCCTTCCTTCACCTGTAGTTTGATTAATTTTCATATTGCTGTCTGGCTTGCTTCCTAATGTGGGGGAAAAAAGGCAGCAAGATAGAAAAGGAGGAGGGGGGACCTACAAAGAACAAGCAGTGGGCGTGTACTTCCTGGAAATGGTGTGGTTTCTGGGTACACTGCAGATCACGCCCAGAGTGCAGAAACTAGACATGGAAGGCCACAAGTCGCTCTGCACCAGTTCTCAATTGCGGACAGCTGGTCACCTGGCCTCTGTCTCCCTACAGACGCCTGCAGACCGGTCCTCCAGCTGTCTCTGCTTTTTCTGGATTCCTTTGGTGAGCTCTCTCTCTCTGATCAGCTAAATTCTTTGCCCACAGGGAGTAGAGACTGAGTCATAACCTTCTGTGCCCCTGCTTTGCTTGGCTCCATAAATTTGGCCAGTTGGAAGTGGAGCTGTGGCTCAAGTGTTACAGTGCCAGCTTTGAGTGAAATAACCAAGAGACAGCACTCAGGCCTTGAGTTCAAGCCCCAGTGGTGGTATACACAAACACACACAAACTGCTATTTGATTGGTTGACCCAACTTCAGGCCTCTCTAGGAACCCAAAGCAATTGTAACCTGACTCAGTTGATCATTTATGAGAAAGGTGTTTTCTGAATTTCAGAAGGAATATAAAAGTAGCTTTCAACCAACACTCACTCCTCCCTTCTTTCCTTCCTTCCTTCTTTCCTTCCTTCCTTCCTTCCTTCCTTCCTTCCCTCCCTCCCTCTCTCCTTCCTTCTTCCTTTCCTTCCTCCCTCTTTCTCCCTCCCTCCCTCCCACCTACCCTTTTGAGCCTACTCTCCCATGAAGAAAACTGGCAATAAACACATGAATCTAATGGACCAGATGGTTCCAATTGAACGTGGAGCAGGGCGAGGGAAAGCGAAGATACTACTCAATCGGTGGTCAAGCAGGTGCCGAGTAGATAAACATAGAGGAAATTCTCAGATATCACAGGTAAAACCATCTGGCCTGGAAACCTTGCAACCCCTCGGCCTCTCTTCTGTAGTCGATAGATACTAGAATCAGGCATCTGAGCTGGCTGGGCAACTGGGAGAGAACGTGAATCACAATCTTCAGAAGCCAAGAGAGAGAGAAAAGGCCTCTGCTCTGCAGCCAGAAGAGAGTCCAGGCTAAGAAACGCTCCATTCACGTTGTCAATGGGACGTTGTTCTGACTGGTGCTATAGAGAGAAAGGGGATCTTCCCCTCTGGTTCAGGGGAAAGAAAAGAGCCCCTGTGGGGATTGAAGACTGCTCTAGTTATGGGTGAAGATCCCCTCCCCCGGACTTACTGGGCCCACAGAAAAGGAAAATGAACCCTAGCCATGAGCCCTCCAGTGTGAAAAGATACAGATCAAAATATTTAGAAGATGAATGTCTTAAAAATAAATCTCATTCCTTTTGTATTTCTCACCAAATATCAGCAGATCGGTAATGGCTCATTGGGCAAGTTGGGGTGGACTGAAATGATCACAGCTCACCCATGTTGTCTCTGTGCCCCCTCTTGGTCTGCACAAGACTCCTTCCACTCCTGACACCCCAATAACAATAACCATCATGTTTCCTGGTGCTAAGCACCTAAGGAAGCACTTTCTCTAGAGTAACCCCATGTGTAGTCACAGTAGCCTTCACAGTGAACATTAATTAGACCCATTTTACAGATGAATAAAGAGGGAGCTTCTGGGTGGCTGAGCTGGTGGAGAGCCAACATCTGGGAAAGGATAGAGGAGAGGTTTGAAGGCCAGCTGTCCGGCCTCAGAGGTCATCCTAGAACAGCAGCCGTCAGCACGGTGCTATTTAGCCCCTCTTCTTGGGACTCCAGCCTCCCAGGTAAGATCAGGAATAGCCTGGAGATACCTGCTGCTTGCCTGATCTTGGGCTGGACTGTGGCAGTATGAATACCTAAGATAACAGGTGTGAGTGATGGGAGAGGGAGGGGGCTGTCGGGAGGAGAATGAGGGAGGGAGTGGCACTGTTCAAAAAGAAATGTACTCATTTGCCAGGCGCCAGTGGCTCACACCTGTCATCCTAGCTACTCAGCCGAGATCTGAGGATCACGGTACTAAACCAGCCCAGGCAGGAAAGGCTGTGAGATGCTTATCTCCAATGAACCACCAGAAAACCAGAAGTGGTGCTGTGGTTCAAGTGGTAGAGCACTTGGCTTGAGCTGAAGAGCTCAGGGACAGCGTCCAGACGGAGTTCAAGCCCCACAACCGACAAAAAAAGAAAAAGAAAAAGAAACTTACTCATCTAACTTAAGTAACTCTAACCCATATGTATATCACCTTTACAATAAAAATGTAAAAGAATAAATAAAAATAAAATAAGACACAGGTGTACCTGTTTACCTTGAACCTTCTGCTTTAGAAGGCTATAGAGATGAAGTCTATTTCCACATGTTATTCAGCTAGGGAAATTACCTGGAAAGTAACACACCGCCTGCCCCCACAGTTAAAAAAAATGTTCTGAGTATTCATTTGAGTAATTGTGGCTGTGCAGATCGGTCTTTGTTGCAGGTGCATTGATCTCGCCTGGCACGTTAGAGGGGGGTGAGCTTTCACAGTTGGGGAGCCCCCAGGAGCAAGTGTGGGCAGACCACAGACATTTTCCCTGAACCATACCCTCAGCGCCCTGGTAGGACTTACCATGACAGTCCTGTGGCTACCCATGTTTCTGAAGGTTATGGTTAGCATTGAATGGAAAGAAAAGAGACTCAGCTCAGCACCCAACACAGATGTAAGCACTTTTTTTTTACTCTTCCTGTTTAAAAATATACCTGAAAATTCTCTCAGCCCCCACTGTACTTTGGCTGTATGTAATTTCCAGAAGGAGCTGAGAGCCGCCCTTTGACCAGAGCACAGTTGCCCTTGATTGCTGAGTCTTGCCTGTGGTATCATCGGTGAACAACTGTTTGTCAGTCTGTACAAGCTTTTGTTTATTCTTAGTCAATACCCGACGTAGCTCAGTTCAATGGGCTCAGCAGAGAGAAGGCTGCAAACACCTTTGACCACAGACAGAAACGGACATGTTGATGTGTTAGTGTCTTATTAGGAGGGGAGAGTATGGTGACTGTGTGTGGTTAAGAAATAGTATCTATCTCCTGTGTGCACACATGAAACAGTACAGTGGCAAAACCCCCAAGTTCTGAATCAGACAGTGCAGGATCCAATCCTAGCTCTCCCCTGGGAACTGGAGCAAGTAACTTGACTTTTCTGTTCCTCAGTTTCTCACCTAGAAAATGAGGATAATAATGTCACCAGCCTCATCAGGGTGCTATGAGAGGTAGCTAACTTAATCTAACAAAATACTAGCTCTACAAGTTGTAACACTCATTATATATTCCCCTTTCATCTCACTAATCCAGCTAAAGCAAGGAAACAAATACATTACAGATAGATGGATGGATAGATGGATAGATGGATGGATGGATAGATAGACAGACAGACAGACAGACAGATAGATAGATAGATAGACAGACAGACAGACAGACAGACAGACAGACAGACAGACAGACAGACAGATAGATAGATAGATAGATAGATAGATAATGATCTATATATGTGGATATAGATATCCACATATGTATGGGTCATGTGTGTGTGTGTGTGTGTGCATGCTTACTATAACCTTGGTACACTTTGTTTCTTAGTATCCTAATGCATGATTACATTCTTAGAATCCTAATGCATGATTACATTCATGATATAGTAGCTTCCAGTTTGGACACTGGAGGCTCACACCTGTAATCCTAGCTACTCAGGAGGCTGAGATCTGAAGATCACAGTTCAAAGCCAGCCTGAATATGAAAGTCCATGAGATTCTCATCTCCAATGAACTGTCAAAAAATTGGAAAGTCAAGCTGTGGCTCATGTGGTAGAGTGCTAACCTTGAGCAGAAACGTTCAGGAACAGCACTCAGACCCTGAGTTCAAGACCCACCATTGGCACAAAAAAAAAAGCTTCCAGGATGGGTATGTGACTCAAATGCCTCGGCTAGCACGTGGTCTTGAGTTCAACTCCTAATACCACCAAAAAGAATAAAAATAAAAAGTAGCTTCCAACTGCTGCTGAAGTGGGTTGAAATGGCACATTTTAAATGTCACATTTGCCTACAACCTCAGGATGTGACCTTTTTGCTTTCTTTTGAAGTAGGGTCTTTGAAGATGAAATTAGGGGACTCTCAACATGAGATCATCCCGATTTTGAGCAAGACCTCATTTCCAAGAGGATACACACAGACACCGGGAAGGGAAGGCCTCACGACAGCGCAGTTTCTCTGCCAGCAGCTGTGGGGAATGAATGCCTCTGGAACATCTGGAACCCGAAGAGACATGGAAGGATTCTCCCCTTTGAGAGAACATGGAGCTGTCAGTGCCCCAGTGCTGGGCTCCTAACTTCAGAACTACGTGGAGAAATTTCCTGTGGCTTTTCAGTCACTTCATTTGTGATCGTTCATTCCAGCAGACCTAGGAAACAGGCAGCCAGGGAAATGAAAGCTACCATTACACTGCACACCCCCCCTCCCCCCCCGCCCCCACACCTAGCATCCCATCCCCCTCTCAACCCAAGTGTGTCACAGCTTACCTTTCCATCCCTGATTCTGTCTCTTAGATTCATCTCCAGCATGTTCTCTGTCACTGACTGATGGCCGTCAACATCTGATTAGCGACACCACTTCATTCCACCAACCCAACATGGCACAGCCTCCCTCACCACCAAGCAGCCGGGGACCACATGGCCAAACCAAGGCCGGCTTATGACTGCTCTGTCCCTGGGAGACTCAGGGAGTACCCCCGTGGTCTCCTGTGAGCATCGCCTCTGATGTAAAGACACAAAAGAGTCTAGAACAATGTCTCATTTCCCATAAGTCAAAGCTTTTCAAGGTATTTTAACACACCACTTCCCCTTTTGTATGCAGGGTACATCTAGGTTTTACTTTAGCACCTTCTACAAACCTGACTTATCAGAGGCCACACTCTGTAAGGACTGCGATTTGCTGTCAGAAGAGGGCTTTGTTTCCTCGCACAGCTGTGAGCATGATGCCTCCCTACCTGCTCACTATATGAACAAGATTTTAATGTACAAAAGTTTCATATGAAAAGCTTATTTGAAATTACCCAGCCCAATGAGTCTTTCTGGCTTTGGGGTTTTAAGCCATACTAACCTCCCACTACCCTGAATCATGTGTTAAGCATACAAATCATCATCTTAGGCTAGTCCTCAGACCCAGTTTCAAGTCCTCCTCCCTAGATTGTTCATAACTTGTCACCTCCCTGATGATGGCAAGACCACTTGTCTGAGCCTCAAGTCCCTGGTTTGCTTGTGGGAGCCATCAAGGTAGAGAAGAGGGGCTCAAGGAAGGGAACGCTGGGTTGGGAGAGCCAGAGAAAGCAAACAGTCCAATTTTTTTCCTTCTTCCCTTCCTCCCTTCCCCTCCCCTTCTGGTCCCTTCCCCCTGACCCTTCTTTCCCTTTCCTCTCCTCCCTTTCTCCCCCTCCCTCTCTCCTTTCTTCTCCCTTCCCCCTCCCTTCCCTTCTCTCTCTTCCCCTCTCCTCCCTTTCCTTCTCTTCCCTACCACTCCTCCCTTCCCCCCTGCTTCTTCTCTCTTCCCTATCAGTAAGCCAGAAGTGCAGCTGTGGCTCAAGAGGTAGAGTGCTAGCCTTGGGCAAAAAAAGAAAAAGAAAGCAAAAGGTCAGGGACAGCATCCAGGCCCTGAGTTCAAGGGCCAGAACCAGAAAAAAAAAGGAGAGCAGAGTACAATAAGGTGTGGCTTTTTGAATCTTATCACTAAGTATCTAAGAGCTCTCAGGCACCCGTGAGGAACGGGTGTGGAGAATTGCTCAGGCCCTGCCCACTTTCCTCATTCCATTCTTAGGTTGCATCACCAAGCATTCCAGCATTACTTCTGGAACTTTCCAGCCTGGTGATTGCCTCAGTGTCCTCCAGCTCCACGTCTTCGGTGATATAACTAAGCCACTCCCAGAAAGGAACTACCTACCTGGAGATGCGGATACCTGTCCTCCCTCGGTGGAAGATGCTCAGTTTTGGTGGGGGTTTTTTTGGTGGGTGGGAAGCCTGTGAAGTTTCCATGAAGGTCTAAGAGTTACCTTGTTTGCTTTGTTTTCTAGTTCTAAGTGTTTGAAAACAATGTCAGTCAAGAAATGTTGCTAATTTAGTCTTTCATTTTTCACACTGACCCTCTTCTGCTGTCACTTCTCTACCAGTATCAGAAGGGTTCTTTTTTTCTTTTCCTTTGTTTTTGGTTTTTGTTTTTGTTTGGGTCAAGGGCTTGAGTTCATTGCCTGGATGCTGTCTCTGAACTATCCTGCTCAAGGCTAGTGCTTCTACCACTTTGAGCCACAGTTGCACTTCCTGTTTTCTAAGTAGTTAATTGGAGACAAGAGTCTCACAGACTTACCTGCCTGCTCTGGCTTTGAGCCTCCATCCTCAGATCTCAGCCTCCTGAGTAGCTAGGATGACAGGCGTGAGCCACCACTAGGCTAGAGGGGTCCTTATGGATGTCATCTGAGAAGTGACAGGTTCTTAGATGTATCAAGAAGGCCTGCAAGGCCTACACCGCACCACAGAAGCTCCCCTTCTTGCTTTCCCTGTGAAGCTCCTCCTCCTCTCACTTGCCCAGCTACTGTGACCTTCTTACACACACAGGCACTCACCAAGCTCCGGCCTCAGGGCCTTTTCTCCAGCTGTTGCCTCTGCTTTAGCTAGATATTGACCTGGCCAACTCCTTAACTTCTTTTCCTTCCTTCTCTGCCAACATGCATACCAATTGCTTAACCTACACCACTTTTCTTTTTCCAGATCACTTTTCTCGAATAAATTCCAACTACCTTGATATTACTGTCTGATAAATAGTTGAGTACATACATAAAGAATTACTGAAGCCTTTGTTCCGGTTTGGTACAGGTTAGTAGCCAGAACATCATCGCTGAAGGATTTCTCAATAAGGAAATGGGGGGGGAGGAACAAAGTTTAAACAAATAAATAAAGTCTAAGGTAGGTGTCAGTGGCTCACGCCTGTAATCCTAGCTACTCAAGAGGCTAAGATCTGAGGCTCACGGTTCAAAGCCAGCCCAGGCAGGAAGGGCTGTGAGACTCTTATCTCCAATAAACCACTCAGAAAACTGGAATTGAAGCTGTGGTTCAAATGCTTGAGCGCTCACCTTGAGCTGGAGAGCTCAGGGACAGCTCAGGCCCAGAGTTCTTTCTAACCCCATGACCAACAAAAAAAAAAGTCTGAACACAAATGACAGACATTTATTTGCATCTCTACATAATATACACTTATGAATGTTGTTGACCTGTTTTAAAGCGAGCAAAACTGCCAGAACTGAAAGCAGGTCGTTTTTATGGAATTTTTTTTTTAAATAAAAGGAATACACTTTGGGCTGGCTCAGTGGTAGAGTGGTAGAGTACTTGCCTTGCATGCATTAGGACCTGGGTTCGATTCCTCGGCACCACATAAGCAAAAAGAAAAAAGCCAGAAGTGGCACTGTGGCTCAAGTGGTAGAGCGCTAGCCTTGAGCTGAAGAGCTGAGGGACAGCGCCTAGGCCCAGAGTTCAGGCCCCACAACTGGACCTCCCCCCCCCCCCCAAAAAAATACACTTTAATAAAAGGAGATCATACCACTTCTACGGGTATTCATGGCAAATAGAAAACAGTGGCATCAATATTCTCACGGACTGTTACATTTCCTTTCATTGGATGAGAAGTCTAGGAAACAAGTGAATAGACAAGGAACTTAAAAGTTAAAAATATTGTGCCAGAAACAGGCTCTATTGGAGTCTATGACCAGTGGGAATAGAGCGGGCAAATGAAGAGGGTAAATGTGATCAATGAACTTAGTGCACGTGTATGAAGCTAGAACAGCGAAACCTGTTGAAAATGTTTTAGGAGGAAGGAAGGGGAGAGAATTGAGCTCTACCTCAAGCTCAGAAAATATGCATTTTTGTTTTTTGTGCTTTAAAGACCAAAGAGTATTTATTGTTCCCTTAAATGTGCTTTTGCAGGATTGCTTTTCACAATCTCAACACGCACACAATGACATTTTACTGCCTTACTGTACACGCTGGAAAAATATCTAACCTTTCAAAGAATATTATGGAATTGCCAAGACCTGAAGAGAAATAACAACTAAGGAAGGGTTTTCTGGTAAAAATCAAAGATTAGAAGAGGGCATAACTTTAGTTTCTTGGGGGTGAGGGGTGGGAAATAGCCTTCAAGAAAACACACTTTAAAATCTTGCCTGAGTTCACAAAAATCCAGAACCTTCCCGCTAGCCACCTTTAAAATAAAGACGTATTAATTTAACTCAATGATAGGTCACTCTCTGTCATTCTAAGTTTAAACTTCTTTTTTTGTGTGTCGGCTGTGGGGCCTGAACTCTGGGCCTGGGCACTGTCCCTCAGTTCTTTGGCTCAAGGCTAGCACTCTAACACTCTTGAGCCATAGCATCACTTCCAGTTTTCTGGTGGTTAATTGGAGATAAGACTGTGGCCTGGCTTTGAACCAAGATCCTCAGATCTCAGCCTCCTGAGTAGCTAGGATTACAGGCATGAGCCACTGGCACCAGACATGTTCAAACTCTTCTAACTGTGATGCTTCTTCCTCATTACCTCAGTACAGCTTGGGAGAAGATAGTAGGTTGAGAGTAAGAGTTTAAGGTTTTAATTCATCAGCTCTGCCCCTATAATTTTTCTTGTCAGCATTGCTTTTACCCCTGCCAATCACCAGTTGTCTGTTCCATTCTAAATGGTGCTTATGAGTTTAGTGCTTAGGGAGCTGGTGATTTGGATTAGCTTCCTGCTCTGCCCTGAATCACTAATGAGACTTTGGGCTGGTCAGTTCACCTCTTAGTTCTTCATCCTCATTGCCAATACTAACCATGCTTTAATATTAAATGAGATAAAATACATATAAAGTGCTTTGAAAAGAGCATGGAGCTATTGCTACAATCCTCATAGATTCAGAAATCTATTTATAGTTTATAGTTAGGTTCTACATTATCTATGAACCCTTGCCAGATTGTTCCAACCAGATAGGACAGTTCTTGGTTATTAATTTGAACCCTCTTAATACTCAGTTGGCAGTTTTCATATTCCTTGGAAAGTTTTCCTTTACTGAGAAGCCAGATTTGGCAGGTACTGGGCTCAAAGCCTTGATCTGTTACCTCATTCATTCATTTTTTTTTTTTTTTGTCCGTCATGGGGCTTGAACTCTGGGCCTGGGCACTGTCCCTCAGCTCTCCAGCTCAAGGCAACTGCTCTATCACTTGAGCCACAGCGCCACTTCCAACCTCATTCATTCTTGACAAGTAGCAGTTACCACATCTACCTGACAGATGAGGAAACCCAAACTCACAGAGGATAACCCACCTTGCCCAAAGGGTAACCTTGCTTTTCACAAAGCAAATAGAATTAATTTCTGTGTACTCCTTGTCACTTCTACAGCAACTGCTCTTCAACGTCAAGGTCAGCTTCTCATCTGGAGGCTTGCATAAACACTACATAGTGACTTGAAATGGACCTACTGTTTGCATGGCAGTCTGATGATAGGATAAAAGAGAATTGGCATCTATATAGTATTACAGACTTTTCAATGCATTAAAATTTCAAACAAATTCCAGGAGATAAGTGTTACCTTGGGCAGGAAGGTCCTTAAGACTCTTATCTCCAATAAACTATCCAGAAATTCAGAAGAGGCTCCAGTGGTAGAGTGCTACCCTCAAACCAAAGCAGCTCAGGGATGGTGCCAGACCCTGAGTTCAAGCCCCATGACCAGCACATGTGCGTGCACATGCACATACACACACACACACACACACACACACACAGTTCCTGCAATGGAAATATTGGTTTCTATAAAGTAACAAAATAGTAGCTTTTGAGGAACTATAAATGTTGACCCTCCTCATTCCTAAGGATTCCCTTCTAGAGCTTTAGTTCTTGGCTTTTCTAGAAAGGTTCTGTTAGTGTCCTGTAGTGTCTTTCAACATATCTCTGGCAGTGATCCCTGCAATGGCATAGAACTAGGTGATACAATCACGTTTTACATGTCTAAATGTGACAGCAGGTTGCTATGTTATAGAATGGAAGGGAGAGAAAGAATGGAGGAGAAGGAGGAAGAGGAGGAGGAGGAAGAGGAGGAGGAGGAGGAGGAGGAGGAGGAGGAGGAGGAGGAAAGAGAAGAATGGCTATGTCTCGATTAAGTGCTCTATTCCAGTCACCAGCCAGAGTTTCTTTCCTAGGGAGTTCGTTCACTGCCCATGTGTCTAGAGATAGGGAAGCAGGAATGCTGACATTACAAAGGGAACAATTGCAACATCAGCTCAGGGATCTGATCTATAACTAGCCTTGCCTTTCCCCACCTGGGACTGCAGATGGGGGGCTGCAGGGGAGTATAACCGCATTATCTCACACTCCAGATGGACGCATTCAGGGCAGAACAAATATCAGGTACAGACATGATGTGTAATGGGTCATTTATTTAACATGCTATCTGCTGAACTCAGTGTACAGAGTCCAAAGCCATGTGATATTGGGTAATGGGAACAAGGGACAGGATACAGCTCCTTCGCCAAAGGGTTTTGTTTGGAGTAGGGAAAAGAAATGTAAATGATGATCAAAACCAGACGGGACAGAGGGAAAGGGTCGGGACAGAGGGAAAGGGTCATGACAGTAGTGAGATACGGGACTTTCCCCAGGAATTGGAGCCCAGTGCCCGTGGGATCTGGGAGAGAGAATACCAAGCTGGGTTAAGACTGGTAGTGGAAAATTCAGAAACAGGGCATAGGATGGAGAAGTACATTGATTTGTAGCATAGGATATTTGAAAGTCAGATGATTATTGGTTTTTAACTTTCAACAGTAATTTCTGGTCAGATGTGGTGGCACCTGCCTCTAATCTCAGCATTTAGGAGGCTGAGGGAAGGAGGATATTGACCACCAAGCCAATTTGGGTTATTTAGTGAGACCCAGTCTTCAAGTTCCTTTCTCCACCCCACAGCCCCCAGAAAAACAGCAAATCACTTATTTCTGTTGATGAAGCTTAGAAAGCATTAGTAATTTTCCAATAAGGTGAAATTCTCATGTTACCCAGCTAGTTATTGGTCTAACCCCATACCAGTTCTCCCAGTAAAAGAGGCAGTCAGACACATAGAGCTATATGGGTAGGCAGTGGAAACAGTCCATGGAGTAATGCTGCACTTTTACAACTTAAGACCTGCCTTTAGTTAGTACACCCTGAAAAGCTGTTCAAGCTCCAGTGAAGCTAGTAAACCCTGCATTCCTTCTGTCCTGAGCTTGCTAAAGCAGCTGCAGGGTTTCAAACGTTCAACTGGACATTACCAGCAGGCAATACTTGTACTGACCCATCTCATGTTTAATTTTACAATCCAGATGTGTTGAATCAATTTTCTTGCATGTAGGGACACACACAAGAAAAAAAATGAAAAAGAAAAAGTAGGAAGGGAGGCAGTAAAATAGAAGAGGACCCAGAGAGAGAGAGAAAGAAAGAAAGAGAGGGAAAAAATAACTTTGGTATCCAAGTCCCAATGTCTCCATTTCATCACTGAGATGAATCTAGGAAGCATAGTGTGATATATTTCCTAAATAGGAAATAAGTAAGGTGTTTTACTGCCAAGTTAAATATGTAGATTTTGGCTGTGATTTTTAAGCCACCTGGTGGTATATTTTCAGATTGGGGGAGGGCAGATGGGAGGGGAAAAACTGGGAATGAGGGAGTGGGTGAGTGTGTCCAAAAGGAAATGTACTCATTACCTAACATATGTAACTGTCACCCTTGTGTACATTACCTTTAAGATAAATTTTAAAAAAGATTTCTGGGGCTGGGAATGTGGCTTAGTGGTAGAGTGCTTGCTTAGCATGCAGGAAGTCCTGGGTTCGATTCCTCAGTACCACATACACAGAAAAAGCTGAAAGTGGCACTGTGTCTCAAGTGGGAGTGCTAGCCTTGAACAAAAGAAGCTCAGGGACAGCGCCCAGGCCCTGAGTTCAAGCCCCAGAACTAGTAGAAACAAAAAAGACAGAGAGTAGATTGCTGCTTTTGTGACTATGTCATAGCTCTACCTATATGGGATTGTGAAGTGCCCTTCAATACAATTTGAAAAGCAAAAAGAAAGACTTTGTCCTTTGTTTTGAACCATGAAGTTTTTATTCTGTGAGAAATATCTACTGCATGCTACATCTGGCTTAGGCTACTGACAACCAAAACCTTCAGGCGAATTTGTTCCCATTGTAGTCTCAGCATGTATTAAGCATCCATCATTGATTATTCTGTCATTAGCCAGAAACGTTGAGGTAGGACAAAGATCTATTAGATCATCAGTCTATTCCTGGAGCACACCCACCTCTCCTGGGAGAGATGTGACATGCTGTCTTAGGCAAATGATTAGGAAGGAAAAAAAATCTAGAACCATGTAAATTTTCATTCTGCTATTGTCTCCAAGTTCTGGAAGCTTCTGAAAAAGTTTCCAGCTCAGGAGGAGACCAATTAAAAAATAGTTATGGCGCTGAATTTAGGCTAGTCATTCTCAAGTTAGGGATAATGTCCCCTTGAGAGTATTTGGCAGTGTTTGGAGCCATTTTGGGGTGACAAAACTTGGAAGAAAGGCTTGCTCCTGGCCTGTAATACTGTAGCATTACTCCCCCTACCTACCTCCCTCCCTATCTACACACACACACACACACACACACACACACACACACACACACACACACACACACACACACACACACACACACACAAGTTATCCAACCAAAAATGCCAATGGTGTGGAAGTTGAAAAACCCAAATTGAAACTAGAAAGGGAAGAGGTGACATTGTCCAAAAAGAAGTGCACTCTTTCCTGACTTACAGAATTGTAACCTCTATGTACATCATCTTTATAATGACGATAGAAAAGATTTTAAAAGATGAAAAGAAAAACCCCAAATTGAAGGTATTTCCTGGGCTTTTTTCCTGCTGCTTACCTGCCACTCAAGGCTAAACACAGCACGTCATTTGACTAAGTGGCTTGGGTCAAACCAAAGCTTAATGCATGATAGGTAAGTATTGTACAACTGCACGACACCCCCAGCACTACAAGTAAACGTCTTGGTCTCATGATAAACAAGCATTAATGATAATCATACAGGGAAACCGAATCTCCTTTTCAAGTCATTTTTAAGAATTAGATTTGGTTTAACTTAATAAGACTCCAGGACAAATACATTACGTTCTAGAGACTTAAGGAAAGGGAACCATTAAATGTATAAGGGAAATGGCCATGCTTTCCTTAACCTTTAGTACCCATCATTAATTAGAATTAGATGTTTGTTTAGACATATTGTTAAAGTGAAAATGTATATAGGCAGAGCAGGTATTTATTTATTTGGCAGTACTAGGATTGGATCTCAGGGCTTTGTACTTACCTTTCAGCCCCAGTAGAATAGATCTTTTAAGCCAATCGTGAAGTGGAAAATTCAAACTAATTACAAGAGAATTCAGTAGATGCCTCCCCACCCCCATTAAACTCAGCATTCACTCGTTCCTTATAGGAAGAAATGAATAGGAGCTGGGCACTGGTGGCTCACACCTGTAATCCTAGTTACTCAGAAGGGTGAGATTTGAGGGTGATTCAAACCAGTCAGAAAAGTCCATGAGACTCTTATTGCCTTGAGCTGAAGAGCTTAGGGACAGTGCCCAAGCCCAGAGTTCAAGCACCATGATAAAAAAAAAAAAAAAGAAATGAAAAGGAATATAATGCAGGATGGAAAGACAGAATAAGGGATGGAAAAGTAAGGGGAAGAGAAGACCAAAGGGAGGAAAGGATTGATGAAAACAAGCTTTGTGTCTGTAGGTTGGGAAAGGGCCTTGGCTCACACAAGCTTCCTGGTTGGCTGTGTCCTCAACTTTCTTTGGCCTTTGGCACTGGCTTTGCTCTCACCTAGAATGTACATTTCAGTGCTAAAGGTCAGGGAGAAAATCACAGAAGGCAATTGGCTGTATGAACTGTCACTGAAGTACTAGCCTCAAAAAACATTAAGCAGTGATTATTAATACATTTGCTTAAGGTTATCAAATCATCCTGTCATTTTTGTTTGCTGAAATCTTCTGGCTTTGTGAAATCTAATTGGAGTCAGTATTTCTAATGCCCAAAGAATTGGTACAAATTCCAGGTTAACTCATAGAGTTTGGAAGTGTAAGAAGCAAGACAGATCCTCTGAGAATCTTTGTTAAATATGTGTGTGTGTGTGTTTATTAACACTTTGAGATCATTATCACAATCCTTGTACATGTGAAATATTAAATAAACCTCTCTGGTTTATAACACTCTACCCATGCCCCAACCATACACACCAAGAGACTCAAGGTTGAGTTTTTCTGCATTGTTGAGCTAACTTGAATTAAAATCTGTCACGTGTGCAGTCATAACTCTGTTCCATGTCTTAATGAGCTGTGTCTGGTCTTTGGGCATTTCTTGGAGTATTTATGAGAAGGATTCAGTTATAGTTTCATAGAGACTTTCTGGTGATATTAGTACACAGAGCAGCTGTGAAAAGCATAGCATGGAGCATGTGCAGCTTTTATTGTAGTTCAACTCAGTCACCATTGTCCAGCCCAGTACTTTCGAATGGTCTGCCAGGAGAGCTCACAGACAGCGGTGACACTAATGCTGAACACTGCACTACTGAAAACACCAGTGTATCAGGTCCTCCTTACCAATGAGGACTGCATTTAATAAGCTCTCTTTCCTTATTTTAATTTTACCTGTCAAAATTTGGAGTCACATAAGTTCAAGACATATATTCTTTTAAAAAAATAAAACCCAAGACATATATTCTTTTAAATGCCTACTTCTTAAAAAATGGTGGTGGCAGTAAAATTTCCTGTCCCTGTCTGCTCAGCCCTAAGCCCCGGTGTGCTGAAGTCAGCACTATTAATAGTCTCTCATGTTCTAGAAATTTTAAGAGAGAATAAAAAAATTAGTTTTTGCTGTGCCCCAATTTCTATTACTCCCCCCGCCCCTCAAGCTCACAGTATTATATATCACCACTAGATCTTTACCAGGGCAGTCCCATAAATATCTCAAGCTGCCTCAAAGAAGATAGACAATTTGAGAAAGTAAGACATGGCGATTACAGTTAGTGACAGATCAGATAGCTTTCCCCAGGCGTTAGTAGTTTGTTTATACGTTTCTAATGCAAGATTGAACTTCCTTTAAAATTGTATTGATGTTCTCCTTTAAGAAAAGAGCTTCATTTACTAACTTAAATGGGAACTTAAGCTAGCATTGGTCATACAAATCTCCAGAGACTGTGGGACTGTGTTAGTCAACAGCAGGACACAAACCCAATATTATGGTGGTCATATATGTACATAAACATACATATATACAGATATATACACACATATGTGTGTATGTACATGTGTAAGTATGTGTGTGTGAGAGACAGAGAACTTTTTATGTAGCCCAAGTTGGCTCCAAACTCACAATTCCAACTCAGTTTACCAAGTACTGAGATTATAGATACATGTCACTATACTTAGCTTTGTTAAATATCTTTTTTTTTCTGTTTGGCCAGTCCTGGGCTTGAACTCAGGGCCTGGGCACTGTCCCTGAGCTTTTTGCTCAAGGCTAGCGCTCTACCACTTAAACCACAGCGCCACTTCTTGCCTTTTCTGAGTAGTTTATTGGAGATAAGAGTCTTAAATAGACTTTTCCTGCCTGTACTGACTTCAAACTGGATCCTCAGGCCTCAGCCTCCTGTGTAGCTAGGATTACAGGCGTGAGCCACCTCCTCAAACACCTTGTTTCAAATACTGATAGCTGTTCCTTCTAAATCTTAAAATAAGCTTGTATCCCCCCAGTAGCCTGCTATTCTGGCTTATTTCCTGTCTTCTCTGGACATATCTTGGTCTTTGTGTTTCTTTTTTGTTGCCAGTTGTAGGGCCTGAACTCTGGGCCTGGCACTGTCCTCAGCTCCTCAGTTCAAGGCTAGCGCTCTACCACTTGAGCCACAGTGCCACTTCTGGCTTTTTCTGCTTATGTGGTGCTGAGGAATAGAACCTAGGGCCTCATGCATGCAAGACAAGCACTCTCCCACTGAGCCACCTTCCCAGCCCGATCTTCGTGTTTCTTAACTACTAGAACACACTGTTGTGTCTGGTTTGCCTCCCGAATCCTCATTTTGACCCCTGCTCTGGTTTTAGGGAGAACCCCCCCTTTACAGAGTTTTCTGGAGAGCTCCACCAGGTGACAGCCCTCTGCCTTCCTGTCACCTGTCACGCATTCTCTAGCACAGCCTGGCTGGTGTCCTCTCTCCACAAGCCAGACCCAGAATCTTTTTTAGTCCATTACTTCCCTCACCTGGCTCTGCCCTAGCCGAAAGCAGCACATCATTACAGACAGAGAGTGCAGGACAGGACACTTCTTTTCTTAAATTTAGGTCAGCTAGAATATGGAGCCCTGCCTACCACCTCATTAAAAGAATCAAAGTAGAAGGGAATTTATAATAAGAAGGAAAAAGAAAAAGAACCCCCCCCCCTCAACCCGAGGGCTGGCAGGAAGTCCAGATGAACTTTATGATCAGACTCCATTACTCTTGTAGATCCTATGCTTGCTCAGGTAACCTCTCCTGGAAGACCCTCTAAGGCCTGACTGGTGTGTGTGTGTATGTGTGTGTGTGTGTGTGTGTGTGTGGTGTGTGTGTGTGTGTGTGTGTGTGTGTGTGTGTGTGTGTGTGTTGGGGGTGGGGGGAAGTAGAGGACATTCTGACCATCACCAACTGGGCCAGGTGAGCCAGCAAGGAGGTAAAAGAAGTGTTAGCTCTGCCTGGGGAAAATGGACACCTTGTTCCCCCCCTCTCCCCCATTCCCCCCCCCCCCCATGCCTTGTGGCCCCTTCCCTAGAAGTCCCTGCCCAACACCTGTGTAACCCAGGTCTTGGCGCACCTGGGGGCAGTGAGTGGTCCCCCAGGCTCTGAGGTCATCGCTCTGGCCACACCTCCTCCTGCCTTCTCTCTGTATACCAGTCTCCATCATTAGTTCTGCCCCTGGCCCCCTTGCAGCTACTCCCTTCCCTTCCCTCCCCTCCCCTCCCCCTTTCCCCCCTTTCTCCTTTGCCTTCCCCTTCCCTCCCCTCCCTCCCCTCCCCCTTTCCCCCTTTCCCCTTTGCCTTCCCCTTCCCTTCCCTCCCCTCCCCCTTTCCCCCTTTCCCCCTTTGCCTTCCCCTTCCCTCCCCTCCCTCCCCTCCCCCTTTCCCCCTTTCCCCTTTGCCTTCCCCTTCCCTTCCCTCCCCTCCCCCTTTCCCCCTTTCCCCTTTGCCTTCCCCTTCCCTTCCCTCCCCTCCCCCTTTCCCCCTTTCCCCTTTGCCTTCCCCTTCCCTCCCCTCCCCCTTTCCCCCCTTTCCCCTTTGCCTTCCCCTTCCCTTCCCTCCCCTCCCCCTTTCCCCCTTTCCCCTTTGCCTTCCCCTTCCCTTCCCTCCCCTCCCCCTTTCCCCCTTTCCCCTTTGCCTTCCCCTTCCCTCCCCTCCCCTCCCCTCCCCCTTTCCCCCTTTCCCCTTTGCCTTCCCCTTCCCTTCCCTCCCCTCCCCCTTTCCCCCTTTCTCCTTTGCCTTCCCCTTCCCTCCCCTCCCCTCCCCTCCCCCTTTCCCCCTTTCCCCTTTGCCTTCCCCTTCCCTTCCTTCCCCTCCCCTCCCCCTTTCCCCTTTGCCTTCCCCTTCCCTTCCCTCCCCTCCCCCTTCCCCCCTTTCCCCTTTGCCTTCCCCTTCCCTTCCTTCCCCTCCCCTCCCCCTTTCCCCTTTGCCTTCCCCTTCCCTTCCCTCCCCTCCCCCTTCCCCCCTTTCCCCTTTGCCTTCCCCTTCCCTTCCTTCCCCTCCCCTCCCCCTTTCCCCTTTGCCTTCCCCTGCACCCCTTGCACCCCTGCAGGCCTCCATCTTGTGCAGGCTGGCGGTATCCTCTTCCCCCAATAAACTCTTTTTGCCTGAACCCCGTGGCTGACCCTTACAAGGAGATATGTCCCGGGCTTTCCTGGGGTGTCTCTTTAGGCAAAGGAAGAATTAGGATGGGGAGGTTTGTCTCATCTGGGTACAAGCATCAGACACATCACTATTAGCCTACAGCTGGCTCAGCCAACAGGGCAGAGGAGAGCCCAGGGAACTGAGCTGAAGCCTCTGGATTCAGTCCACCCTGAACCGGCCCTCCGTGGCTTCAGCCTCCCATCCAACTTGCTTTGTCGCTGTTGAAGCTAGTTAAGTTCAATGCCTGGTGTTCAACCCTAGACGCCTTCTACTCATATAATCCTGGACTTGAACATCAAAGAAACAACAACATAATTTCTTCTTGGCAAATTATATTTTGTCCCTTTAGCAAGGAAACTGCTTTGTCAAAAAGCACACTGTGGACCCTTTTCAATAATACCCCCAGGGTTGGCTGGAATGTCTCTAATATATAGTGTGTTTGTTTTGGCCCGGTTATTTCTTTTCTCCTCATGAAGATTCCAAAGGGTGTGGGGTTATTTTTCCCTTTCTTTCTAGTTTAGAACCCTAAAATGCAGGCACTTTTAGGAAAATAAAGAGTATCGATAAGAACAACAATTGCATCCAAGGCTCTGTAATAGATACGGAAACAAGGAGAAGAAAAGGTGAACAACGAGTAAAATGGTACTAGATGTGTATAAGTGATCTTATTCTAATTGTGCTCACGGAACCTCTAAGGACAAGTAATTAGTGTAATTGTATTTGACAGTGGAAGAGACATTCATTCACCTAAAGCTTGGAGCTTCCTTTAAAAATAAACAAAACAACTCCAGACAACAATTATAGAATAAGCTCTCATGCACCTGATTACTTTTGCACATATTAACATTCTGATATTTTTCTACTGGATCGACTTTATTCTGAGGTGACTGTTAACATATAAATGGAGATGCATTAAGCCTTAAAACGGTGTATTTGAGAAGATTTTTGACTCATGAATTAGACAGCAATAATCATGAATGAGTTTGGGGCTCCACTGATGTTCAGGAAAGCTAGAGGAAGTATTGGAGTAAAGTGACCATAGCTTTAGAGAATCTAGTTAGAGTCAGCTGGCAGTTTCTGACTCATTAAGTTTCATCTTTCTAGAAAATGATCACTTTACTCAGATTTTAGTTTACTTATGTAGGAATCAAAGGCATTAGGTCTAGTTCAGCCTATGGTATCTTAGCCTAGGAATAATATGGAGAGAGCCCATGTGACTTCTACCCAGTTTCCTCCAATGGTAACGTGTAATGGACAATGCAAAGCCCAGATGTTGCCACTGATATAGACAACATACAAAACATTTCCATATTACAAGGATCGTTCATGTTGCCCATCTCCAGCTATGCTAACACCCTTCTACAATGACCCTTCCCAAATCTGTAAAAAAATCACTCATCTTTTCTCCAGTTTTACATCTCCATCATCTTGCAAATATTATATAAATAGAATCACATGGGATGTATCTTTTCAAAATTTACCTCTGCGTTTCAGTATATCAGTCTTGTAGAGACAAACAGTGACAACAATATGTGAAAAAGCGTTAATTATGCATATGTCTAAAATTAAAGTTTACATGAACATTGTCCTCTTATAGTCATCCTTCTTTAATTCTCTTATGCAACAGATTTTAAATTTCTAGCTAGACGAATGCATTTCATATGGAAGGACTCTTAGGAGCCAGCATTTGAAATTAAGGAATTTTAAATGTATCAAGAGTTGTATAGGGGGGGGGGTATGATTGGGTGGGAGGGAGGGGGGAGGCTGGGAAGGGAGGTGAAGGGTAAACAAAGGAGGAGGCTGCAATGCTTGGTAAGAAATGTATGCATTATCCTGCCCATGTAATTGTAACCCCTCTGTACAGTATGTTCTCAAATAAAATAAAATAAAATTAAAAAAAAAAAAAAAGAGTTGTATACATGCCTTTTGTTCTACAGTGGAAACATCATCAGATGTAGCAGGTCCCACTTGATTCTCTGGGGAATACTATGCAGACACGAAGATTGACAGGTTATCCATCACTAGCCACTGATTTCCATCTTCAAGGATGCTATTCCCATAGGAATCTTTCCAGGGATCTCTATCAACATTAAGTACATGTGGGTAGACTATATTCTATGTGCTCTGTAGTTTGATTTTTATTTTTCCAACCCTGTAAGGATCACATTTAATGATACGTGTTATACCGAAAACAAGAGCAAGACAAGTTATATTCCTGGTCTACATTCATTTAATAGCGATGCTAGCAAGTTGTTTAACCCTCAAGAGTTGCTTTTCTTCTTCCATAAAAGCATATTGTCTTAGATTATAACAAGATGAAATGATATTAATCAGATCTCTGAAGTGGTTTTCTATTCAACTTGCCTTATTTGTTTCTGGGATTTGTGCAGGTGCCCTGGCTACAACAAAGAACTGGACATGGTCTCCGGTTTCATGAGAGCCACGTACTGCGGTGGCCCATGGCGGAGGGCCGCCAAGATGGCAGATGGTGGCCACTGTGGGAGGCAGAAAGGTGAAGGATAAGACATCAGATAGGCATCGACCCACCCCTTCCCCACTCACTGCCCTCACTGTGTCAGCCCCTACCCTGACACGGAGGACAAAAACTGGTAGCTGTGCTTCCTCTAGTCTGTCAGTGCATGCAGATGAATCGGGAGCTCCAACGCGCACACGGGTATCCTCTCATGCCTTTATCTCTTATTTAACAAAACATACAAGGAAAGTTTCTGAAATAGGAGGACCTAGTACATACAAAGATTTAAAAGTTTTCTCAGGGGCTGGGAATGTGGCTTAGTGGTAGAGTACTTGCCTAGCATGCGTGAAATCCTGGGTTAGATTCCTCAGTACCACATACACAGTAAAAGCCAGAAGTGGTGCTGTGGCTCAAGTGGTAGAGTGCTAGCCTTGAGCAAAAAGCAGCTCAGGAACAGTACCCAGGCCCTGAGTTCAAGCCCCAGGACTAGCAAAAACTAAAAATAAAGAAATAAAAGTTTTCTCAGTGCTGAGTAAGCATTTAGAATCTGGTGATTTCAGTTTTGTTTTTTTCTTTTCTTTCATTCTCTTCCTCCTCCTTTTTCTCCTCCTCTTCTCCCTCTTTGTCCTCCTTTTTTTCCTCCTCCTCTTCTCATTTTCCCCTTCTTCTCCTTTCTTTTCTTTTTAAAGTGGTAACAAGCCAGCTTTGAGAAATGTGCGTAACATACTTTCCCACACTGCTAAAGAGACAAAACAAACAAATACTCTAGAAGATGATTTTAGAGAATGAATATAATTCCTACCCATTCATTATCACATGATTGGATGTTAGGAATGTTCATTTAAATACAGCCCAGAGGTTCACTGAAAAGGGAAATTATTGTGGCTAAAAAAGTCAACATCCCATTAATATAATTTCATATGTGTGTTCCAAGCTGCAAAATAGTTGGTATAAAATACTGAAAATTGCAAAATTCAGTAGCTTCTCAAATATTAACTGATAGGAACTAACTTGACAGTTTTCATGTGTATGATTTTGTGTTTTATCTAATGATTGGTTGATGGCACTGATGTGTAAAGTTCAACAGATTTGTCACAGGACTGTTAGAAGTTCACTGTCCCTTTAAATGTCATTTGTCTCATCTATTTTAAGTGGTCTGCAACAAGATGTCTCGTAGCTCTCATGAAAGTATTTCTTGCTTTTCAGAGAGAGAGATGCAACTATTTTTATCTAAAAATGATCTCTTCTTGCCAATAAAAGATCTCCCTCACATAAATCAATCTCTATATTTTATATTATATGAAAAAGAAATGGGGGGGGACAAACAGGAAAAAAAGAGAATATTGTTTCAAAGGAGAACTTTGAACTTTGGCCCTTACAATCCTAACTAGAGGAGCTTCAATTGTTCTGTCACTGAAACATAGATATTACCTTCACATAGTAGCAGAATTATAAAAATGGAGAATTCTGATGCCCTTCCATTGCAGTAGCAGAGACCTGAAGAAAATAAGTAGCGAGGTTCAGCTTACACTATAGAAACTGGCTGTAAAGACAAACCAAAGCAATTCTACCGCTAGGTGAATTTGGATGGACCCACAGGAGCAAGACCAGGGTAAGGTGAACTGTGACTGCCACGGCTCAGGGCTTAAGCCAGAAGTAAGCTAAAGAGGTAGTAGTGCCTTCCATTCATGCAATTTTACCAAGTTTCCCAGGTGTCCTTGCACACAGCCCTTACCCATGTCTAGCTTCCTCATCTATAAGATGACAGGTTGGCTTGAGAGATTTTCATACAGGTCTAATGGTCTCTGATTCTGAATCCCAGGATTTTCAATGTAGAGCCCAGAGGCCTTTGCTACCCTTGAATTTCTACATTTCTCTCAACCTGACTTCCCAAATCTGAACACATTGGCATGTTCATTGTCTACCTTGCTCCGTGGAACATTCTTTGTATCAGAGGAAATAATTAAATCATTAACATTGTGAGTTTTGCTTCCTGGGAGTATCCATGAAACTCTCCACAGCATACATGGTACTTGCTACAGAAACCACAAAATGATAAATCACTCTTGGCCAAACCTGGTAGTTCATATCTGTAATCCCAGTTCTTGGGAGGCTGAGCAGGTGAACTGTAAATTCCAGGGCCAGCTGGTGATACCTTGTCTCAGAAAACAAAACCAAACACCAAAACCCTTGTTTGCTTTACTTATGTCTTTCAGGAATGCCCAAGAAATTGAGTAGTGGCAGCATTTATATAAAAGGAGGCTATATATTTCTCTTATCACCATTTACAATTTAACAAATTCTAGATTGTAAACTGACATACAAACAATGAAGAAATGGCTTGCTGGACACGTCACTCTTTTCTTAGACTATAAGAATGTATAGAAAAGAATGTATAGAAAGATGCATTTTAGCCAAAAAGTGAGGCTAATTCCAAATCCAGCTTCAAATTGCACAGGACTTTACCTTGTGATGAAAACAGCTGGTTTAAGCTAGGTGCTGGTAGCTCACGCCTGTAATCCTAGCTTCTCAGGAGGCTGAGATCCGAGGATTGCTTTCCAAAGCCAGCCTGGGTAGAAAGTCTATGAGAGTCTTATCTTAACCAATTAACCCCCAGAAAACTGGCTCAAATTGGTAGAGAGTGCCTAGGCCAGACCATAAGGTTAAGCCCCATGACTACCACCACCCACAAAAAGGAGCTTGTTTAAACCTAACCCAAGTTATCAATTTAGTGCAATACTTGAACTAAAACAGTAGAAGAAAACATTTTTGTCTGAAGGATAAGATTCAGCAGACTAATAAAAGATACCACATAAGCATTTTAAAAAAAGATTGTTGTATGAAATAGTGTATTGCAACATAGCCCAGTCTGGCCTCAACCTCATGATCTTCTTACCTCAACCTCTGGAGTAGCTGGGATACAGATGTACATGGCCACACTTGGCTGAGAAGGCACTTTTTATCTCTGATGACAATGCTTTTTGAGATGATCCCAGTATACTATGTGTCAAAGTGTCTGCCTGAGAACAGTAATGTTTTGGTTTGTTTGGTACTACTGAAACAGAACACTCTAGGCTGGGAGATTTACAAATACCAGAAATTGATTGGTTGAAAGTTCTGGAGGTGATGAAGTCCAAAATCAAAGACTCTGGAATCTGGTGAATGCCTTCTTGTTATGCTGTCATATGCCAGAGGTCTTACTATGACATAACTTGGCAGAAGGACCTCACAGACAGAGATCCATGGTAGAAGAGTAAGTAGATAAAGGGGAAAAAATGGAGCCCAAGTCATCCCTTCATAAAAAAACCTACCCATGATAAAAGCATGAATCCAGTCATGAAAGTGGAGCCGTTATGGCCCAATTAAGTCCCATCTCTTAGTTCTGTTACAATAGCAGTTAAATTTCCAACATGAGCTTTGAAGAGGACAAACATCTGAACCATAATAAATCATGAAAGGAAGCTGTTTAGAGAAAAAGCAATGCGGGGAGCAAGTAGGCAGGCAAATGCTGCTTGTCCTACTCTGTATTAGTCCTTTCTCTAAACTTGCCTCCTGGTAACTCTGGGATGGCCAGCAACTACTAAAATATATTTAGCTTTGATACTATATTCACCTTAAAATGTTTCGAACCTCAGGAACCTAAGAGCACGTTTTCCACAGAAGTCTGGTTGTTCTGCAGAATAAACTTTGGGAAACCCAGAACTGGGGTTGGTTTGAGTGACACAGCCTAGAATAGAAGCAGGGGCAGGCCACACCAATCACTCATTAGCTTTTTTGCCAGATCAGGGGTCTACGTCCATATACAGGACACCTGGCAGCAATCCCCTGGAGCACCATCCAGGGCTTGCAGAGGGAAGTGTGGTAAGTAGAAAATGATTGTGGGGCTAAATGGGATAAGGAGAAAGGAAGGAAGGAAGGAAGGGAGTCCATTCTTAGGACTAGCTACAAACCTCCCAAACAGAGGCTCAAAACTCCAGAACTCCAGCTGCAAATGGGATCTGAGAGGCAGTGTTACCTTCACCAAGAAGCTTGCAAACTCCTCACTGCAAATTTGGTCAGCCACGGGGTAGTCACGTGACCCTGGGGATCTTGCTCAACAGCCTGCACCTTTGTCCTCTTCGTTGTAAAGAAGGAATGCATCTCTCTCTTTGGCTTGTTGTAAGAATCACATGAAATATTAGATAAAAGACTTCAGCCTATTTGGCACCTTCAGGGATAAAAAATACACCTACAAAATAGATTCATAAATACCAGCTAACTGGAGCCCCGAAGTCAGCAGAACCACAAAATAGTAAGTAGCCACAGCTCATGTGTTGGTGAGAACTGTTGACTAGGACCCAAGCACTGTATCCTACAGGCCAAGAAAACGGAAAAGAAAGCCGCATGTGATTCAACAGTATCTGAACAGAGATACTGTGGAAGCACAAAAGAATGAATGTATTTTGCTGTTTGTATTTGTGAATCTTGATTCCCATTCTAGAAATTCTCTAGGAATTACTGGTTTGGGAAAAGTATAATAAATGCTGTGTATTATTGCAAAAGAGTTTAACCTGGGGCTGGGAAGGTGGCTCAGTGGTAGAGTGCTTGCCTTGCATTCATGAGGCCCTGGGTTCGATTCCTCAGCACCACGTAAGCAGAAAAAGCTGGAAGTGGCGCTGTGGCTCAAGTGGTAGAGAGCTAGCCTTGAGCTGAAGAGCTGAGGGACAGTGGTGCCCAGGCCCAGAGTTCAGGCACCATGACTGGCAAAAAAAAAAAAAAAAAAGAGTTTAACCTATTATTTAAATGATAGTTTCAGTTTTGCAAGAGGACAAAGTTAGGGCAATCTATGGTATAACTACTGAACTCAGCACTTATACGTACACACTTTTTATCCTGATTAAAAATAAAGACACAATACATCCCTATAATCCTAGCTATGCAAGAGATGGATATTGGGAGGATCAACATTTCCTTCTAAATTGGGCAACAAGTTAGTGAGACCTCTTTTCATTTCATAAGCTGGGTGGGGTGACATATACCTGTGATCCTACTTAGGCATAGGGGGGTAGGATTGTGGTCCTGGACAAACATTCAAGACCCTATCTGAGGGGGTTGGGAAGGTGGCTCAGTGGTAGAGCGCTTGCCTTGCATGCATGAGGCCCTGAGTTCGATTCCTCAGCACCACATAAGCAAAAAGAAAAAAGCCAGAAGTGGTGCTGTGGCTCAAGTGGTAGAGCGCTAGCCTTGAGCTGAAGAGCTGAGGGACAGCGCCCAGGCCCAGAGTTCAGGCCCCACGACCGGACCCCCCCCCCACCAAAAAAAAGATCCTACCTGAAAAATAACTGAACCAAAAAAGGGCTAGAGGTGTGTATTAAGTGGTATAGTGCCTGTGTCACAAGTACAAGGTCTTGAGTCCAAACATAGGGACTTTCAAAAATTAAGAGGAAAGAATTCAGTCTGTATTTTACCTCCTCAGGGGCTACAGTAGAGATGGGCGCCTTCAGTTCTGAGAGTGAATATTGTGAACTTGCACACGGCCAGTTGATTTTACTTGAGAGCAGAGGAGCTAATTACTTTGGAAAATCCTTTGATTTCACTTAGGATTTGGGAAGAAGCGCACACTGTTTATAGGCTTTGAGGTTAGGCATTGAGTGGGTCTGTTTGAAAATAGCGTATAATTATATGGTTATAAACCCAACTCAAGGGCTTTTTTTTTTGTTTTGGTTGTTGATGATAGAGATACTGGGATTTATATCCCAGGGCTTTGTGCTTGCTAGGCTAATGCTCTATCACTTGAACCACACCTCCAGCCCTGTTTTGTGCTGGTTTGCTTTTGAGATAGTCTTCTTCCTTGTCTGGCCTTAGATCTCAATCCTTTTCACTCTCAGACTCCCAAGGATAAGTAGGATTACAAGCATGAGCCACCAGTGCCTTGCTAGCCAGTGGAGGATCTGAGAATATCACCATTCTGTGGCGCAGTTAATGAGTGTGGTTTCAACATAAACATTGGTTGCTATTTTAGTTTACAATAATGAATATGAAGCAAGGAAGATAGTGGGACTGTACTCACCCATCAGAGCTACAAGTGATTTCTTAGCTGAATCAAAATTTTGAATACTGGAACAATAGTTTCTAAAGTTTTTATGCTGTTCATAATGTACTGGCTATAGACAAGGAACTGGTTAAAGTTTAATTTACACTATTAACACTTCCTTCATTGCTTTCTCAAGACCAGACCAGAAGCTACCAAACCAAGACTGTCAAGGAAACTAATAAAATAACAATAAAAGTAAGGTTTTTGTCTGTGCTGTCAATAACATCTTATCAGAATACAACCCACTCACTTGTTGAGGTATTACCTTTGGTTGTTTTTCTGCTACAGTGATAACAATGAATAGTCATAACAAGTATGGTTCAGAAAGCCTTGAATCATAATACTCTAAACGTTTGCTAACCCTTGAGCTAGACAACCAACAACACAATAAAATGAAGCCCTGCTCTGTAGCGCTGGCTGATTACCACAGTGTAAACATGGCATCTAGCAAGCTGAGTTAAGAAAAAGATGTGCAAAAACATTTCATTTGGTAGATATCCATCTAGCAGATGTGCTACATGCAAATAAAGTCAAGAGTTTGAGTAATATTAAAGTAAAACAATTAGGAAAAGGTAAATGAGTTTGGGCGAGTTACTGACTCCATGTTGAATATGATTCATTTTCTCTCAAATGTACAGTGGACACTTAATTTCAAGTGTGTGGTTCGAGGAGAAAACACGCATGCGCGGGATCGCTAAATTCCTCTGCCTAACTGTGCATCCTTGTTTCATTCTTCTCGTGACACCACCCAGCTTCTGCTCAAGACCGGCTGTGCCTTTCAATAGATCTCTAATTCTCACCTTATCATGTACATTCTACCTTGTTTGGGGGATAACATTTGCTTTCAGGGAAGAGTTTTTACAACATTAAAGGCAGGGAAACAGCAGATCACTGATGTAAACACAACTGAAGATAACGGGAGACAAACCAGAACTTCTCCATATCTACTGAGGAGGGATTTGCAGGAATTTGATACGCAGGAATTGAAAACTTTTCCTTTTGAAATGTGTGATGATTATGATGATTATGATTACTGTTATTATTATTGTACACTTGCTCAGAACCACATGTAATGAATCTGTGAATAAGGCAGGTTCACTGTATGCAATTTAGTTTTTGATGTTGGCATAATCTATACTGTGGGATTCTGGCCACCTTGGGCATTACGCAGTCTAAAGAGCTCCACAGTTCCTCCTGCCAGCCACATCCCTTAGTTCTCCAGTTTGATAATTCCCTCCTACAACCTGTGGAACATATGCTCACTCTTCACTCATTCCTATCCCTGATCCCTAACCCTTGGCTACCTGGGTCCCTTACCCAGTCTATTATTGGAACTCATTGGAACTTCTTGATTTGTGAGAAGCAAACCTTTTCAGACCATCCCTGGACCAGACAAGTCATGGTAGTCCTCCTCCTCCTCCTTCTCTCCTTTCTCTTTCCCCTCCTCCACCCCCATCTCCCCCCCCCCCCCCCCAGCCTCGATCTTGTGCATGCTAGGCAAGCACTCTACCACTTGAATTATATCCCCAGCCCTCTTCTGTTCATTTGGCATGTAAGACAGGATCCCACTGCTGCATTCACCTAGGCTGGCTTCCAATTCCTGATCCTCCTGTCTGTCCGGCCTGAGTATCTAGGATTACAGGCATGTTCTATATCACTGGTGCTTCTTAAATGACATAGTACATCCGAACCACCTAGCATTCTTTCTAAAATGCAGTAAGGTCTGGAAGGAGCCCCAGATTCTGCTTTTCAGACTCCCAAGTACTGCCCATGCTGTTGGCTTTTGGGCCGCACTTTTGAGTAATGAGGCAGGCCTGCAGCTTACCTCGCTACCCCACCGTGACTCCGGCACTCCTCTGAAGCCAGGTGTGGCTAAATGGTCATTTCTTATCTCTGTGCTTTATTAACCATTTGCATAATTATCATGTGTTGATTAAAAATTTTAATCACATAAATAATAACAAAAAACAACAACATAAGAAATTGGCTTTCAGTATCCCTGTTCTACATCTGACTTGTGTGGGTGTGTGTGTATATGCATAACGTATTTCCCCCACTGCCTGAGAGCACTCTTTTCTATCCTTGTCTAGGCTATACCTTCATTTCTTTCAGAGCAAAGCAGGGTGTCAACCTCTCCCTCGCCAGCCTCTCCCCTCCACTCCCTGGGCTCTCCCTCTCTTCTCTACCTGCTGCTAGACTTCATTACACAGCCCTGTGGAGCCATTCACAACCTATGATGGTCTTATTTTAGCTTTGCCAGAAGCCCTCTTATTAGTGCAGTTGATACCAGAATTAGAAAGTCATCGATTCAAATTACACTAAACCAAGAAAACCAAGTGATATGTTTTTGTGAAAGCATAAATAAATGTTCATTTCATCTTTTAAATCTAGGCCATCATCCTGAGTATGAGATCATGGATTTGTGGCCTGAAATTCATCATGTTTTTTTTTTTTTTTTTCTTTTGTCAGTCAGGGGCTTGAACTTGGGGACTGGGTGACATCCCTGAACTCTTTTTCTCTCCTACTTTGAGCCACAGTGCCATTTCCAGTTTTCTGGTGGCTAATTGGAGATAAGAATCTTGTGACCTTTCCTGCTTGGGCTGGCTTTGAACTGCAATCCTCAGATCTCAGCCTCCTGAGTAGCTAGGATTACAGGTGTGAGCCACTGACAGCTGGCTAGCATCATGAGCTTTGTATAATTTTTGGCAGTACTGGGTTTTGAACTCAAGGCCATACAATGGTAGGCAGGCCCTCTACCACTTGAGCTATACCTCCAGCCCTATCTTCCACACTCCCTGATTTCCATTTCTTTAAGGTGAAGAATGAACATCAGGAAACTTATAAAACAAGATTATTTTTCCCCCTTATTTTTTACAATTAGGTCTTTCCCATGCTTAATTTAATAGCACTGTGTAAAAGCAACCTACTATTATCAAATCTCCCCAAACACATAATTTAGCTGTTGTTGTTGTTGTTTTTAAATAAAACAATTTTATTTGGGGGTAATTTTAGATTTGCAGAGATAAGTTGCAAAAATAGCACCAAGTGGGTACTCAAAAGGTGGCTCAGTGGTGGAGCGCTTGCCTTGCATGCAGGAGGCCCTGGGTTCGATTCCTCAGCACCACATAAGCAAAAAGAAAAAAGCTAGAAGTGGTGCTGTGACTCAAGTGGTAGAGCGCTAGCCTTGAGCTGAAGAGCTGAGGGACAGCGCCCAGGCCCAGAGCTCAGGACCCACGACTGACTGAAAAAGAAATAGCACCAAGAGCTCCTGAGAGCCGGGCGCTGGTGGCTCACGCCTGTAATCCTAGCTACTCAGGAGGCTGAGATCTGAGGATCGCGGTTCAAAGCCAGCCCGGGCAGGAGAGACCTTGAGACTCCTATCTCTAATAAACCACCAGAAAACCGGAAGTGGCGCTGTGGCTCAAGTGGTAGAGCTCTAGCCTTGAGCTGAAGAGCTGAGGGACAGCGCCCAGGCCCAGAGCTCAGGACCCATGACTGACTGAAAAAGAAATAGCACCAAGAGCTCCTGAGTGTCTCCCCCCAGCCCTCCCCAGCGTTAGCACCTGTGTCGGAGTGGCACAGCTGTCACAACTCGACAGCCAACACTGGCACACAGTTATGAACTAGATTCTGACATTATTTGGATTTTACTACTTTTTCCATTTCTCCTTTCTGTCCCAAGATCCAACCCAGAGTCCTTCCCTCATTATCTGTAGTTGTCGCTTCTCTCCAGTCTTCTCTGCTCTATGGTATTTCTTTGTCTTTCTCTGTTTTTTTTGTTTGTTTGTTTTTGGGTCCAGTCCTGGGGCCTGAACTCTGAGCCTGAGCTCTGTCCCTCAGCTCTTCAGTTCAAGGCTAGCGCTCTACCACTTGAGCCACAGCGCCACTTCCGGCTTTTTTCTTTTTGCTTATGTGGTGCTGAGGAATCGAACCCAGGGCCTCATGCATGCAAGGCAAGCGCTCTACCACTGAGCCACCTTCCCAGCCCTCTGTTTTTTTTTTTTTCAGAGTGTGTATATGTGTGTGGGGGGGGGGGGGGGGGGGAGAGAGAGAAAGAGAGAGAGAGACTTAAGACTTGAACTCAGGGCCTGGGCACGTGGTACCCAGAATTTGCTTACTAAATGTTTATGTTTCTTGAGTGAATGCGTAAATGAACAAATGAGAAAGACAAATGCAGATTGAAGAATGAGGAGAGGCACTCACTGGAGAAAAGAGCAGAGATGGCAAAGCTTGTGTTTTTAGAACCTTCCCTTGTGTTCCTTAGCAGCTCAAGAAGGAGCAAGTTGTGTCCCAGAGACTGAGTCAGAGAGCCAGGTTTAGGAAAGATTGTCAGACTGATTCTCGGCCTTCTTGCTGACCCCACTTCCAGAGGATCAGATTCTTACTGGGAACAAGACTTTCAGTAGCTAGTTGACAATTCCAACAGCAGTGGCTTCAATAACCCCATGAATTTCCATGTCCAGAAATAAAAGGACAGTAGGAAGATGGGTGTGAGCCTGTGGGTTCAATAGAACCACAAAAATGCACACGGGAAGAGCACACAGGAAAGTGAAATTTTGAAATTCTTGCGGAATGAAAAACACATTGGAGGACCCTTTGATCCTTCAACCTGACAAACTGCATCTGATGAGATCTGGAACCATCAACCAGCGTTTCCTGCGGTTTGGATCCATCCGACAGACTAGAAAATGTCTCATCGAGGTGCTTTTCTTTTTCATTTGAATTAGTTACTCAGATTTAGAAATTAGGAACTTTCAGATGAATTTGGGATTTCCGGCTTCTTGTGAAAGAACAGAAGATTTGGTAACAGCCGGCCTGGGCTTCCTGGTGGCCGCTGTGGGGAAGGGGAGGGGCCGGAGAGGAGAAGCTGCTATTTCCACCTACTTGAACCCACAAGCCTGGCCACAGACTTCAAGGCCCTGCTAATCTAGGCATCACCCTCAAGAGGTCTTCCTGGGAGTGCAGCCGACTGTGAGAGCTACCTTGGGTGACATATTTCTGAAATGATGAAATGACACTAATGAGCCATTCTATTTAGTAGAAGCAAAGCTTCCTGGAGCCTCTCAATTATAAGCTCCAGGAGAAAAATGTCACAATGCTGCAATTGTAGTGGGAGATTTAAAGATACAAGTGGCTGTGTGTATACATAAGGCCGATTGTTTCTCTCTTTGCTCTGGTCTACTCAGCCTGTTGTGAATAACATGAGAATGCCTCCATTTTTATAACGTGTATATGTCTGGATCAAACGTCCAAACAAAAGTACATTTCTTCCACACGTCTCCATGATTATCCGTTTACTAGAAGTCAAGGAAATATTGTTGTGAGGAATAGTCTGAAAGAAACTGGGTGAATTATGAAATGAAATCTGCACTCGTTCAAAATCCCATTTCCTAGTGACATTTCACTTCCGCCCGCTTTGGCATTAATGTGAGAATTATTTATGACTCAGCATTTCCCCACAACAGCTGCCCGCAGGTCAGCGCATGCATTTGAGGAAATAAAACAAACGACACTCACTTTTTGCCATTTCAACATCAGCATTCCTAGTAGGGGAGACAGCAAGATCCTCAGGGAAAGGGCAGGGTACAGAATGTGCTCACGCTGACACAGGTTCAAGTCCTGACTCTGGAATGAACCAGCTCTATAGGATTTAGGCACAAAGATCTAGCTCAGAGCTCAGCAGACAAGCAACGTGAAGAGCCAGCAAGTGAACGCATCCAGCTCTGCTCAGCCAATCAGCCTCCACTGTACCTCCCCACTACACCGTTTCTGTAGTATGGGAGCAGCTGTTATTTGACAGGGGCCACTGGACCTTGGGCTGGGTGCCTGAAACAACAGAAATGTATTTCTCACAGTTCTGGAGACTGGAAACCTGAGACCAAAGTGTGTCCGCAGGGTTGGTTTCTCCCAAAGCATCCCTTGACAATCTCCCTCAATCGCACAGGCATTCCTCCATGCTTGTCTGAATCATAATATCCTCTTTTCCAGTGTGTGTGTGTGAGTGTGTGTGTGTGTGAGTGTGTGTGTGTGTTGTATTAGGGATCAAATCACTTTCTCACAGGTGACTCCCTTGTGAATCTTTCTTCCCTGGCTTTTTTTTTTTTTTTTTTTGTGATTGAGCTACCTGCATTTCTTTTTTCTTTTCTTTTCTTTTTCTTTCCTTTTTTTTTTTTTTTGAGTCAGTTGTAGGATTTGAACTCTGGGCCTAGGCGCTGTCCCTCAGCTCAAGGCAAGCGCTCTACCACTTGAGCCACAACTGGTGGTGAATTGGAGATAGAAGTCTCATGGACTTTCCTGCCTGGGCTGGCTTTGCACCGTGATCCTTAGATCTCAGCTTCCTGAGTAGCTGGGATTACAGGCATGAGCCACCAGCACCCAGTGACTACCTGCATTTCTTTCTGCTCCTCCCCTCTCATTTTTGCTGGCAGCTGCTGCTCTCTGCAGCCACCAAGTGTAGCCTCCATTAATGTTCCGTCCCTTCTTGCTCGATAATGGCTTCCAAGGTGATGGCACCCATGGCTTCCAAATGTGCAGCTTCAGCCCACTCTTCTCCAAGCTCTAAGTCAAACCTCTCAGTCAAACTATGTTCTGTCAGTAATTTTGGGATGTTTGTGTTGGCAGTCCTGATATATATATATATATATATATATATATATATATATATATATATATATATATATATATACACATATTACATATGCTTTTCTTGGACCTCTGTAATCTCCAGGGTAAATTTAATTTTGTTCTAAAACCATTTTCTCAGGCTGATCTTCCCTGACCTGTTTCCTCTACCCACCGATGAGGGGAATTCTTTCCATGTGTTCCAAACACACTATACTTTCCTTCTTCCTTCTCCGTAGATTCTGGTATTGTAGCCCTTGTGGGTTTGCTGTTCTCCAAGGGGACACTGAGCCCATGAGAGCAAGGAAGTCCTGTCTATTGCATGCTATTTTGGACCTGGGCACACACAGATTGACACATATCAGAATCATAATAAATATAGGTGGGCTGATAGATGAACTATAAAGAGATTAAATCCCCTGAGATAGTAAGAACTGTTTCATTTCCAGCAGAGTATTTTGTGCTGGGCTGTTCCTATTTAGTTATAAATCTCAGGAAGGGCTTTCCATTTTTTATGTATGGATGTTTCTAGACTCTTCCATGTGGTTACATCTCTCCCAAACCATCATCGACTGAAGTTTCCTAAGTCAAACATACATTTCATACACCTAATGTAGAGAATGTTCTTGTTTGGCTCTACCTACCAGAAAACCTACCCTCACATTAGTCTGCGGCTGTGCATTGTAAGAAAGTGTGGTACCACATATAGCTGGAGAGAGGAGAAATTCAAAGTATTGTTATATTTGAAGGCATAACACTTTCAAACCATTATAAAGTAAACAACAACAACAACAAAAACAACTTTGCCTTCAAAAGGTCCTGGCTTTCAATCAGCACTTGAAAAATGTTGAAAGAAGTAAAGGGCTCTGTCTAGCCATCTATCTATCTGTCTGTCTGTCTTTATCATCTATCTGTCTGTCTATCTATCTATCTATCTATTCCTATTATTTTCCTCAATTCTACCTGAAAATTGAGATCATTTTAAGAGTGAAACAAACTCCCAACTAAACATTTCTTTAGTTTTTGTGTTGAGAGAAGGGATAGAGTTGTAGAAATAGATTATCTGGATTTGCATCTCAGCTCAACCACTCACCAAGTGCAAGACCTTGAATAAATTCTGTCATCTTGACATTACTCCTTAAATTCTTCACCCTGTAGACTGACAACACTAATCTGTGTTGCACATGTCAGATATAGACAGAGCCCAACACCATGCCTGGCATGGTGTGTGTGTGTCTGTGTGTACATATGTGTGCACATGTGCATGTGTGTTCTCAAAAGAATGTGTTAAGCAAGTAGAGATCCTCTATGAATGGGGCATGCTGCTTTAAGGCCCTGAGTATACACTCATAAGGAAATCATACGTACCTTGGAGTCAGGAGGACCACATTCTGATGTGTGTGAGGAGGTGGTGGGAGAAAAGGCTGGGAAAACTGTCCCAAGAAAAAGGCATGAGGGCATAGAGACTGACAACGAAAGGATAGAAATGGAGGATAGAGATGCTTCCCCATTAGGTAAATAGAAGTAAATCACTTTACTCCCTTCCTCTTTAATCTTCCTCCACATGGCTACCAGGAAAATGTTTCTTCCCAACTCATTTCTGTTTGGGGAGGAGCAGGGCCAATAGAAATAGGAGTTAGGATTCGGGAGGCCCTGGCTATGACAGGCACCTGTATGTTCCACCCAGCCGAGAGTTCAATGTCAAGTCTTGAGTATGGTGTCTTTACTAAATAATAACTGACGTGCGTTAGAGTAGGGACAGAGACACACTCTTCTCTGTAACTGAACATCTGCCTGGAGAGTGACAGATTACATTATTCCCCCAGGAAATCCCCCATTCCCTTTGGTGGCTTTGAGATAGTGGCTGGCAGGCTAATCTCAGCTCTGCTTGACTGTGGAGAGAAAACCAAATGAATCAAAAGACACCCAGAACACGAGACATGGAGCCTGAAGACCACACTAGGAAGCCTCGAGGATTATTACTCAGGCCCTCGAGATCTAAACACAGTATGGCTAATTCGTTTGTGTGCTGAAGGGAGCTGCTCCTCTTTCCAAACTTGCAGATTCTCTGGAAAGAACTGGGATGACTGGGTTGAGTTATTGTCTTGGAAGATTGGACCTGAATTAAATTCTAACGACAGTATCTTTGGACTTAATAGCATCTCCTTCGGAGGCCACCTACATCACCTCTTGTGTAGTCTGACAGGGAAGGAGGTAGAAGGAGATAAATTTCTCAACTAGATGCAGTGTACTAGTATTAATAAACTGAAATGCAAAGACTCCCCTTGCTCTCTAGCCAAATAGCTTGCACCAGAGAGCAGGTGGGTCCCCGTTTCAGGAGACACATTTAGCTGCCTGGGGCTACTGAGAATTGCCAACCTATAAATAAAGCATTTAGTCAGACAAACAGTTCCACCGTGAAAAGTAGTAGAGAAATGAGCGAGGGTGTGGATACATTGAGATGTAGGAAGCTAAGGTTTTTGTAGGAGCATTTGATTGGTCACCAAGTCACACTTTTCTTAATAGTTCGGCAGCTGCCAGTACAGCTTCAGGGGGCATGTGCCCAAGGATGGGTCACGCTCCACAGGCTGATTAAGGTGGAGATACTTACACACTAATATGCCTCTATGCCTGAGGCAGAGCCCTTGGTAATGAAACAGGACTTCCTCCTCAAGCACCCCAAAGCACCAAACCAAATAACAAAGTATCAAGGTATTTTAACTACTCAGGCCACCCTTCCTTCCTTCCTTCCTTCTTCTTCTCTGCCTCTCTCATTGCTATTATTTCCAGCCTAATGACAAGCACAAACACAGTCACATTCCCATTATAGTAACCCAACAAAAAGCAAATGTGTAGTCTAGAATCAGGGGTCTAATTGGATGAACCATGTTAATATCTTTAGTATATGGCAATATACACTTCAGATGTTGCTTTGCAAAATTCCTTTGGATGTCGACATTAGAAAAAAAGAATTGTTCTCAAAAGAAATGGAAATTGGGCATAGCAGGAAGCATCTGTAATCTCAGCATTCAGAAGGCCAAGGCAGAAGGGTCTTGAGTTTAAAGCCAACTTGAGCTACATAGTAAAAGCCTGTCTCAACAATTAATAACCAAATAAACACATAGAGATATATAATTGAATATAAATATGGAGACCGGTGGTAGAGCATTTGCCTGGCATACTCGTTAATTTATTTGGACACAATCCTGCTTTAAAAAGATGTAGTACTTCAGTACTTGTGGCTGGCTCTGTGCGAAGAGCCAGAGAGATAGGCAAGGAAGTGGGAGGACAGATATATTTGAACTCAGGGTCCTGTGTTTGCTCAGCCGTCATTCTGTCACTGGAATCCTTCCAGCCCCTGCTTTTTGCTGGTTAGTTGTTAGTTTCAGATGGAGTCCTATGGATTTTTCTCACTGTCTGGCTTTGAACTATGATCTTTCCAGATCTCAGCCTTCAGAGTAGCTAGCATGACAGGTATGAGTCACCAGTGTCCAGCTGTCTGAATCTTTTGATGTTTGTACCATGTGCACACATTACCTACAACAATAAGTAATCATATATATATATATATATATATATTTATATATGAAGAACGATTCCTAACACTTCCATTTGGTCACAAAATCCCCACCACTTTTGCTCTAAAGAAAAAAAAATGCTTTCAAGGCCTAAGGAACATGATGAATTACACTCTCCATGACAGGAATGAGAATGTGAAAATGATGGGCGAGGACACCTTGCACAGGGACGCTGAGCGGACCCATGAAGAGATGTGTGTCCGATGCTGTGGGGACTGTCCACCCCAACCGAAAGGCGAGTGCAAACCACATCGAGAACCGTATACATGGCACCTGATTATCACCCACTATTCAATAACTCAAGGCACGTGCTAGTCACCAGGCCCAGGGGCCTTGCTCATGGAGCACCCTGTTATTATTATTTCTTGAAGACGGCTGACACAAAATTCAAGTCCCACCTGATCACGGTGATCATTTGTGTATTTGTTTGATTTTGCTGCATGCTGGTTCCTTGGTTCTGGGCAATAAACCCCCGTAAGTGCCATGTGCCGTACAACTATAAGACAGAGCGTGGAGACAGGAGTTATCAAGCGTGGAACAGATCTGGGGCCCCACAGAAGTCGTCACTTAACGGTACGCTGAGAGCACTGAGTGCTCTCTGCTATGTCACAGCCCCAACGACATCTTGGCTGTGCTCTCTGATCTTTTTTTTTTTGAAGGCAAACCATTAGCTAGACTTTAACATTCACTCTTGTCTCAAAGCAGGCTACCTGATGCTGGCTACGGAGAGTCTATGAGGTCAGGCACCAATAGCGAGAGAGAAAGCTCTAGCACAGGGCTCAGTGTATGGGGGGGGGGGGAGGGAAGGGACAATCACTGCATAGAGGTATTCTCTCTGTCTCTCCTTTACTCAAATCCCCATTTTAAAAGCAACCAATGGCACAGAAAGCTCTAGAACACTGAAACACTGTCAGTGAAATGAAACAGGGTGCTGTGGGGCGGCACTGGGCCTCCCAGCACTGTGGTGGGGAATGCAGAAAGAGTCACGCTGTGGAAGGGAGGTGACCCCCCCCCCAGATGGCCCCAATTGTTTGAGTGAAGCTCAAATCAATGCTATGAGATCAGGCCGACCCAGGGACCTCTCCCCAGCCATGGTTCCCTCCCTTCTCAGTGGTGGCTGGAATCACCACTCATCCACCAGACAGTCAGATAAACTGGAACCAGATGGTATCTGAAAAACGTGGCCCACAGCCAGTGCAAATGTGTGAGTGTGACTCACTTTCCCTTCCAGAGTCAGACTAGATGGTAGTGACGGCTGGAGTCCCTTACAGAGAAGAGCAGCCAATGGGAAGAAGCAGTACCTGAGGGGATGGGTTTGCTCCCCCCAGGACTGCTCCCCCCCCCTGCTTCTGAGTTTGAGGACCTAGACCTGGCACCGAATGAGCAAATGGCCAATTCCTCTCCCAAGACTAAGCAGCTGTCTCTCAATCGATTTTGTAATCAGGGCTGGAGGCAGCAGCTGATGCTCTGCATCTCAAAGGCTGTCTTTGCTGAACATCCCAGCAGAGGACAAATCTCCTTTATGATGGTCTTGAGCCCAGACTGCTCCAACTCTGAAGCCGACAGCAGGAATTCCTCCCGGCTCCTGGCCGGCTGTCTGCACTCGCTGACTTCACATTCTGCTTTGGTGACGAGGCTGTAGGGCTAATCTCACCCCATCTGAACACACTTTATCTGTCCCTGCTAGGGCTGGGAGGAGAGCCAAACGTTCCCGGGCCTTCTCGGTGTGGACACACGCGCCCATGTCGCCCCCTTGTGCCCGTGTCCCACATTTGACAAGGCGATTTGTCACCGTTGGAGCCCAGCCAGCAGAAAGAAGCCTTCCAGAAGCCCTGAAACATGAGTTTTTGTCTCGTGGGGAAAAGAAAACAATCCAAAACAAAAAACAACCTCACCCATCTACCCAGGATCTCTAGAATTTGGAGGTGATACTGCTAACTACCCAACCCAGAGCTTCAGAAATTTAAAGTAATAATGAATGGTAATAGTAACAACGTGTGATAAGATACAAATGACACAGCTCGCAGGCAGAAGATTCTAACTGCCTGCAGAACTGGACATTCTCCATAACCTGATAGTTCAACTAACTGTACAATAGAAAGATAGAAGGTGTTAGTGCATCCACATTGGACACATTTCCTTTCCAGCCACTCTTCATGCCTGCTTTGGCTTTGTTCAGCTACACTTGTGCTTATACACATGGTGGTAGGTTTGGATTCTCATAGGTTCAGCCTATGAGAATAGGTTCTCTTGCTTCATCCCTTACTATGGAAGACAGAAGGACCGTGGATCTCTGAACAATGTGTGACAGGCTATTGGATAAGTCATTGCTTCTTACTCTCTCTCTTTCTCTCTGTTCCCTTGCTCAATTTCAGACTGTGATTCATCATGCATTCCTGTGATCTTTCTCATTTTTCTAAGCTTATTCCAGAAACTAGCTGAGTTTGTTGTTGCCTCTGTGTGTGTGTGTGTGTGTGTGTGTGTGTGTGTGTGTGTGTTTTCACTGTGGCATGAAGATAGGGCCTGGGATTTTTCCCTTAGCTTTTTCTCTCAAGGCTAGCATTCTACCAGTGGAGCCACAGCTCCACTTCTGGCTTTTTACTGGTTATGTTTCATGGACTTTTCCTGCTGGGGCTGGCTTCAAACCATGACTCTCAGATCTCATCCTCCTGAGTAGCTAGAATTATAGGCGTGACCCGACCCATTAGTGCCCCACTGTTGTTGTTCTTACATTGTTTTTAACCACAAGACTGACCCAAGACTGGAATGCCCTACCTTCAAGGTAAAGGAATATCATCACGAGGAGTTGGTCTGTCACTTGTGGATTACACCAAAACACCAGCCTGTCTGACTGAAGGTCCTGGGAAAGGTTGATTTCTGTCTGGGGCCTCTGACCTGCTCCTCATTCCATTATCCCTACTTCACAAAAGATTTGGAGACACTAATGTGCCTGCCTCCTTCCGGGGGCTCTAGCATCTTCCGTAACGCCCACATTCTTTATCCCTAACAATCATCTCTTAGGTTCTGAATTTATGTTGGGCAAGCTTCCAAATTGGAGTTGCATGACAAGGAGCAGGTGCAAGATACGTTTTAGGTACAGCATGCAAGTATTCAGGTCTATAGCTTTTAGTGTCACTGGTCGGTGTGGCATGAATGAGGCTGGTGGTCCACGTTTGATTTTAAAGCTAAAGAGACCAGAATAAATAATATTTTTAAGCTAGACCTAGAGACTCACACCTATATTTCCAACTAATTGGGAGGGGACTCACTGTAGGCCAAGAATTCAGACCAGTCTGGGCAGCCTGGTGAGAACCAAAGAGTTAAAGACCCTTGCACATGAACACTAAACAAGAATCTTTTGGGAAATTAAAATAAGAGTTTGGGTTTTTGTTTTGCTTTGTTTTGTTTTTGTTCTGTCTTGGGAGGGTAAGGGGACACAGAAATGGAGGACCAAGGGGTGAACAAAGGCAGTAGTGGTCACCAGACACTATACTGAAGATGAACTCTATGACTAGTAGGTTGGGATGGCAGGGAAAAACTGAGAGAGAAGGAACGAAGGGAAGACATTGTCTAAAAAGAAATCTCCTGACTTCTGAAACTGTAACCTCTCTGTACATCACCTTTATAATAATGATAAAAATATAACAATATCTTTTAATCAGAATGAAGATATATATATATATATATATATATATATATATTCTCAGATATTTAGGAGTCAGAGGGTTAAAACTAGGAAATCAATGCCAGCCTGTGTAATATAGTCTCTTATGTCAAATGAACAAAGAAAAACCATGTTTTGAGCACTCAGTTATATATTGTCCTGGATTAGGTACTACAGATAGAGAATGAAAAAGGACATATCTTGCCAGTAGGAACAGGAAGTCCTCCACTATGTACACTGTATGCTTGAACCTCTACACAGGCGGACCCCACCTGCAGGAAACTGCCGTCAGGGCCTGTAGAGGGAGGCCCTAACTGTAATAAAAGCCCATCCACTGCCACACCTAAACCCAGGTTCCTGGAAGACCTTCTTGATAAGGAGCACTATGGCTGGGGCTTTGCCTTTAAAGTCTTGTTTTGGAGGGAGACTTGGGGTCTCCTTTGCTCCCCTCTGGGATTCCATTCCCCCGGTGGTGTGCATTTTCCTAAGGACAGTCGTGCCTTCTCTACCCTCTCTTCTTCACAGTATATCCTGTATGTAATGTATGTAATGTAATCGCATACATTGAAGAAAAGATACTCCTGGCAGACCTGCAGTCTCAGTGATCATGACAGGTAAGAGGCTTTGGGAGGTGGGGGAGGGGCACAGGGGGAATAGTACCAAAAATCTGCTAGCCAGCCAAGCACCTTCTCATTGTCTCAGTCATCTCCATTAGAAAGGCCTTTCTTCTTTCTGAGGCTTTTCTTAACCCCATCTCACAGACCAAAGAACCCATGACCCAGGATCAGGAAATCGGGACTTTTTTTTTGTCAGCTATGGGGCTTGAACTCTGGGCCTGAGCACTGTCCCCCAACTGTTCAGCTCAAGGCTAGCGCTCTGCCATTTGAGCTGCAGTGCCATTTCCGGTTTGTTGGTGGTTCATTGGAGATAAGGGTCTCATAGCCTTTCCTGCCGGGGCTGGCTTTGAACGGTGAGCCTCAGATCTCAGCCTCCTGAGTTGCTAGGATTACAGGCGTGAGCCACTGGCGCCCAGCGTCTCAGGGCTTTGAAGACAGAGGTAACCTTGCTTGTGAAACTGTAGAAGAAGAGCAATAAATTATTCTGGTAAATTAGGGTTAAAGGGTTATAGTAGTGGGCTCACTTGTTTTTTGTTTTCAACTGTAAACGTGATTACATTAGAGGTGTGTGTACCCCATCCTGATGCTGTCCTGTTGAATGGTGGAGCTTAGTAGTTCCTGTCTATAACATATGAGGACTCTTCTTGGGTGGGCAAAGAAGTCTGCCCAGACCCGTCCCTCACCTGTCTCCCTCCCACTGGGATGGGGAGCCCCTCCTAGCCAAATGAGATCACTCCACCGGTGAGTCCTCCATCCTGAGCTCCCCTGGCTTTTTGGTTGCCCACTCTCCCTTCAAGCACTTTGCTTGGGGCCTGTGGCACAGCCTTCCTGCCACTGTCGTGGCTTCTGCTTCTGTGACACCTGTGGACTCCTCCCCCCATGCCTTTTCCTGAGCCCCAGGCACATTCTCCCAGCAGCTTGCTTGGTGTCTCTATGTAGACGCCCCACACGCTGCCCGTGGACCAGAAGTGTCGATCTTAGGTCACCCCAAACAATCCTGGCAACAAAACTGCTCCTCCCGCCACCCAGTTACTCAGGCCAGAATCTGGAGCAAGTCCTCACCCCTGCCCTCGTTCATCCCTGATGGAAAAGAACTTAACTGGAAAGCGCTCAGCTTTCCCCCTTGGCAGCCTGACAACTGCCCTTGCTGCTGACCCCACTGAATCAGCTTCCCTCCCCAGGAGAGAGAGCCTGAGACCCAGGCCACAGCTGGTGCGGATGCCCCTGGCAGACACAGATGTCACTGAAACCTCGGGAACCTCCAACTCAAGAGAAGGCTGCTCCCCACCATGCCTCCAGCTCACCCAATCCCATTCGTGCCACTGGACTTCACTTTTGCTGCCTAATAACCAAAACTTTAACTCTGGTTATTCATAAGGGGTACATCGTTTCTCCTGCAGCAGGGCTGAAGGAGACTTGATCGCCCTTCACAGGTTTTTCAGCCCAGATAAAACCTGTTGCTCTGTTGAGGTCACCCTTTCTGCTCTTTTTCCTTTTCTTACAATCTCTTATCCAATCAATCATTAAAACCCTTCTAACTATACACCACTGTCCACCCACTGACTCACCCCCCCATCCACCCCCCACACCACACCTAAGACCAGTCATTCTGCCTGTGTGGGCATTGCAGTGGTTTCCTCTGGGATTTTCCCATCTCTGTTCTCATCCCTTTTCTACCTCTTCTACATACTGTTAGAAGTACTCCTGCCATCAGTCTCAGTAACTACCATGCCAGATAAGGTTTGCCTGATAAGTACTGTTTTGAGTGACTTTTCTGTCTGTCTCCACAGTCTGTATCCTCTGGCTTTCTGAACAAGATTTAACTCTAGTTCAGATTTAAAGCTCAGCTCTGTTTTTGCCTTCGTTAAAAGCTTCTCTCTTATAGCATGTCTCCCCAATACAATCAATATATGTATTTTCTTTTCCTTTGCAGCCACAACTGCCTTCCAAGAAGGGTGGGAGTTATTAAATTGAAGGACCACTTGACTGCCAAACTCCTTAAGGAGTCTAATTATGAATATTTGTGGGAGAACCAAATTTAGCAGCAGGAAGAAGGCCTCTGCATGAACCCTGGAATTCTTTAGTGACACCAGAAATACAGGCAAAGGAAGAAGGGGAAACAAGTGATTGTGGGACTGAAGAGCATAGAAGAACTTTTGAAGAAGAGAATTAGCTTTAAAAATAAGGAATTCTGGCCAGGTGCTGGTGGCTCACACCTGTAACCATAGCTACTCAGGAGGCTGAGATCTGAGGATTGCGGTTCAACGCCAGCCCCGGCAGGAAAGTCCATGAGACTCTTATCTCCAATGAACCACCAGAAAACTGGAAGTGGCACTGTGGCTCAAGTGGTAGAGCACTAGCCTTGAACTGAAGAGCTCAGGGATAGTGTTCAGGCCCAGAGTTCAAGCCTTATGACCAACCAAAACAAACAAACAAACAAATAAATAAGGAATTCTTTTTTTACCTAAGAGCACCTTCTCCTCCCCCCATAAGGAACACACCTGTCTATATGAAAGATCTTTTCTGGGCAATTCATCTCCCATTAAATTCCACCCCAAGAAGGCCCTTTCTCCCAAATAACAAGGCCAGGTCTGGAAGTGCAACATCTATTGGAGCTGCCAATAGATGAGCCTGCGTGATGGCTACCCACATCAGCTGACCATCTCACCGATGAGTGAGAAAGAAATGGAGAGACAGGAAAGGCAGGTGGAGAGCCCTCACATTGCCAGGCGGGAAAGGGAGGGCAGGCAGGAAAGGGAGGGCAGGCAGACCGGGCTTTTTTAAATTTCTTCCCAGAATGAGCTGCACCTTAGGCTGAAAGCACAAGCTGTAAATATTACCTTGGAAATTCCCCAAGCTGGACTATCAACTGGCAGCTCCTTCAGTGTTCCCAGAGAGGTGCTATAAAGGATATTTATAGCTAATCAACCGGTCTCAGACACACCCAGATGGGGAAAAACTCTAGGACCTTGATGGAAGTCCGCACAACACCCTGTGGGGAGAAGACCCCTGGCCTCAGACACCCCCTGGCTCATAGATCCCCGTTTTTACCAAACTTTGGGAATTCTCTCTGAACAATCACAATAAATATATGTTTAGTTAAGAAACAAAGGTTAGCTGGGTGCTGGTGGCTCACGCCTGTTATCTTAGCTACCCAGGAGGCTGAGATCTGAGGACTGGGGTTCAAAGCCAGCCTAAGCAGGCAAGTCTGAGACTCTTATCTCCAATTAACCACCAGAAAACTGGAAGTGGTGCTGTGGCTCAAAGTGGTAGAGCACCAGCCTTGAGAAAAAAAAATCCCTCAGGGACAATGGGTAGGTCCTGAGCTCAAGCTCCATGACCACCACCAACAAAAAATAATAATAAGTAAATAAAGATTACATTGGATTCAATCAAGTAAACCACGAGGTGATTTCAAGAAAGTTAGAGCTTTACAATAGGGTCACACATGGTTTTACAAATGACTATAAGTCTGTTGTCAGTCATCCACTATTCTTGGTATATGACCTTCCTTCTCTCCTCCCTTCTTCCTTCCCACCTTCCCTCCTCACTCTTCTCCTCTCCGCTTTTCACTCCTTTTGCTTCAAAATATCCTTTTAACAATACAAAGCCTTCTGAGCTTCAGGACAGTAAAGCCAAGTGCAGGGTTGCTGACCCCTCTGGTTTGTTTTACTTTTGCATGCTGGTACTGGGGCTTGAACTCAGGGACTCCTGCTCTTACTTGGCTTTTTTACTTCAGGCTACCACTCTACCACTTGAGCTACTCCTACACTTAATGTGGTCTTTTTGCTGGTTCATTGGAGAGTGTCGCCAACTTTGCTGCCATTGTTCTCTGGATGTGAATAAATAGCAGCAGATCGTAAATGATAATTCTGTGGAACTCCTAGAACCACGCTGAATGTATGTGAGTTTCACGTGTGGGCTGCCATCCAAGGTCTTCTGACAACACGGAGGGAACTTGTGACCTTGAGTCCACTGTGCTTTCACCAGAATTGAAATGCACTTGTAACTATGTTTACTGCTTTTGGAGTCAGATGACCTCTTCTAGACTTAGGATTATGTTCCTTATTAATCTGCATTTATCTCATATAGGCTGGAGCTACCACCATGAACACAGACAGGTGAGGTAGCTGTAGGTGCAGGATCTATGGATGTCAACGCAGGGACTATAGTGTACGTGCAGAAACACATCTGTGTGTGCAAGGCCCACAGCTGTGTGTGGCAGGCACTTCCGCTGTGAATGGAGGGACTATCGCTGTGCATGTAGGGACCACATCCATCCATTCAGGGACCATAGTCAGAGATGATAGAGCCATCTGAGTGAGAATAGCAGGTGAGGGGAACCCAGAGGGCATTGTTAAAGACTTCTGGGAAGGGTGGAGAAGGATAAGGTTGGGATAAGGGTAAGGATGATCAGGTTAGAGCCTTTGGAAGCTATGGATATGAAGAGAGAACGTCCTAGCAGAATGAATTTGTATCACTTGTAGGGTTTGTTTTTGTTTTTTTGTGGACATGTAGTTTTGTTTGTTGGTCTTTTTCTCCCATCTCCTTGCCTGCTTCTCTGTGGGCCCAGGATCCAAAGCCCAGTTGCTGTCTTTTCTAGATCCCCCCGGTTTTCTGTTGCGCCTCTGAGAAGGGGAGGTGTGACCAGTCCCCCGCACCACTGTGCAGGTGACTGTCTGAGCTTTGGCAAAGGTAGGGTTTGACATCACAACAGCTGGCTTGATCACCTGCGGCTGCTGTGCCTGGCTGCTGAGGTTTTCTGTAATTTTCTGGCCACCCTCCATGGTTCTCTGGTGAAGCAAGAACACATGGTTGTCTTCTAAAACGGTTTGCTGGTTTACATTGAAATCTCAGGATTCAATTCTCTGTCCATCAAGCACTGGTCCTTAAGTGCATTGGTTCTGTTGTACTTAGTGACTGTCTCAGTCCTGGGGTGGGAAGGCCTTGCTAGGAGAGGAGAAAGAGGAGGGAAAAATGGGAGTCAGATGTAACCTGTGATCCATCATTGGAACACTGTCCCGAAGAGCTGGGGGTTCCTTTAAGATCTCTGGATAAACAGTTGAGGGTTGAAGGTGGGAGAGGGAATTGAACCAGAAAGGGGAAAAGGGAGCAAGATCAGCAAGAAGAGACAGAATTAAGGAAGTATAAATAATAGTAATGGCAATATAATAATTCTTCAAATAGCACGCACTGGAAGGAGAAGGAGATGGAAAGGAAAGGAAGAGGGAGATGGAGAGGGAGAGGACAATTAAAGAAACATTCAGGTTAGTTAGATGGGGAAAAAATCCTGACAGCTGAGAGGCTGAATAATCCCTTTTCTTAGGAATCCAAAAGGATAAGATCTAATTTTGGCGGGGAGTAGGGTGTGGGGGGAGGAAGAAATCTAATTTGAACAACATCGTGTGTCCTTAGTAACTGAATACACATAATGATAGTTAATTTGGTCCCATGTCTATATTTGTATGAAAATTTGACCTTGATTTTAATGTTGCCCATCAATTACCTTCTATGTGTTCAGAAAAGTTAGTGACTTCAAAGGCATAGTATACAATTTTTAAGTTAAGGAAACACCAAGTATAGAAATAATATCTCATAGGACACACTCATGAGTTTGCGATGAATTACGTTCAGTGTGATACGAAGGTTATAAATGGTCTTCCGTCATTGCATATTAAAAAATTATTTACTGCCCATGTGATTCATCTGTATCACATAGGGCCCATTAGTAGGGCAGGCACAGTAAGCAATAATGGCTCACCTCTCCCAGTGATTCAGATACCAACGCTCAAGATAAATCACAGTGACAACAGGAGAGAGCGTGGTCCAAGGTCTCCAGTGTCCCTCATCTGTGTGCTGTGGACCTAGAGAGGGACTGGTCCTTTTGAATCAAGCCTCTTACCTAGATATAGCACAGGTGGAGTCTAAGAGAGGTGAGAGTTTCAGCACTATAGTGGAAGTTGGAAAACAAATCCCAGATGGATCTCAGCTCCTGGAGCCAGATGGAGCCACAGATGCAGAAACAGGAGAGAAGACTGAGAAACACCAAGTAGAGCAAACACACAGGATGTGGGCTGGAGCAGTGTGGTAGGATGCTGGCTCCATGTCCAGAACGAACAGGGGTCACTGAGTTCTGCCTTAGAATCTCGGCTCTGAGTCACCAATTCGGAGACCTGGGCCAAAGGGCTGAAACGCTTTTAAATGTATCAAAACTTTTCAAAAGGATAATACTGAAGGTCTTCCTTATTTTTAAAAAAAATGGTACAATTTTATTTAAAGGAAGGGCATCTACTTAAATTGTACCTAGTTCACCATAGATAATTTAGGAACTTTTGATTAAAACCTTCTTTAAAAATGGAACAAAAGTTATGAATAACAATTTTGTTCTATGGTTAACAAACATAGGTTATAAATACAAGGGTGCGCTCATTTTTAGAACAAAGGATGACTCAGATTTCAAATGCAGTATGTTGGCCTATTTTTCCAACACTCAGAGCTACTTGGAGGACAGAGGCAAGAGGATCCTGGTTAGAGGACAGCCCTGGTTAGAGACAATGGCATGAGACCCTAACTGAAAAAATAGAGTCTTATTTACAAAAAAAAATAATAATAATAGGGACCCTATTTGGAAAATGGGCACAAGAAGGGTTAATTTGTACACGAGTAAGACTTGGAATATGCCTATGTGGACCATTCCTCCAAACCTTTGGCAGAAAGGAAGTGACATCATCTTAGAAGAGGTGCTCCAAGCACAGCAGCTGACTGCCCTGCAGGAAGAACGCATCCCATGCTTCCTGGATGGCTAGGATTTCCTGTGCCTATAAAGAGCCATCCACGGGTTAACACAAACATCAGTGTCCTCATCTCACAGATTCCCTTCCTTTCCCCTGTTCTCCAGTCCCACCACACCATCCAGGCATGTCCCAGCATGCCCTGCTTGCTTCTTCATGGAGGTGCCCCAATCCATGTCTGCACCTGAATGTCAACCACCTTGATTCATGCACACGCCCAGCACTAGCACTGGCACAGTCGAAGATGTAGTACAAATGGAAACCTACAAACAGAATGTGCAAATATTTAATGGGTACATCATGCTAACAGGTGGAAAATACAATGCACTGTAGCAGATATACCTTTCTAACAACCAAATAGAAAATACCAAAGACAGCTAACTTTCATCACTGTTGTATCTTGGTTTAGGTGATCTCTTGATGGAATGGGATGACAGGATAGAAGGAAAATAGAATTATGCATAATTCTAGTGGGGCATGGTCATGGTGGTGAGATTTCATAATCCTAATACTCATGAGGCTGAGGAAGGTGGTAAGTGAGTTCAAGGCCAGCCTGAACAACATAATAAAAATCCTGTCTAAGAAAAAAAAAGTCGGGCTGGGAAAGTGGCTCAGTGGCAGAGTGTTTGCCTTGAATGCATGAGGTCCTGGGTTCAATTCCTCAGTACCACATAAGCAGAAAAAGCTGGAAGTGGCACTGTGGCTAAGTGGTAGAGCGCTAGCCTTGAGCTGAAGAGCTGAGGGACAGCGCCCAGGCCCAGAGTTCAGGCCCCATGACTGACAAAAAAAAAAAAAAAAAAAAGTCAAGCACCAATGGCTCATTTCTGTAATTCTACCTACTCAGGAAGCTGCTAAGAATCAAGTTTCAGAGACAGCTCAGGAAGAACTATCCAAAGACTTAACTCCAACTAATCAGCAAAAGTGGGAACTGAAAATGTAGCTTGAATGGTAGAATGCTAGGGTGAAGAAACCAAGGGAGAGCATTAGCCCCTGAGTTCAAGCCCCAGTACCAGCGAAGAATAGGTAAATAAATAATCTATAAATTATAAACTTGTTCTGGAAATGTTTTTCTCTAACTTTCAGAGAAGTTATTATTTGTAAGTAAAAAAGATTATAAAAATTATTTTTGTTGTTTTGAGAAGGATATAAAGGACTAAAAACGAAATGGAACAGTATTCAAGCTGTACAAAATCTAAATACATTTTCATCAAGAGAACAAAGTAGAGATAAGCATAAAGAAAGCTGAAAGTGTTTTTTACATGCTCAAAGTGAACTTTGTAATTTTGTCATGGTGTTGTGCTCAGCTACTCAGGGAGCAAGGCATGAAAATGACTTTAGTCCAATAGTTCAAGGCCAGCTTAAGACCCCCTATCTATAAACAAATAAAAATGTTGAGCCGGGACTGGTGGCTCACACCTGTAATCCTAGCTACTCAGGAGGCTTAGATCTGAGGATAGCGGTTCAAAGTCAGCCCAAGCAGGAAAGTCTGCGAGACTCTTACCTTCAATGAGCCACCAGAAAACTGGAAGGGGCACGGGCACTGTGGCTCAAGTGGTAGAGCATGCATCTTGAGCTGAAGAGCTCAAGGACAGTCCCCAGTCCCAGAGTTCAAGCCCCACAATCAACAACAACAACAACAAAAAAGTTAACTTTTCTGAAAAAATATCTTCAAGATTGCATACAAAATTAATATATAAACTTCAAATACAATGAGTAAACATCTGAATTTTAAATGGAAATGTATCTTTAAAATATTAAGAAAATCTTTTTGCAAAAATATGAAAACTAAAAGTATTCACAAGCCTGGGATTTAGTATCCACTTATTGTCAGGTAAAGAATCAATAGACTATTTCCTAATACTGTATTTAGCTTTAAATTTCAAGAGAATAGGTGGTTTAATATTGCAAAAGCTATTCAACTACCATGTACAACCTTTGTAAAGGCAGGGGATGCATTTTAATTCTCGTAGAACCACAAACCAGTGCAACAAGCCAGCAACTGGATGCTTGCCACTACTTATTGGAAATGCGTTCAAGAATATTTTGTGTTCCTGCTGAGAGAAAGAATCTGACTAGCTAATTTGTCTTTTGTGTTTCTTAGATATTTCTCTTAGATAAGCATTCTCCATGCTGTGAACCAATGAAACACAAACATTTATGGTATTTAGAGGCAGATAGCTGTTGCTTGGGGAACAGGAGGTAGAAGATAAGAGAATACTGTATCTATGGTGCCTAGGTGATTTTGTTCACTTATAACTCTCAGCCCTAGATGCTAAGCAGTGGAGAGGTCTTCGTGGTCTTTAGTAGATTTATTATTTGTAGGCCCTAGATCTTAAAGATCAGTGCTAAAATCTTCTGTAACTGAGCCCCAAGGGTGGTCCTGGATCTGTGGGAAACCTCAGTAATTATTAAATGATTTTCTCAGAGGGATACTATCCAGGTCAATGAGGACCCTTTGCTGAATATCAAATGAGAATCTTAAACATGGCTGCTGCTACTGTCCTCTTTCTGTGCATGGGCCCTGGTGGCAAACCTTGGTGCTATACAGGGAGACTGCAGTTCACATTATCCGAGGGTAGACACACCTATCTGTGTCACACAAGCCTGGATGTTTGCACACCACATGTGGTGCACATGTTCTGCACAACAGCTGCTCCAGGTTTTGACCCCATCACCCCCCAAGTGTTGCCATCCTGAGAGTCTTCTTTTTGCCAACTTCTCCTTTTAAAATGTTTTTATTTATTAATTTATTTAACGGCTGTGTTTATTGCGATGCTGGCTGTGACACCCGGGTCTTTGCACGTGCTAGGCAAGAGCCACACCTTTTATTGCAAAACCTGAGAACAACCAGTGACCACCCTGAGAAGCCTGGGAAAGAACAGGCAAGGACCCCCAGATTCCTCTCTAGGCCTTCAGACTCGTCTCTCTGAATCTGGCACGCATATGTTTGGAAACATTACTTTTGAGACATCTAATTGGTGGAGCCTTAGAAAGTACTTCTAAGTGACAGGGATGATGTCAAAGAAAGTGGAAAAGGATGGATGGCACAATTACCCTTGTGTTTTACAGTTCAAATCAAGACTTCAGAGTGAGATTTTCATTGACTGCACATTATTTCAGGCCCTTATAGTCCTGCTGTAAACATGTCATTATAATATGCCTTTATAATCCCTAAGACGAAAGTAAACCAAAGGGGCTATAAACTTCTCTCAAGGAAATGGAGACAAACAATGGGGAATTAATTATTTGCTTGGACCAGGCCCAAGCCAAAGATAATATCTAAGGGCCCCTCAGTCGAGGGGACATCAGATCCGCTGTCTTCTCTCGGGTCTTGTCTTCTCACCTCCCCGAAGTCCTCTCTGTTGACATCATGGTTGTGGCTGTGGCTGTGGCTGTGGCGGCTGCTGTGGCTGCTGCTCCCTCAGGTACTGCTGTTGCCACGGCACCTGATGTAACTTGTGTGGCTTTGGCTCAAGTGGCAGTGGCTGTGGGGTGGGCTGCTGCCAGCAGAAGAGCTGCTGTCAGAAGAAATGCCACTGCAAGGCGCTTCCCAACATCTGGCAGGTGCCACAGGGGCTGGACTGTGTCCTATGCTTAGGTTGTGCTTAGCTGTGCAAGGTAATAGAAATACACCTGATGAGAAACTAGAAGGCCACATTTCAGCCCACACTGCACTGGATACCTGAGTGGACAAATAGTCCTCCCGATTTGCCTATTTATCTATGAAATAATAGTAAGCTTGAATTAAGTAAGAGTCCTGAAGGACTTTTTACCTTTAATTGCATTGGAATCTATGGAGCTCTCAAAACTAAACTTATAGGTCTCCACTTTGACACTCTAAAGACTTCTCTTATCTATGCCTTGTCTATAGAGGGTATCTAATTCAGTATAAAAATACACTCTCAATGCAAGATAGACTTATTTATAACAAAAACAGAACAAAGCAGCCAGGCATCGGTGGCTCTTGTCTGAAATCCTATTTACATGGGACGCTCAGATCTGAAGATGCTGGTTTGAAGACATCCAGGGAAGAAAAGTCCATGAAACCCTTGTCCCCAACTAACCGATCTCCAAAAACAAACAAACAAAAGCTAGAATTGGAATTGTGGTATAGTGCCAGCCTTGAGTTAAAGAGCTAAGCAAGAGCATGAGGCCCTGAGTTCAACTACACACACACACACACACACACACACACACACACACACACACACACACACACACACACAAAACAAAACAACAAAAAACACCTACGCCAAATCTTACTTCATGAGGGTTTAAAAATTCACATTAATGAAGTTAGTGGGTTGGACAATAATGTCGTTTATCATATTCCATTTAAAAATGTTTGCTCTCTTTTTGTGCAATTTCTATACTTATACATCTGTGTACATTGGTTATAAACCATATGTTTCATGCAGTGTATGGGCTTCTCTTGTTTTCCTAAATATAACATCTTAAAACACTGGGAAAAGATGACATTTCACGACACTTGTTTTGACTGGCTTGTTGAAAACACAGGTTGTAAACTTCTGAAGACTAGAATGGCGAAAGATGAAAAGGTGTGGGGGGGGATTGCAAATTTATAACACTAGTTACTGTAACAATTAGGCACAAAAATATACAATGTGAATAGATTGAAGAAGAAAGTCAAAGTGGCCAACAGGCACAAGAAATGCTCAACATCTTTGGCCATAAGGAAATGAAAGTTAAATCAACACAGAGATTTCACCTCACCCCAGTTAGAATGCCCATTATCAAGAAAATAAGCAATATGCTGGTGCAGGGTGAAAAGGAACCCTAGTACGCTGCTGGTGGGAATGTAAACTTACTCAGCCTCTCCTAGAAAGCCGTATGGAGGTTCCTCAGGGAGCCAAACACAGAGTTATCCTATGATCCAGCAATTCCACTCTCGGACATTTGTCCAAAAAATTTCAGATCAGGATACAGTAAAGCCATCAGCACTATCATGTTCATTGCAGCACTATTCATCATAGCCAAGGTAAGGAATCAGCCCACATGCCCCTCAATAGACCAAGATCCGGAAAATGTGATACATGCTTGTACACACACACACACACACACACACTATGGAATTTTACTCATTTATGAGAAAGAATGATATTGTACCATTTGCAAAGAGCTGAAAGGGCCTGGAGGAAATCATGTTAAATGAATTAAGACAATGATTACATGCTTTCCTTCATGTGTGGAAGCTAGTATTTGCTTATTTTAGTAAATACACTGGGTGGTTATGCAAGTACATGCAAAATGTGTTAACTGACATGTGATAGATTCAGGAGAGAACTCAAATGGCATAATTCCTTAAGAAGGCTACAACATAGTTTGATAAAACAAGCACCAGGAACTTGAAAGGGGTGGGGTGAGGTCAAGGGGAGAGAGGTGGATGAATAAATAGAGGAAGTGGTGGAGAATGTAGTTATAAAATTCAACATATATCCTACAAAATTAAGACAAGTAAGGGAAGGGGTGAGTAGGAGAGGGATCGGGGAGAGTGTTGAAAGGGCTAACATTGATCAAGATGCATTGAATTCATAAACTGCTTTGTTTGCTGGCAACTCCTTTGTATAAGTACTCAGAGATAATAAAAAGTATTTTTAACAGTGTAAAAGGGATCATTTCTTATGAGACTATGAGGCAACTTAAAGAAAACCAAGAAAGGACTTGAGGTCAGTCTTCATAAGGTTAGGGATCACAAAGGAGGAAGCCTTCGACAAGTCAGCTGCCACACTTTCACTAAAGCCATCTTGTGTCTCACTTCCGGTTCCTAAACAAGGGCTCCTCTCCACTTTTCCTCCTCCCCCTCCCCTTTCTCCTTCTCCTCCTCCCCTTTCTCCTCATGCTCCTCTTCCTTCTCCATCTCCCATTCTTTTTCTTCATCCTCCTCCTCCTCCTCTTCCTCCTCTTCCTGTTCCTCCTCTTCGTCCTTTCCCTCTTTCTCCTCCTCTTCTTTCTCCTCCTTTTCCTCATCCTCCTCTTTTACCTCCTCCTTCTCCCTTTGTCTTACCTCCTCATCACCTTTAGTAGCATCTGGTGAGTCCTTGCTCTGAGCTAAGCTGGGCATCACACAGAAATAGGGGATGATGCTGCAGTATTAGAGTTGCCTAATGATGGATCCTTTTCTTATGGATACAGTCAGTGGCTTGTGATTTAACATCTACCTAAATTCAAGCAGAACAAACCAAATCATTTGGCCAATGAATGAACATGAGTGGAGTGGATCATTTCTAGGTAGAAACTGGTGACGAGCCCCTCATCACATTTCTTGAACCTCACTGCTGCATTTGTGGGGTTCTGAAATGGTGCTGCTGTTTTTCTGAGCCTCCCAGGAACTACCATGAATACAACCCCTTGTTCTCATGAGGACTAGCTAGCACAAGTGAGAACTTTTGAATTTTGAAGTATATCCAATGGACTTGAGTCTTTTCTTGAGGCGTTCACACACTCACAGGGAGAGAATATGGAAGTATAGTCTAGCATGTCAAGTACTGTGCATGGCCAAGTCAGTATTCAAGCCTTAAATGAAACAAGATAAATCAATTTCCCCTCTCTTTGTTCTCCTGTTGATATCTCTCATCTGGTTGTCATACCTGATCACTCAGTCAGGTAGCATTAGCCAAACCTCCCATATATTTTAGATGGGATGGGATAAATCCAATATAGTGTACAAGACTGGAATTTTAAAGAAAAGTGTGTGTGTGTGTGTGTGTGTGTGTGTGTGTGCGTGCATGCATACACACAAAGAGCCTGAAATGAAATCCTTGTTATTCAGAATAATTGCGAACCTTGGAATTGTAATACCACTCCCCACAAAAATATATACGTGGAAGAAAAATGTATACGTGTTTCTATTCTTTATTAAGTAATTCCAAATAAGGAATGAGTATCAATAATAAGGAAAAATAGTTTGTGCTAATTGGATATGCTCGTTTTTACTTTTTGTAAGGTATGCATACTGGTAAAGGAATATTTTAAAGAAGCCCATCTCAAATCCAGCCTCTCCTCCAACCCCTCCACCCCAGTTTTTATCTGCCTACATGTGCTAATTTGCCTCACAGCAACCACAGGTTTTTATTTCTGCTGGCCTTCCTTCAACCTATCATAACATAAAATGATCATTAGTTCCCGTCATAATCCTCATAAGTTAACATCCTGCCCTATTGGACTCTGGACTACTTTCTGAAATTCATTTTTCACAAGTGCTAAACTTTAACCAGAGCATGGGCATAAAAGTCAGGAGAGAGCCATGAAAACCCAGCCACTTGGATGAGGTTTCTAGTTGAACAGGGCTGACCATGACGTGCTGCGAGGGCTGGACATCCTGCAATGGCTTCTCCCTGCTGGTGCTGCTTCTGCTGGGGGTTGTTCTCAATGCAATCCCTCTGGGGATCAGCTTGGTCGAGAAAGACCAAGCTTTCCAAAACCCCATCTCTTGCTATGAGTGGTGGTTCCCGGGGATCATCGGAGCAGGATTAATGGTGAGTAATCATCTTCTCACTTGGTTTGTAGACCGGCCTGTTTTGTCTCTCAGCCATGAGGTCAGCTAGGTCTCCCTCCATCTTTTCCTCCAGTCAGAAACAATGGTACAGTACTGATTCATGCTGCTCATCAGCAGTAGGAGCTGCAGGTGAGATTTTATGGGATTTGCACTGTACAAAGTATTGGCTAGGGAACTTAGGAAAAATAGAAAATAACTGACAAAAGTAGGTTGGATTGTTATATATCAAATTTCTTTTCCCCACGGGTAGGCTAGTGATTCTAATAATCATAGTTTTGTGTTAAGGATCATTGTCTTTCTCAAGTTTTTCTTTTGGATGTGGTGCTGGGGATTCAACCCAAACCCTCATACATACTAAGCACGTGCTCTATCACCAGCTACACAGCCCGGCCCCACAGACAATGATCTATTCCTCAGCTTCCCTTTGCCTCTACCAATCTCTAAGTGTTTATGGGAAACCCAGGAGGAATGGGAAGCTGCTCAGTAGGCCTGAAAAGCCTCCCCATGCCTGATTACTGTCCTGGACAGCAGCATTGTGAGGCAAAAATGTGGCCTAGCCTTCCGATGCATGGTGTTCATCTGTGACTGACAGACTGAAACTCTGGGAGTTTTTCCTCCAGGACTTTTTGATTTGGATATTATACAAATCCTGGGTCACTATGGAGTTTAAGAGTTGGCGGTCCTTCACAGGTCTACTTCTGCTGAAATCTGCAGCAGAGCAGTTCAACACAGAATGTCCGAACACAGGCAGCCTAGACACTTGCAGTAATTAGTAGAGAGACATTTTCCTGGGAGCTGTGATGCAGTAGGCTTGGCAGAACCCAGTGTATTCCACCATAAAACAGGGGGCCTAGTTAGTATCCAATGTGTGTGTGTGTGTGTGTGTGTGTGTGTGTGTGTGTGTGTGTGTGTGAGAAAGAGAGAGAGAGAGAGAGAGAAGGAGAGAGAGAAGAGAGTAAGACAGAGAGCGACAGAGATGCATGCTCCTTCAAGAGGCCTACTTAGTACCCAATGTGGTGTGTGTGTGTGTGTGTGAGAGAGAGAGAGAGAGAGAGAGCGAGAGAGAGATAGAAAGAGATAGAGAGAGGCAGAGAGAGAAATGGAAACAGATACAGAGAGGGAAGCAAACACTGACAGCATCAGTATTTTAGAGATGCTGAAACACAGAAATAACTTCTACAGAAAGTCAGGACCTATATACAAAAGAAAAATTCAATACATAGCCTTCTAATTTAATTACTGCTTTTTACGATGATTATTTTTGTTTGCTTTCTTTGGGTTACTAAGTCAGAACCTTGCTATGTAGCAAAACTGGAGATTCTCCTTGCTCAGCTTCCAGAGAGCTGGTGCTAGCACTATTCCTGGTTTAAATCATAATTTCTAAGGATGATTAATTACTGCCATTAGTATTGTCCTCAGAAATAGATTAAAAAAACATTTTTAGATGTGGGCATGGTGGTACATGCCTGTAGTGCCAACTCTCAGAAGGCTGGGACAGGAGGATTACAAGTTTGGAGCTACCTGGGCTACATAGTGAGACTCTGTCTCAGCAATCACAAACAAAACTAAAATGCAAACAAAACCAGCCCCATTCCCCACACTGCTAGGCCACCCTACCTCTTCCCTCTGGCTGGCACTGTGGATTGGGGGCCTCCCTGGCATCAGAAAGCCATGGAAGAAAACATTCTCTAAAGGTCAAGGGGCACTGGCTTCCTCCTCCTTCACCATCATGAGCATCGATGCACCTGGTGTAGGTAGAGACAGCTAAAGAGACAGATTCTGGGACATTATAGACTTCTTTAAACTTCCAGGACAGCGTTCATCCAGGCTGGCAGAGAGAACACACTGCTCCATCCGGGGCAGTTAACCCTCACACCCACCTCTTCCCCTGTGGAAGGCGGCACTTCTCAGCAGCGCGAACCTCCCTGGCATCTGAAGTAAGGGAAGGCCAGGAGATGCTGGCTCAGTACCACAGAGCAATGACAATGTCCACAAGGTTCCTAACCGCCAGAATGAACAGAATCCATTTAGCAAAACCCTGGTGGCGTTAGACAAATACGGTTATTGACAAAAACCCCACCATGAATTCAAAAGGTGTTTTCTTCCTAATCTTAAAGAAGCCCGGGGTATGATTCTTACAGGAAGAGAAGAGACAAAGGCTCAGACAGACACCCAGGAGCACAAACTTTCTATTATTGACAGGCTTCTGGGTGCCAGCTACTGGGTTCATACATTACAGTGCTAGCTCTTTTTGAACTGCATGATAATCTGGGCGCGTATCATCTTTACAGATCAGCAAATGGAAAACTGAGAATGTAAACAAGGTTGCACAGCAAGTGTGAAACCCAGTTCCAGATTTATCTGACTCCTAAGCTCGTAAAGGACCAGAATCCTCAACACCTGTCTCAGGTCCACAGAAGGGATAGATAAAACCATAAAATTAACTGACCAGGAAACTGAATGACATTCCGGTCATACATACTCGTGAAGCAGTTTCAGAGAAGCCAGACTTCCTTGTTTCACAGTTGCATCTACTTTAGTGTCCTCAATAAATATTAACCAAAGGTTCCAGAGCATCACACCACACTTCCTCTCACTATAACTGACTTCATTTAAAGGATCAATCTCATTGAAATGTCTGATGCACTTTATAGGCTGAAATTCTATTTCCACCAGTAAACAGATGGGTAGGAGAAGGGCTCAGGATACAGGTGGATTTTCATGACCCTTGGATCTATCTGAACTATGGATGTGTTTTCCAAGGGGAACTTATGTCTTTGACAACATCTATAAAATATTGACTAGCTCAAGATGACCAACCTCTCCGCATACTTGTAAATATGCAAAGAAGTTCATAAAGGAGAAATCACTGCCTGTAATTAGCACTTTGGTCGTAGCTCTTGAAATCTTTTGGAGACTGCTGTAACATTTCCTATCAGCACTGCTTTAGAAATAGGGAACCTTGTACAAGAGCTAATAATCCAAACTCTGAAGTTTGTTTTTTTTTTTGGTTATTGATTACTTCATGGAATACATTTATTTTATGGTTTTATGACTTACCCTAAACAAGGAAAACCTCTTTATCTTTGAAACAATGACTAAGTAAAATGTTGTGAAATTAATTATCTGTAACTTAGTATCTACTGGGGAAAAAAATCAATACAACTGTTACTTAGTCAAGAATTAACAGAAATATTAAAAAATCTTTCCTTGAAAAACACACAGAGCAATCAGTTTATTTTATGTGAAACCAACTGCAAGCATAATATTTACCATAGGATTTTTTTTTATTGATTTCACTTGCTACATAATGGCAATTTATCAAAGTCAGTTATTAAAGTCTTAACAGAAAATAAGTGGTTGAAAGCTAAACAGATAGGAACCATCATACATAGAAGCACTTGCAAAAAATCCACATCTTATTAATTTTTAAAATGTTGGGGGAGTCAGTCATGGGCTTGAACTCAGAGTCTTGCTCATGCTAGGCAGGTACACCACCACTGGGCCCACACCCCCACAATTTTTCCACCTTAGTTATTTTGGGGGTAAGGTCTCATGTTCTTGCCCAGGGTAGCCTCATACTGTACCTTCTAAGTAGGGATTAAAGATGCACACCACCAAACCCAAATTGTTGGTTGAAATAGGGTCTTACTAATTTTTGTTGCCCTGTTTGAACTAGAATTGACATCCTCTGATCTCTACCTCCTGAGTATGTTTTTTTTTTGTTTTCTTCTATTTATGGTGAGCTATGGCTCCATGTGTTGCTCTCTTGTTCAACAGGAGTTTCAACAGGCTGGTTCTGTCAGAGTTTTTAATGGTCTATAGCTCCTCTGTACTGCCTTGTAAAATTGTATAATTTCTAAAACAAGATGAAATACAGGTTTCTGGGGAAAAAATGACCAATATTTCCTTCATAAGAACAAAAGATTAGATGGGCTCCAGTGGCTCCCATCTGTAATCCTTGCTACTCAGGAGGCTGAGATCTGAGGGTCGTGATTGAAAGCCAGCCTAGACTCTTCTCTCCAATAAACCACCAGAAAAACCAGAAGTGGCACTGTTGTTCAAGTGGCAGATGCTTGCCTTGAGCTGAAGAGCTGAGGTACAGCACCCAGGCCCAGAGTTCAACCAACAAAAAAAAGAAAAAAGAAAAAAGAGCAAAAGACTAGCAAGACTTTTAATTTTTCTTAAAACCCATGCACTTAAATATATTTAAGAATCAAAGTGAAAGAGTATCCTCTTAATTATTCACTCAGGAAGGAAATTATGTGGAAGACGTATAGTTAAGTCACACATGTGTGTGTGCACGCACACATGCATGCATCTCCACCCCCATATATATATATATATATATATATATATATATATATATATATATATATATATATATATATACATATACACACAATTTCACATTTTAATGTCCAACCATTTGGGTTCCTTCAGTTTCCAAGGCACTGAATGGCATAATGATCCAAACACAATGAGTTATCATTACCCACAATGTATGGCATAATAAAGATACCATGATGATATCATGACATCTAACCTTGATGTCATGATGTCAACTGGACAGCAAATCATACAAGTTGTTATTACTTTACAAAACAGCTCTGCAAAGGAATCATGTGAATACATCTATAACATATCTGAGATGAATTAATCCTCAAACAAGGTAGCAGAATGTCATTTACACAAATAAAAAAATGGAATGGTCCATCCATATAAGTTATAATTTAACTCCCTATATAGAGGAAGATTTTAGACTTTGCAAGCCAATCTCTTCCACAACTACTCAACTCTACTGCTTGTACATAGAAGTCATCATGAACAATATGTAAATGACCACACAAGGGAGTGTATCCATAAAACCTAATTTGCAAAAGAGGTGGTGGGTTAAAATTTGTCATTGCATGTTCGGAACCACTTGTGCTATAAACCCAGGCTGCAGTATAGTTTATGGGTCCAGTAGAAGACATTGTGTGTGTGAATGTGGACATTTGTTTGGGGACTAAAATTTCCTTTCCCCTTTCCCTTTTCTTTGGGCCTTGGATGGGCAGCCATCTGTACATGTGACCTTTAACTGGCCGCATGTTCGAGACGAGGTAGAAGCAATGTTGAGTAACAGGGAGTCAGCCAATGTGCAAATGGTGTGAAGTTCATTAAGAAAGCTGACTGGTCTGAGGCATGAATTTTGAGCCTGCTCTAAAAGAACAAAGGTGGGTATGGCCTTGGAAAGAGTCAGTGAGAAGACCAGGAGATGGGCAAGGAAGCAGTGGCCAGAAGGCAGAGAATGAATGCACTTTCTGTAGGACGAGGCAAGGAATTTAAGATGCTATCCCTGTGGAGCTGGTCCAGCACCTGGCTTTGGTGGTCTACATACCTAAGCTTCTGAGTTTCCATCTTGCACTTTTAGGCAACCTGTTGTGCCTCGGTTTCCCCACTGATAAAATACACTTAAAGTAATACCCATATTACTAGATTATGAAGATGGTGTTATGTGCCAGGAAGAGTCAGACCTCAGATGTTGAGAAACAAGAGCAAGGGAAGGAAGTACTCCAGGGCAGCTAGGCTGAGATGGAAATGCAAGGAAGAAACTTCCATGCCACCCTTCAATGACACAAAATTCTTAGAAAGAATCTCTATAAAAATAGCATAATGAAAACCTGTCTGAAAAGGAGGAAAGGATTAGGGGACCATAACACAGAGGAGGTGAATTTGTTCAACATATATATATATATGAAATTATCACCATGAAGCCCTCTTGTACTATCCTAATGTGAAAAGAGTTCTCTGGTCATAGCTGTTGACTAAATATTTAAAACTTGAAACCCAAGTCCTGAGGATGTGGCGTTGCTCTCTCACAGCTTTCTTTAGCAATGTGTGTAAGACTTGTGAACAGCAGTGTAAAGTAAGATCATTACGGGCACAGAAAAGAGAAAGTGGAACCCAAAATAATTCCCAAATGTAGGTTTGGAGAGTCTGGCATGATGCTAGAGACTCTGAGAGAAGAAAGGGAGAGAAGCGAGAGGAAGGGGTGTAGAATTATTCATTGCTAACTCCCAGGCAAACAAAACCATCGGTTTCTTTCTTGGAGGCTTGCCAGACTGACTCATAGGATTGTGGGAAGTTGGGTAAGTGCCTGCAGGTTGCAGAAACAAGAGAGAGAGAGGAAAAAAGGGGGTAGCGGAGGAAGAGAAGAGCGAATTGGGGATGATGCCAAATATTTCTTCCAAAATAATGCATAAATAAACCGTGCTAACCTATTTAAAGTGTAAATCTCTCTGCAGATCATCGCAAAGTAGGAGTGTAGACAGCAGATTTCATAACTGCTATCTTGCCTCTCCCCAGCTCTTAATCATTATGGCTTGAAATTGGATCACAGAGTTCAGGAGAACATGGCCCAATCTCCTCTTTGGTTCTGGGGAGCCTTGATTTCCCACCCCGGGTGGTAAATGGAGGGTTGGAGATGACTGCTTCTTTTTCATCTGATGTGAAATAATAATACTCCTCTTTCCTGTAATGCGATTTCCAGGCTGTTCCGGCAACAATCATGTCCTTGTCAGCAAGAAAACGAGGGTGCTGCAACAATAAGACCGGGGTGAGTGCCTGGCGGGGGCTGAAGCACACGTGCATTCGCTTGGGAAGCACCAGGGCATTAGCGCTTACTGACATCTCAGCACAGCCACCCAGGCACCTGCATCAGCACCCCAACAGGGCCCCATCCTCAGAAACAGCGGCGGGGGGTGGGGTCGGGGGATGGTTCTATCATAAGTATGGAAAGCCAGAAGCTATTTTTCTTTTCTCATAAAAATTTCACTTTGGAGCCAGCCTTTAAAGTCTTTTTTTCCATCTCTAGCTCAGCTCGAAATTAGAAAAATGAGATTATGTTCCGCCCAGAGCTGCAGTCGACCTCATCAGATTTTCATACTTAAAGACTTGGTAGTTTGGTGGTATGATTTCAACACTTAGGGAAGACATAGGTTTATTCAGTTCTTTGCGTATGAAAGATCGGTTTCCTGGAATCTGGATGATAATTAAATGTAGCAAGATAGACACCAAATTTTCATTTAATAGCCATTCACTATGTATACAGTTGAAACTAAATTCAAAGCAAATAAGTATATATGAATCTAAGTGTCACTCTGCTCAGAATGCTTAGAAACAGTCTATTCATATTATTTCACCCTCTCAAAACTCTCAAATGAGAAATAGTAAAGGCTGAGATTTGTTGACCAAGAAACTGATAGTCACAAAATTCCAGTAAAGCAAATTCCAGTGAAGCAAGTGTGGTTTTCCAAGCCCATGAGACTCATGGTCTTTGCACTACCTCTGCCACTAGTAATTCTTTTAAATAAGACTGGGGGTCTTCTGATAGATCCTGACACACAATGCATGATTATCAGAGCTTGGCATAGTTAATGGTTTTATTTTTATTATTTATTTAGCCAGTCCTGGGGCTTGATCTCAGGGCCCGGGCGCACTGTCCCTGAACTTCTTTTTGCTCAAAATTAGAGCTCTACCACTTGAGCCACATCGCCACTTCTGGTTTTTTCTGTGTATGTGGTACTGAGGAATTGAACCTATATGGCTTCATGCATGGTAGGCAAGCACTCTACCACTAAGCTACCTTCCCAGCCCAGTTAATGGTTTTAAAAATGGCTCTATTGAGAACATCATCAAGGAAGATTCAAAATCTGGTCTTGCTAGATAGCACCCTGATATTCCAAGAGCTTCCATCTATTACAGGAGATCCACATTTAAACATGAAGGAAGGGGTGACGTTGCCTGCAAAGGAATGTACTCATTACCTGACTTGTGAAATGGTAACCCCTCTGTACATCACCTTAGTAATAATAAAAGGTTTTTTGTCTTTTTTAAATTCCCTGTTACTTTCAGTATTCATTTGGAATGACAATAGTTGCAGTATTTCTTGTCTGATTTTATTCCTGATACATTGTATATATTCAATAAATACCAGTTTTCAGTTTCTCCTGTCACTTGTCTGCACAAACCATAAGAATTTGGAGTTTGACTTTGCGTCACTTGTATACTATATTAGTGACATTCTTGAGAAACCCCCTGGCATTCCTCTGAATCCTAGAATGCAAAAATATCACCCCCACCCCCACAATTTATGGTACACTTTGGTATACAAGTGATCAGCTTTTCAATGGTCATAAGTTCTACTTCTTTGAGGACACAGCCAGGTGGTGTTATCCAAGTCACTTAAAGCAAAATAATTTCATGCTGTAAGATCTCCTGACAGGCTTCAAGAATAGTGTGTAATATTGCCAATGCTCTGCTATTAATAGTGTTACTTAAACTGTAATTGTCAAGAAATGGGTGGATCACAATTGACTTATTTGATTAAAGTATGAAACCTGGTTAACAGCTTCTTTGTTCACTGGCTGGCAGCTAGAGGTTCCTGTCATACCTGATATCAGTCAAGTCTAGATAAGACGGCAGCCTCATAAAAGGAACCTAGACTTGGAGTTGTAGGACAGGAAAGGGTCACTGAGGCTTGTCCCCTGTTTTTACCGCTCCTTGCTTCCTTCTTTTTTCCTTGTTCTTGATTCAGAAACAACCACACCACTGGTGTTTCCTAGAAATCCCAACTAGTTCACCTACCTCCCTTGAGCTAGTTTTCTCTTTCTGTAAAACTAACAACAGCATTGATTAGGAGGGTCCAGATGATTAAAGGAGCTATTATATGCAAGGTTTAATGTCCTTTAACACACCTGTTGAGAAGCCACTTTGCCCAGTCATTAAAAGATAGCTGGCCGGGCACTGGTAGCTCATGCCTGTAATCCTAGCTACTCAGGAGGCTCTGAGGTTTGGGCTTCAAAGCCAGCCCAGACAGAAAAATCCCTGAGACTCTTATTTCCAATTAATCACAGAAAAAGCTGGAAGTGGCACTGTAGCTCAAGTAATAGAGTGCTAGCCTTGAGCAAAAATGGAGCTCAGGGGCAGGGCCCAGGCCCAGAGTTCAAGACCAAGGGCCAGCCCCCCCCCCGCCCCCCACCCCCCGCCTCCAAAAAAATGGCTGAGGAGCACAGCTTACAAATTTACAAATGCTCTGGGGGCTACAATATTTTTCCATCACAGGAGAATGTATTCTCTTGATTGATTTCTGCTAATTTCAAAGTGACTATCATCATCACTAATAACCACTGAAGCAATCTAGAACTTTGAGAGGAAAATAAAAGACACATGCATATTAACTTTTATTTCCTATGCCAAATTCTATGCTTTTTTCTTCTGTTTTAATGATTCTGACTCATTAATTATTATTATTTTGTTGGTCGTGGGGCTTGAACTCTGGGCTTGGGTGCTGTCCCTGCTCTTCAGCTCAAGGAGAGCACTTTATTGCTTGAGCCACAGCATCACTTCTAGTTTTCTAGTGGTTTATTGGAGATAAGAGTCTCATGGACTTTCCTGCCCGGGCTGGCTTTGAACCGTGATCCTCACATCTTAGCCTCCTGAGTAGCTAGGATGACAGGCGTGAGCCACCAGCACCTAGCTTCATGAATTGTATTTAAAAAAGGCTTCCAATCTTTCTCTCCATTGCAATAGTTCCCAACTGTGGGCAGCTTTAGCCCCAGGAGGACCAAATTCAGATGGAGCCCAGGCAGCCAAGAGTACAGATATCAAACATAGGTGCTTCAGATCTAGTCGAGGTTAGGAATCAGGCCTTCATGACCAGACAAAGTGAATACAGCTCAGGATTATGTGATGAGGTTTCCAAAGACAGTTGGCAAGTCCAAGCGTATTAAGCGTGACAAAATGCCTATGCTACACACGTTGAATCCAACTATAGCCTAAGGTCCAGGATCAGTGGCTGGGGATTCAACACTACGGACTGCTGAGACTTGAAACACACTGAGAACATGAAATGATGTGGGCAAATGGCTGTTTTATTTTCCAGATGTTTCTTTCATCACTCTTAAATGCCATCACAGTCATCGGTGCTGGGTATTGTGTGATGGTATCCCTGCAGGCTCTCGCAGAAGGCCCTCTCATTTGTAACTCCCAAGGCAACCATACAGCTACTTGTGAGTTTTCACTGAAAAACTTAAGGTAATAGTCCACTTAACCCACCTTTTACCAAGGTAACACTGACCATAACACTGATGCACAAACAATGTGCATCTTTCTTTGAGTTAATTACTGGATGGACATTCTTATCAATTCAGGATGTTATCTCAGCAGGCAGTGTCGTGAGGAAACAAAGGAATTGCTGTATTCAGAATGCTGTAGGAATGATCTTATCTGGCTGATCTCAGATAGCATAGAGCTATCTTTTAAAAATCCTTGGTAATGTGGTGTGTATGTGTAGAAAAAAAATTCTGGAAATATATACCTCAAACCTTAATGTTGGAGAGTGGTAATGGGGAATGACCTAGAGAAGTGAAAGGAACATTATGTTTTACATGTTTCTGAGCTACTTAAATTTGTAAACCATAAGTCACATTACCTTCACAATGAAAAAAATCAATAAAAACACAGCAAAATAAAATGCAGAGCCTTTCCTGCAGGCCCTAAATCAGGTATTCAACCAAGGACTCATTGCCACAAATGGGATAAGAAATTAAGATGTACAGTAAGACTTAATATTGGCAATTACATATAAAGGCTCACTTAAAGATGTTACCATGCCTAAATCCAGGCATAATTTGCAAAAACTAGAAGACAATCAAATTTATGAGCTACCTGTATAGGATACTGAGTTTAGACAGGTATAGTTACATACAAAGTATTTTCCCTTTTGATCTTGTACATTTAAGAAAAAAATCCACACAAAATTTGTATAGCACAATTACTGTGAATCAAATAGAACCAATGAAATTCTTTCCAACAGATCTGAAGAGGAAAAGAAAGAGATTTCAGCAACAGATGCTGTCCACATTGAATCCTATGGGGATGGCAATAGCTTGCCAGGGTACCAGGCGGGCTGTAGCTCTCAGCCATTGCCAGGCTAGGTGGGCAAGGCTAGGGAATGGCTATCGAGTGACCCTGTGCTTACGAACAACTCCATAGAGCAACCTCAGATTCTGCACACTGCAAATACTGTTGCTCTCCTACGTCCAAAGTCAGCTGTTGAAATCCAGCAAGGCAAACTTCCTAATATTCCATCTTACTTTATGATAATAAACTGAAGGTGGGACAAATAATCATCTTGAGATAGATATGTTGGGCTAAGAGCATCGCATTTACCATAGCCTTCTTAGAACAAATATCCGTCTTTTTTTTTTTTTTAATTGTGAAAATACTGTACAGAGGGGTTACAATTACATGGGCAGGATGAGTACATTTCTTATCAAGCATTGTAGCCTCCTCCTTTGTTTCCCCTTCCCATCCCTTCCCATCCTCCCCCCGCCCCCCACCAAAGTTGTAAAGTTCATTTCATTTTAATCAGACTTACCTGGAATGTCTTATGAGTACAACCATCCATCTGGATTAAGAGCAGATGTAACATAGCAGCTCTGCAGGAGAGAGTGTGGCACCTTTATTTGGTCTCAGGTCTTTGGCAAGTAGAAGCATTTATCAAGTTAAGCATAGGTTGATCCATGTAACATTGGCCATACTCCATTTTTTGGCCCAATAAAACAGCCATTCCATTACCTCGCCTCCAGGGGGAAGGTGTTCTACAGAAGTTTACATAGAGAATGCCTATCAAATACTGTGATATGTAGACCATAAAAGTTTTATGGCAATTAGAGTTTAAAACTGTGCTCAGAAAACCTGATCTTAGCTATAATTTCTGAATACAGTATGTCAAAAGAATATTTTTATTATATGTGCACTTTTTCTGGGCACAGTATCTATCTCTTTCTCTTTTCTTTCAGTGACTTTCATCCAGAATCTTTCGATCTACAGTGGTTCTTCAATGGTTCTTGCGTAGCTCCCATGAGTATCAAAAGCCCCACCGCCGAAGACATTGCCAAAGACTGGGGAATCCCGAGCTCCAACTCAGAAGAAGACAGATACAGGATCTTCCACTTCTCAGTATTCATAGGTCTACTGGTGGTTGGAATTCTTGAAGTCCTCTTTGGGCTCAGTCAGATACTCATTGGTTTCCTTGGCTGTCTGTTTGGTGTTTCTAGGCCAAGGAGTCATATTGTGTAGTTGAGTGGTAATAAAACAGAAGTGTCAGCATTTTGAATAATTTGAGAATTACATTTCAAATGCATGCCCTTTTGAAGTTCAATAATGGAACATACAAAAGCTGTTGGAGTTGTATGAATGTAAAAAGTTGCTTTCAGAGTTATTTTCCTTCCACATGGAAAGCATGTAAATGCACAAAACCTCCATGTGGAAAGGAAAATATCATCAGGGGTTGACTTTGGAAAGAGGTGGGAGTGTAAATTTCAGTTTTGTATTTTTCTGTCCTGTTACTCACTTCCTAGAGGGGACCTCTAGGGAGGTCCAGGAAGAGGGAGAATGGGATAGCACACGTCACCTTAGAGGTCAAAGTAACATAAGAATATGTGGTCCTGGGAGGAGCTGACCCCTACCTGTAATCCTAACTATTCAGGAGGATTCAGATGGAAAGGCCCAGGCAGAAAAGTACGTTGAGACTTCTGCAAAATAACCATCAAAAAAGCAGGGCTGGAGGCATGGGGTAAGTGGTAGTGTGCCAGGCAAGTTCTTGGGAGGCCCTCAGTCCATGTCCCAGGATCAGAAAAAGTGTGTGTGTGTGTAATGTACTGAGTGTAATAAAGCTTTTAGTTTAGCTCTCAAATTTTCAGTAAGACAATAGTACAGGAATAAAAGAGGTAGGATTGGTTGTTAGAATTGCGATTAAGAGAACAGTTTTGTATTTCAACCATGTCAACCCTATTGGGATGACTAAGGGCAACCTGCTCATAAATTGGGTTAAATGATTAAAATTATTATTATTTTTTTTTTGGTCGGTCGTGGGGCCTGAACTTTGGGCCTGGGCGCTGTCCCTCAGCTCTTCAGCTCAAGGCTAGTGCTCTACCACTTGGCCCACAGCACCACTTCTGGCTTTTTCTGCTTTCTGCTTGAGCCAGAACTCTATTTCAGGCTTTTGGGTGGTTAACTGAGACAGGCATCTCACAGTCTTTCCTGCTCAGGCTGGCTTAAAACCCTAATTCTCAGGTCTCAGCCTCCTGAGTAGTTAGGATTACAGGAGTAAGCCACCAGCACCTGGCATCATAATGTTTTTATGATTACATGTTTGTTTGTTTTTTTAAAGAAACATGAATTGATAGGTTTATAATGCCATGTTTTTAAATATATATATATATATATATAAACCAAGAAAAGGGAAGAGATTTAGGTGACACACGAAATTCATTAAACAGTGCTCTCACCTTCCCATGCTTATATTTTCACAATAATTTTTAAGTACTGCCAATCTTTCAAATGCTGTTTTCTTTAAAAGATTAACTGTATTTACCACATTAAGATGTTATAAAACATTTATGTTCTATAAAGCATGTTATAAAACCCCTTCATGAAACTACATAAAAATAAAAAAAATGTGTTAAAACAGACATAACTAAAAATCTACAATTTTACAAATGCTATTACTTCTGCTACTTTTCAGGGTTTTTTTTTTTTGTTGTTCATTAAGCTAAAATTTCTAACAGTCACTTAAATACCTCTAACAATCCAAAAAAAAATAACCAGTAACACTAAGAACTTGTAAGCTTTCTCTGGGACTATATGAAGGTACTTTATACACTCCTATAAATGTTTAATCACAAAGGCTTCCCTTAAATATCTCCTTCTTGAGAAGTCTTGCTTACATTTGATTCCAGCAAACCATGTCAGCACTCACCTAAGCTCCTTTCATAACTGACACATGTAGCATGTTTTTGTACTTCCATCACTACTGAATTTAAGGGAATAGGTCCGATCTTTCTCACCCATTTATCTATCGGTCCTTTCTCACTCTATCTCCCAACCCGCCTTACCTGCCTCATCTCTGCCCGGTCCTCTTCATCCTTCAGCACCAGAACCACTTGGTCCAAGTCTGTCCCTACCCATCTAATGGCAAGCAAGTGTCTCTTTCCCTCTCCTTTCTAGCATTTACCATAACATTTCCCTGTCTGCACCACCTTGTAAGCGCCAAGGTATGAGGATACGTTTCTTTTAAATCATTCTTGGTGTGTTCAGTTAGAACAACGCCATTCCAAGTATTCTGTTGGATGTGCTGCTTAAGTCTATCTTCAGTACCCAGCTTTCAGTGAAGGCTGTGTTTATTAAATAAACGCTAAACTGCTAGTTGCCATGCAGTGAAGACAGAGGTAAAAGGATGACAGCACACTGCACTTGAGTGAATGGTCCAAAGGTTAGCGATGGTGCTTACAATTTGTCCTCTCACTCTGGACAGCAGAGAAGTAACTGCAATACTCTGCAGAGGCAGGAAGAGACAGACATACATCTTTTATTTCAGGGGATAAAAGCACCATGAGATATAAGAGCTGGAAGGCTATGTCTTCACTCTTCAGTCTTATGGAAACAACTTCCATGAATAGTAAAAGCCAACAATCGGTGGTTATTATTATTTTTCTTTTCTTTATTTTCTGGGGTAGGGGGTGAGCCACGCCACCTCTGATCTGGTATCTAAGCTTATAGCTTGAGCAGGCCCCTTCCACAGCCAAGTACAGCACACACAGTCATCCGCAAAATTCAAGTGTTTCTTACCTCTCACTCTTGTCCTCAATCTTGGTGTGGAATCTGGTACGTGTGTGTGCATGCGCACGCGTACTGGTCCCGGGGCTTGAACTCAGGCTCAGGTGTTGTGCTCATGGCTGGTGCTCCCCAGTATCCTACGTCACTCTACCACTCCTCATTCCAGAATCTTTGTACTTTTATTTTCACTCTACCCACCATCTAAAACTCTCTCGTCTCCTCATCCCTCAGCTAAACTGCTTTTACAATTACCTCATTCTTTAATAAGCCCCTAGTGTGTCTGTTCCTTAAGAGCGGGGCTTGTGGCACATCTTGTACAATTACCATTTGTTCCTAGGTCAGTGCGTGTTCACAGAAGTCTTGACTTTTTGAGATAAAACATAGCTAAGAGTTGACGATGAGTATTTCTAAAGTAGAGACTAAAAACCAAAACCTCAACTTCAATGCCAAATACAATGAAAAAGCTAAAAAACCCTCATACATGAAAAAATGTACTTGGATAAAGCTATCACTCAAAATATAAACAACCTATAAATGCTTTACCAAGTATTTCTAGAAGAAAAATGTTCCTGAAAGTAGTTAACAATTAGTTTACTATTCCTAGTTGGGCATTATTTCAGCCCTGACTGTATCTTTTTGTTCCTCTGCTCCATGCACACTGAATCTTTTTCATTATTTATTGAAATCCAAAGTTCAGCTCAACTAGCTAAGAACTACTTCCTGATTATACTGACCACAACCAGATGTTAGTACCTAAACACTTTTATTTTTTTATTTATTTTTTTTCCTAAACACTTTTAAAAGCAGAGATGAACAACTTTTGGGGGGTAAATAAATGGCTGGATTTAAAGTTCAAGGCCCTTGAGAAGCAGACTCCTCTGGCACTCTGGCACTGAGTAAGGGGGCAGTCTTTTTGAGGTCTCAACTTCAGTCATGAGTCAGTGCCTGACCAGGGCAGGGAATTCTATCTTCCTACACACAACCCGTCAGGGAGAAAGTTCCAGCTTGCTAAACTTTGTTAAAAATCATTGAGGAAAAATGACTTTTGCACCAATCTCCCAGGATTCCTGCTTTTATTTCATGTTGGCTTTGGTGGATCCCTTCCACACCTGCTGAGCAAAAGTGGTAGTGTATTTTATCCATCCTTCTGACCATCTCTGTAGTCACAACTGTGAGGGTTACTCCCAGAAATCGCCTTGTGGCGCACATTAAGCTAGAACAAATATAGCAACTGCACCATTAAGGTATTAGTGAAAGTTAAAAGACTGTCATGGGCAAAAAAAAAAAAAGGCATTGTTACTAAATTTTTGGTCATCCTAAGTACAAAGAAGAATCTTCCTTCAAATATTTCTTTTTGGAGGAACAAGACAGAAGCAAAAACAGAAACATGAAATTACCTGTAAAGTGAGCCCGCTTTACCATGGACTTTGTAACACCACATAGTTCTGACTTAAAATTAAAATAACCATGGACATTTCAAAACCCAAAGTTTAAATACTCACCCCCACACCGTGTAGCTTGGCTGACCTGCAGAAGCTCAAGAATCTCCCATATAACTGACAGATGTGTTTAAATCACTGTGATGTTTCTTTGTTCTAAATTTGTAAAAACATGCCACCTAGAAGTGTCAGAGCCCCTACTAGCAAGGTAAAGTTCTGGAAATCCACCCAAGCCAAAAAGTGCATGTGATGAGCTTAAGGAATAAAGTAATAGTTTTAAAGTTATGGAAAGGCACCATGTCTCTATAGTGGAAGTTGGAAAAACTTCATTACGAAACAATGAAACAAGCAGCCACAGTATTCAAGATAAAGAGCTTGGAATAAGATACAATTTGTAGTGAGCAGTGTTAATGTGGTATGTTAGTGTGAGACCTGTCTAAAGAATTTCCTTAATTTTTTTCCCCCCAACCGCCTTGGCAGAAAGGTAACTGAAGATATATAGAAAGTATGGCACCTAAGTGAATTCTGTTTTTTTACAATGTCAACAGAAACATAATTTTTAAGAGTTAAAGACACCTAGGGCTTGGTTTCATTGGTATTTCTCATGACATCCTATACAAGCAGGTTAATACCACAGTGGAAAAGGTGAAACACAACTCAAGGGTTTTCACTGTGACCCCTTTCTGGAAATAGTCATTTAAAAACCACTTACAATGCAGCCAGTGCCCATTCCTTCCAGGATCCAGATCTGAAAGGAGCTAGTGGCTCTTGTGGTTCCCAGTCATCTGGTGCACTCCCTGCCTGAGAGGCAGATGCAGAGAAAGTAACATGCCAGGAAGCTCTTAGCCTATGAAATAAATCTTTCCGCACACAAACATTGCTTTGGTTGACAGTTTATTAAATACACTACATTTGTACCTTATTCTGTACTTTTTATTGTTCACACATGGACTTGGTATAAACGTACTTTATAGAAAATTATCTGCAAAACTAAAATGAAAATAAGAACACATACTGCACAGGTAAACTGCTGAATTATTAGGAATTATTTTAATATGTACAGGTGATCATGTAGTAGTGGGTCATTTTTGTTAAGACAGGAACTAGACCATGACTTGTAGCATGTTAATGCTGAAATGTCGATGCAACCATGTCTGCTAACAAGACTACTGCTCAATAGTATCTAAGGAAGAGGACAGTCATTGTTTTGCTTTCACAGACTTTTCTAAATCCATTCTGTATGCACTCTCTCTGCCTCTCACAGAATGAGTTGTATAGAATGATGAAGCAAAAAAATCAATTTCTTTTTTTTAAAAAAGAAAACAAACTAGAGCCTATTTACAAAACATGCAAAAGGAGAATTTCACACCGGTGTCTCTGCAGAACTGGTCTAAAGTGAATACAGTTGAGTAACAGAATACACCTTTACTTCTACAAATTATAGGTTCTTCCCCCCCTATTTTCTGGGAGAAATACATTTTCAGGGCATGGACTATAAAACGGCATACAATGCAAAGACAGAAACAAGGAAGTTTGCAAATCCTTTTATATTTCCAGCTGTTGAAACAATATATTTGAATGCTGCAGTTACCTCTAGCGGCGAAACCAGAGCCAGCTATTAAGCAGCCAGAATGCTACGGTAATTGAATACATAACCATCTCTCTTTTTGCACGCTCTTTGTTCTCCTCTTCTAGAAGTTGTAGGCGTCTATTTAGTTTGATTATCTAAGTGCAAAACACAAAATGCAAAAGAGAAGCTTTAATGCATGTGGCAACTGAACTCTTAAAAAAGTGGCATAAAAATCTGTCAAAAGAGTAACTACAAACATGGTTTCACTGGGAGCAAAATAAACACAACCATCAACAGAAAAAAAGTTACTCATCTGGGCTGGGAAGGCGGCTCAGTGGTAGAGCGCTTACCTTGCATGCATGAGGCCCTGGGTTTGATTCCTCAGCACCACATAAGCAAAAAAAGAAAAAAGCCAGAAGTGGCGCTGTGGCTCAAGTGGTAGAACGCTAGCATTGAGCTGAAGAGCTGAGGGACAGCGCCAGGCCCAGAGTTCAGGCCCCAGGACCGGACCCTCCCCCCCCCCCCAAAAAAATTACTCATCTGACAGGTAAGTTCACTTAACTACTCTTGTCCACTCCCTTTCTCAGAATTTCTGAGTGATTGGTTGTGAGGGAAGGACACTGGTGCCCACCATAGGCTGTTCTGATATAAAAGGTGCAGTAGACATTTAGGCGGCCTTGCCTAAAGAAAGAATATGGGATTCCTCCTCCATGAGCTTCTGGTCTCCCAGCATCAGATGCTCACATTTCCTTGTGGCTATTTACCTTCTCTGTCCACCTCTGAGAGTTGCTGAGTTGGCCCAGCAATGAATCCACTGTGTGGCCCCTGTCATATACCACCCAGACCCTTCAATGTTGCTGGGTGACAGCACACCCTCAGCTGACGGTCCTCCCATGGGCAGCCCTAGGCAGAGCAGCTGCTGGGTTTAATGTCACATCCCTCACTGATCGCCACTCAAAAAACAAAAACAACAACTTTATTTCATCCCATTTCCCTCTTCAAGTATTTGACTTACACAATGACAACACTAAACATGCTTTCTTTGTGTGCGTACGTCTGTGTGACTCTAGAAGGAAGCTTGCAAATCCTTTATATTTCTTGCTGTTAAAAAATATGTTTATGAAATTGTAATGTCAAGAAAAGACTAACCACAGAATGCATGAAATCTACATGGAGAGACAACTATGCAAATTTAAAACAGGGACTTCCAAATGGAGGCATCAAAGAGAGTAGCAAAGTTCCTAAAGTGACAGTTTCCGAGCCAAACCAGCCATGGTTTGTTAACATGTCAAGATTCTTTGCTAGAATTCTCTCAATTCATTTTAGCTAAACAGAGGTTTAAATTAGATTGGAAAATTCAACAATGGCTAATTCAATAGCTTGACAAATAAACTATTTCAATCCATTGGTTTGACAGAAAATAAAATGTTATGAACTATTGCATTAAATTATTACACAAGTGTAAGTTTGGATTACATCTTATCTGGTATATCAAATACCTGTCGTCTTAATGAAGCTGCATCTACAACAGTCATGTCATCTGATGTTCCTTCGATTGTGGCATCTATATTTGAAATGGCATACCTAGAAGATAAGAAACATTAGCATGATTAAAACAGAACTAAGAGTAACTGCACTGTCAGGCATATAATGCATTTTGTTTGCACAAAGAATATTCAGACTGGGTAAGTGGCACTGTGGCTCAAGTGGTAGAGCATTTGCTTTGAGCTGAAGAGCTCAGAGACAGCGCTCAGGCCAGGTTCAAGCCCTACGACCAACCAAAAAAAAAAAAAAGGATATTCGGACTGCTACTAGCAAGACAAGCTACTAAAGTATTTTGCCGTTTGATGATATTACCAAAGGAAAGGAAAGCTAAGATGATAACTACCTACAATACTGGAAAGATGTGGTGAAGCTTTAGGAACTAAAGATACAAATAGGCACTTTTCAAGCCAGACACCAACAAAGTTACAAAAGGACCTGTGGTGGAAGGCTGAGAGTAGCCACTGTAGGGCAATACAGAAGAATTATTCTCACACAATAATTCCATATGGATTGTATGTGTAAATATAGTGCCACAGGCAGGCTCCTAGGAAGGGATACAAAACGAAACACAAAGAAGACTGCTAGTTCATATTCCCTCACTCTCATTGCCTTTTCTTGCCCTTCCTACTCTCAAGTTCTGATTTCCAACTTCTTACTCTCTACTGTTTTCTTCTATAGAAGCAAGTAGGAAATCTCAATACATTTAACCACTTCATTCAGATATAGAATTCGCTCAATAATAGCCTAGAGGATGTATATCAATTAACCAAACTGGAAAGTCACCACCATAATCAGTAAAGCATATATTAACCATACTTTGTTCAAATGTAGTCACTTTTAAGTTTAAATGAGTAACAATAAACTGTGAAAAACAAATATGCACAAATGCCATTCTTCCCTTCACCTGAACTTCCGTATTTTAAAATTTAAGAGCTTTAGTGGGATGCAATTTATGTATCACATGGCTCACTTACACGTATAGCTACTGTATGTTTATTTTGGAGAGATGTCACAGTCACTTTCTTGAATGAGCAGAAAACAAATAAGCTGAAGTAATCCCCAGAGCACTGGAGCATGGATTCCAACACTGGGACAAGTCTCCACTACAACTCCATTACCAGACAAAAGGGATGTGAGCTAGAAGTACTTACTTCATCTGGGCATGTTCAAAGTTAATTCTTTAGAAAATCCTATTGTTTCAAATACTGCTAAAAATAATAAAAAAAAAAACCACTTTATGCAAAATGAGATTTAAATAAGAAAGGCTGTGGGCTAACAATCTGAATGTCCCTCTTATGGATTTTATGTGAACTGCCCCTTCTTCCTGGACACAGTAGACCCTGCTAGAATACCAAGGACAATGACATCAGTTAGAGAAGGAAAGGACTCAGTAAGTGTGCAGACACTGTGTCTAGAAAGATAACTGTGGGTGTATATTAAAATAACTACTAGGGTAGACCCTGATTTCATTCCCAACAAAACAGAAAACAACCAAAACAGGAAACACAGAACATTTATTAGGAAGAAAATAAAGGTTAAAGATTCCTAATTCCCTAATTCCTTTGTTCTTAAAATAAGACTTTTGTATTTTCCTGAGGTGAGGCCTCATATTAGAAGAATGTGAGGAGACAAAAAAGGGGTAGAACCAAGCCATAGCAGCAACTGTCTCTAGGTAAAGCACCTGGCCTCAGTACAGAAAATGAAGTACAACAAAAGAAATCACAATTTAAATGCTGAATTAACTAAGGTTTTAGAAATCTGTAAAAGGTATCTTCCTTTTCAAAAAGTCTCAAGATATACAAGACTTTACATACCTAATTCAATTGAAAATAAAAATTTACTTTAAAATTATTTTAAACTAAAACTCTAGTTTATCAGAATAGAAAACTCTACAAAAGGTCTGGGGACTATGACTCATGCCACCATAGAAAGCAGACATTAGGAGAAATATGTTCAATGTCAGCAAAAAGTTAGTGAAATCCTATCTCATCAAACAAGCCACGGATTACAGGTCCTTACCTATAATCCCAGCTACAGGGGAGACATAGAGAGGAGGATCATGACCCAAGGCCTGTCTAGTCAACTGTGGGAGACTCCAACAACAACAACAAAATACTTTCAGTAACCACAAACTACATCGGCATTTTAGCCTCTGAGATCCTTAAATACTGGCAGAAGCCATTCTATCTGCCAACAGGAAGAAATAATTTGCACAAGCTAAGCATGTCTGAATATGTGAAAGGTGAAGCCACAACAGATGACTAAAACTATTTCAAACAAGATCGCCTTTCTATGTTCAGTTTTCTGCACTGGTGGGTTTCCCTCACTTTGAGGTAAGATGATGCCTTATGGAGAAGACAGTCCATACACTGCAAGTGACATTTAGATAATTTCAGCCGAACAGCAAGTGCTGGACAGAACCTAGGCAAGAATTACAGGAACGAGCATAAAACACAAATTAAGATTATTTTGTCTGTGTTTTTTCATCATCTCCCATAAGCTATTACAATTGTATTCACACCATGCTATCCCACAATTACTAAACATTTTCCTCATACTTGTGTGGCTAAATACCATGATGGACAGACTTCCTGCCCTAACAGAGAAGGATTACTCCTTAGGGCAAACTGTAGATGTTCATGCTGTAACTTTAGGTCATGGCTACTACATGCATTATGTTTTACAAAATACCACTTCCACCAACTTCTTGTTTCCCTTGATAATTACAAAGTCTCAAAAGTTACCTGGTGTTGTCATGATGAGGATTAGAAGTGGCGGCAGCAGACCCACCACGCAACACAGGTCTAAGGCGGGATTTTGCGGGAGAAGGCACAAGACAGTATCAGGAAACAGAGAGGTAATAAAATAAAAAGCAAAAACAAGACAAATAAATGTCAAATGCGATTATATTGTATGCTTCAATACAATATAATATCTCTCAAATACTTTGAAAGTGTTTGTCTCACATGTCCTCCACTTCTGAGAATTTCATAAATTAACACTTTACCTTTAATTAAAGAAACAGGAAACGTGACAAAAAAAGCACTAACTGATCATTCTTTCTGGAGGTAACATTTTATGAGATTTAAGACAGAGGACAAAGTCTAATTCCTTTCTTCCAGTTGGAAAAAAAATCACGACAACTCTAAAAAGCATACAAGAACCTGTGAGGAGCGCCTGCATGATCGTGGTTGCTCACTAACATCACTAGTTCAAGGCAAAAACAGAACTGAAAGCCAGGCCCACTTCCCAGGGTCCCCTCCTCCCAGCCCATGGCTCTCACTTGGGCCTGATGCCTTAATGTGGCTGCTTCTCGGCTCTCGAACCCTAGGCTCTCCAGACTAAGACACTCGTCAGCTTTGGAGCTGGGGCCACATTAGAGCATGTGATCCATATGTAGAATCTAATCGTGAGACAACCAGGAGTGACATACAGGGCTGCTGGAAATGAGGACCAAGGTGAACCGGAAAACTTTGTGGGGCTTTTCACTCAGTCTCAGCACATACTTTAGTTGTACTTCTTATTATCAGAAAATAAAAGCACTGCATGTCCACTGATTAACTGACCCTAAAATAATCAATAATATTTGCTAACCAGAGGAAGGAGACTGAGGGGGTGGAATCCGTGTAAGGATTCTAAACAAATCATTAAATCCTATTTTGCATGTCTCATTCTCTGAATGATAGTGCTTTGCCTGAATATAAGTATCAAGGCAACAATTATAGAGGTTTAGTATCAAATATACAATGTTTTTTCAAGTGGCACAGTGACAGAACAGAAATCACTATTTTCTGACAACTCAATTCATTTGAGAAACTTTTTAACATTTAGCTTCTACGTGTTCTAAAGTTGCTACCAGTATTTAATGAATACTTCTGGAGCTTAGAGGAGAAGGAATCGGAGATTTCTGGAGGAGACATGTTTATAGGTGTTTTTTTTGTTGTTGTTGTTCACTACAGAACACTAAGAAATCACATGTGTTTGAGACAGGTTTTTAATTCATCTCATCTTACTAAAAAACGTATTCTGTGAAATCAGGAAAACTATGAATAACCTGCAATCCTAAATTATACAAGCATGAGAATGGCTAATTAGATGAAGTGCTTCCTAAGGTTTATTTTTTAATGCATGCTAATATGGCCAAATGGATCTGCTGTATTCAACATATTCCACCACAGAGATTTCCTTTTTATAATGCAGAGCCAGAAAATAATAGGGTTACCTTTCACAACGTATTTCATTTTGTCTTCTCACACTGGCAATTGACACATATAATATAAAAGTAAATTAGACAGGTATTTGGCAGTTAGAAACTTCATTCAAGTACCACTTTCTACCATCAGTATGACTTAGTACATAAATTGTTCAATGTAAATGTTTTATCATTATAGTGGCAACAGGGAAGGAAATCTAAGGCCACCCAGGTTTTAGCATTAAAATGTATACTGACATTTCTGAGTCATGTATGGCTTGACTAAGTGGCATTTCTTTGCTACAAAAATATAAACTGCTAAAAGCAAATAGTTTAATTGGGGGAGCTGGAATTATATATACATTTATAAAAAATGACAAGTAGATGCTCCATCAACTATACCTTCAAATTTCTACTTTTCACAAGATATATATTTCTAGAGATACTTTACAAAAACGGAAATCATTCATACATTGGTTTCTTATTCTATTAATTCAAAGTTAATACAACTTGCTAAGGAAAAACTATAAATAATAATCAATACAACTTGCTAGGGAAAAAGTATAAAAAGTAATCAATACAACTTGATAAAAGAAAAACTATAAAAAAATCAATACCTTCCTAAAAATGAAACTTAGGCACAATTCATCCATCAATATTTAAATGATATTCTTACACATAAGCTAAGTTTCTTCTTTAAAATGTTACTCATTTACATTGGAGGATAAGATACAGCTCTAACAGGTGTATCGGAAGAGGTGGGCAACTCTCTCCAGCAAAGGACAAACTCAGTCCTTGTCCAGGACAGTTTTCAACAGATCAGTCTTCCACATGTACAGCATTGACCTATGTCTGTGAACTTTGCTAAGGCATACCTATGATTTAACTGTATTTTGTGCTAGATTTGGTTTAGACCATCTAAACCACGCTCATCATGAGTAAAAGAAAACACAATCCAGAAATCTCTTACAGTGATGGAAGGGTGAAATGTAAGGTGTGTTGTACTCATAAACTGACATGCTGAATTGAAACCTCTTGGTACATTTAATAAACACAAACAAAAATAACCTGAAAAATAGTTATGTTGAGCAGCTATGAATCTGTATTATTTTATAATAACAAGCAGAAAACCTCTTTTTCTTGACAAACAGCTCTAGCTTAAATTAACTATACTCAATGTGATGGCATAAGACCAAAGATATTGCAGTAGCATAATTTAGCCGAGTCATAATATAGAAAAGGAAAAAAAAAGATGCACAGAGTAAGGAACATAAAAGCACTTAAAACTTCATAAGCAGTATTACAGTCATGCAAGTAGAACATTATCCAAATTTCACATTCCTATTTCTTACGTCTGAAAAGTCATACTAGATGCTCCAGTTTCCTAGGGGAAACTGACTTGGCATTTGAAACTCTCATCAAATCTTGCTCAATACTTAATCCATGCAAGATCTGAATATACCAACTTTTGATTGACTTTGATATGCTAGAGATTGAACTCAGGGTCTCAGCCTAGTAGGCAGATGCGCTACCATTTGAGCCTCAGTACCACCCTTTGAATATGCCATGTTTTAAAAATGTTTTCAGAAGTGAAAAACTAAGACTCCAGGCTCCAGGGTAACAACCCATGGAATACAACCACAAGCAACATATAATTCTTCTCAATTCAAAAATCTTATTTAAAAGAGACATATAATTTCTTCCCAGAAAAGGGTGTTCTTCCTTCCTTCCTTGTTTTCTTTCTTTCCTTTCTTTCTTTCCCTTAACTACCTACCAATTATTCAATCAATCATACTAGGGTTTGAACTCAAGAGACTTGCTCTTGCTAGGCAAACCTTCCTGCAACTTGAGCTGCACCTCCCCTGTCTATGCCTTGCCTCTACTGTCCATGCCTCTTGGGAATAGGTGGGATTACAGGCATGGTCCATGACCACTGGGCTCTAGAAGGGGATTTTTAAAGGTTTGTTTTTTCATATTAAGAGAATACAGAGTAAAGTGGTAGTTACAGTGGTAGTTTTCTGATTTTGTATATTTGAGCTTTAGGCAATGTTTTTTTTTTCTCATCATATAGAAGAAAGCCTATCTTTACAATTTCTGTATCATCATATGTGAACTGAGTATGTGCTGGTGGGATGTGATCCAAGCAACCTTAATGCACCAGAATTTGTTATCTAGCTATCATTTAAATCTACACAGGATTTGGAAATTTTTATTCAGGTATTTTCCTTGCAATAGTATCTGATATGATATACTCTGAAGTAATAAATCTGGCCTCCTCCAAAAACCTATTGAAATGGAAAAGTTAAAGAAGATATCAAGTAGAGAATAAATATGTTTAAAAGAGGGAGGTGAAAACAGGCCTTTATGAGTAGGAATTTTAAGATTTTTTTTCATTATTTTGAAGGATCTACTAAATAATTTGAGACTATTCATGTTTTACGTTAAGTAAGAAAGGGAGAAGATAGCTCCCAAGGATTCAGAAAACTATTATCCCCTCCCTACCTATTTTAACATGAGAAAGGGGACCCAAAGGAACTAAGCACTTTTCTCAAGGCCACTAGGCAGCTCTTTAGTGGGATGAATAAAAAATGAGTGGATTGGCTCCAAGCCTGTATTTTCTCTTCTGGATGTTGATGTTTTTTAGTTTCCAAATATTCCAAAATATTCTTTCAAGTTCTAAGACTATAAAAGGCCTCTGAACCCTTTGGGGAAATGAAAAAAAAAACCCCACAACAGTATGTGTGTGCGTCTATGTGTGTACGCACAGCCCCATATATACAAGTACAGTGTATGTAATCCCCTCTGTGCCATGTGCTTTTTCTGTAAACTGTTGTTAGTGTGGCTCAAGTCCTTGGGTCTTTGCTCCAAACGCATACCACCTATAAACCCTGGAATGAGTAGCACAGGCCAGGAGTGATCAAGGATAAGCAGTACAAAAAAGAGGCTAGGTTGGTATCAAGATTAAAAGCACTCAGCAAATGTTCAAAGTTAACCAGAAAACATTTCAGCTCTAAGTAGAAATAAGGTTCATTGGAAAGGTTGGCTGAATTTATTGGACATTCTTGCAAAAATTAGCAGTCTCATAAAATGATAATGCAAACTCAAAACAGACTCTCAGAAATCACTAATGTTCAGAGTTGAAAGTTTTAAATGAGTACAAAAAAGTTTGTATGAACAAATGCTTTTATGTTGAAAAAAAAAATACCAGCATTATCAAAAAGATAATATCATCTGGGCTTTTAGGATAGGCCAAGAAATCTGTAGCCAAGAGAAAAGGAAAAATGTACTGGCAGCTACCATGACACCTCTCACGCCTACCTTATTAATTCAATCCTATCAAACTAAACTCCAACATCCCATACTCAGTCCAACAGCACATCCCTGGACAGACTCAAGTACTTAGAATAGGTCAACAAAGTCTTTGAAAAAACCATTACACTTCCTGACTAATGGAAAGCTAACAGACTCCCATGAAATGTGAATTTTGGACAATAATTTCAAATTAAAAGAAAGCAAAGCAAGCTGTTTCAAACCATTGCATCTTAGAAAGAGACTAGGAGGTGCAAACATAAAAGAAAGACACCACAGTCCACTAAATAAGGAGCCAAAAGGAATGTAACAAAGCTGGCAAGAGTCACTGATGGCCAATCACCTGCGATTTTCATCCAGCACATCCAAGATCTGCTGGTAAGCCCTACGAGTAGAAGACTGGATAAGCGACAAAATGCCACGAGCAGAAGAAAGATTAGCTCCATCTTCAGGTAACATATGGGGAGGACAGACCCGAGCCTGGGGTGGCGATGGTGTCACACTGTTTACACAAAGCACAGCAAATGAAGAGAAAAATACTCAAGTCAGATTTTTATACAACTTTACCTCAGCAGTTTTTAATCTTAGGGAGTTTTTTGGGATCTGTTTTCCCCATCATCCCCCTTGCCCCAAGAAAACAACAAACAAATAGGTTAATAGACATTTTGATTTGTTTAAAAACACCAGCTACAAGGTAGCATTGGAACTCTGTAACCCCAAACATCAAAATAAACAAACTGAATATGAAAAACAACTTGAGAAGGAAAGAGCACTAGAGCAATGAATGGGTTCAGTCCTTAGCTTCGCGGGGAGAGAGGACGGCATTCTTTATTTTGTGCAGTACATAGCTGATCTCGTAAACCAAACCAACTGTGGATCATCCGGGGGGTGGGAGAGAGAGCACACAGGTGTCAAAGCCTACACACAAGTGTCTAAGCTGACCTCACCAAGTGTCACTTCAACACTTCCACTACTTCACAAATACAACCAAACAAGTACGTGGAATTTATGATGAGGATTTGAAGAGAAGGGCACAAAACGAAGAAAAGCATTCCACTTGCTTCCTGGCAGCCATCTACACTTGAATGAAGCAATTTGTTCAATTCTAATGGGAGCTCTTTACGGTGTAGGTGAGTACTTTGAGAGAGCTAGTTGATATTGGAGCATGATTATATATGAGCATAACTCATACAAGGATTTGGCTTTTGTCTGTTCCAGAAAAATGACTATGACATTGGGATGAGGGCTCAACATTCTCAATGGGCAAAACACACCGGAATAAATGCAATCCTATTTATATTATTACATTTAAAACAAACAAACAAACAACACAGGGCACTGGTGGTTCATGCCTGTAATCCTAGCTACTTAGGAGGCTGAGATCTGAGGATTGCAATTTGAAGCCAGCCTCTGCAGCAAAGTCCATGAGACTCTTATCTCCAATCAACTTCAAGAAAACCAGAAGTGGGGCTGTAGCTCAAAGTGGTAGAGTACTAGCCTTGAGCAGAAAAGGTTAATGACAGCGCCTAGGCACTGAGTTTAGGACCCATGAATGTTCAACAATAACAACAACAACAAAAAAAACATAGCAGATAGCAAACTGAAAAATGGAAAGCCTTATTTTGACAGTGTAACCTTATCTAACTGAACATATACTTATTTGGAACCCACAAAATAAATGGGATAATTTTTGAAAGGATAGTTACTAGCATCTAATATTCCAATTCCCAGAAAATTAAGAAACCAAATATCCATATGTTTGTCAATAATTTCCAGTATCCTGAAGATCTAAAGAGACAGGTATAATAAACATGAAAGCAATGTTCTTCAAAGACTCTGGAAGAGAGAGAAAGATCTAAACAAAATGTTAATAGTTTCAGCCATTAATCTATTATGGCTGATTCATCCCAGAAATTAGGTCATGTGGTGACAAAATACACTGAAATTTTCAGTCTCATGGCTAGTAACGCTAAATGTCTATCTAGAGACAGGAAAATTTCTGGAATCTAAATAAAATGTGTTAATTGATTCAAGTGACTTTACAAAACCTGAATTGGACATACTATAAAACCCGTCAGCAGGTCCGAGGCCCAGAATCTGTCTTCTGGTCTTACGCTCAGAAGGCTTTATGGGTAACACAAGGAAATCCTAAAGCTCCTGTGGTACGGGCAACTAGGCAGGTGTCAAAGGGGTAGTGTCACTAGAGGTGGGATTTAGAATGATCTGGTCTGTGGTGATATAAACAGTCCATCTTATATTCTTCTTGATGAAGATGCCAGCACATCTGGATGTCTTAGGCAAGTGTTACTTTGAATTTTGAGGCTTAGGACACTTTGTGTATCATTCTATATGAAACGACGAAATAGGTACATATGATTGCATTAAAGGCTAGAATAATTAATATTTAGAAGTATAATCTTAAAGCTACAATATCAATGAACTGAATAGGAATCTAGAGTAAAGTGTGATGAATTTTTGCTTATTAAAGAATAAAAGGGTTCAGGTATGGTAAAGCATGTCTGAAACCTCAGCACTCAGAAGGCTGAGGCAGTAGTTAAGTTTCAGGTCAGCCTGAGCTACATAGGAAGACCCTGTCTTGAAAATAAAAAATACAAAAGGAAAGAAGAATTACTTTCTTTGGGAGATCATTTTGCTAAAATCAATCAATAAGGAATTATTTTAAATTCTAGGAGTACAAGTATTGTGTCTGTACATAGGAAATATGATGGTCATCTTATAAAAACTAATCACAGACTCACAGTCAACAACTACAGAGATGGAATAAATAGAAGGCTGGGTTCTAAAATACTCCACAGGTACTCATTATATATATCAATAATAAAAACTCATAAAAGTAAATGAAAAAATTAAAAAAGATCTGAAACACCTTTCAATTCTAAGATGGAATATGATAAAACAAAAAAAAATCCCTTATATGATTCTCAATAACTTAAAAATATATTATGTAGAAAGATAAAGGATAAATCTAACTCCTTTTAAAAACACATGCAAATGAAGGCAATCATTTTGGTTTTGGGTACTAGAGGTGAGCCCAGGGCCTTGTGCACCCCTAGCCCATGGAGCTAAGTCTATCAATACTAAGTAAAGATACTGCTAAAAAAATCAATGTTAAACAAGTACTTGGTTCCAGCTATTCAGTAGGCAGGACCAGAAGACTGGAGTTGGGAAAAAGCTAACTTAAACTCTCAGTATGAGCCAGGCATTATGGCAAATTTTCGAATGTGTATTTATTTACACAGCAAGCCTCCATAGACCAGAATAGGATGTGTTATTTTCAAACTGACTAGTTCTTTTGATAGTATAAATTAAATACCCCTGGTATTTAATTTATATGTTAATTTAATTTATATGTTAATTTAATTAACATCTATTTTCATTTGCAGAGAAACTGATTATAAGATGATCATAACTACCTTAATAATACTAAATAATTTGGTAATTCTTTCTTCCTTTTTAAAGATTTAGGCAGCCTTAACCTTTTATTAAAAAACAAAAACAAAACACCAAAACCCTTAAATACAAATATGAGTAATTTTCATTTTACCAATCAGTCTGACACCAGCTGAGAAGCCCACTACAGGTTTCCCCCAAGCAGGGAACAGTGGTCTTAGGATAGGTCAACATTTATATCCAGCCAATATTTAGCGATTTGTTGTTGTTTTTCTTGGTTCCAGTCCTTGAGTTTGAACTCAGAACCTGGGCGCTGTTCCTGAGCTTTTTGGCTCAAGACTAGCACTCTACCACTTGAGCTACACCTCCACTTCTGGCTTATTTTTGGTAGTTAATTGGAGATAAGAGTCTCATGGACATTCCTGCCCAAGCTGGCTTTGAACTGTGATCCTCAGATCTCAGCCTCCTGAGCACCTAAAAACTACAGGTGAAAGCCACTAGCACCTGGTTATTGTTGGATTTTTAACAAGTAAACCCCTGTGAAAAATAAAAACGATAACAATGTTGAAGCACTGAGGTTACTTAAGAAAATAACACTCTGAAAGTAATCACACCTGAAAATATCACCTGAAAGTAATCACAAGATTACGAATAAAAGTACTCTTAGAGGATAAACTGTTCCTAGGAGTGTAATGACACAGAATCTTAACTTTACATTTTAAAAAATAACAGATATAAACAATATGAAGTATGTATAAGTAGCTATTTCATTAGTAATATTCTGCCTCATGCTTACATAAAATCTTACTGCATAAGAGTTAAGTACACAATGCTAGGCAATGTTAGAACTAAACTTTAAGGCATAGGGATGTGAGGCATAGCTCATTATTGAAAGGTTAAATTTAAGGTAAATTAGCATTTTTGCTATGGGTTTTCATAGGACTGTTTCTCAAACTGTGTGGTTTACTTCTTTGATGAAGCACCAGACTCTTCAAGAAAATAATACAAAAATTTAGGCATCTGTGGCTCACTTCTCTAATCCTAGCTACTCAGGAGGCTGACACATGAGGATCTCACAAACAAGCTTGGGCAGAAAAGTCCAAGAAACCCTCTTTCCAATTAATTAACAAAAAAGTGGGCCTGGAGAGTGGATCAGATTGTAGAGTCCCAGGCATCAGTGAAAAGACCAGGTGAGAGCCTGAAGTCTTGAGTTCAAGTCTAGGTGCCTATACCACAGACACATAGACAGACAGACAGACACAGACACAGACACACACACAGACACACACACAGACACACACACACACACACACACACACACACACACACACACACACACACACACACACACACACACACACACACACACACGGTAATTTAAAAATTCACGAAAATAAACTGGGTATTAATTTCTCTTGAAATTTTAAATAGAAATTTTTATTTTGTGATTACTCTCTGAGGCAAATTACCAGTTGCCAGAAGCAAATAATAAAATTAGAGTAAGAGAAAGTCACTGTCTGCCAGTGTGGTTTATTCTGTTGCTTAAGAACTACATTCTGTACTGTGTCTTTTTCAATATTGGGAATGAAGCCCAGGGCCTTCTGCATGCTAGGTAAGCACTCTGCCACTGAGCTACAGCCTCACTCCTGCTGAATGTCTCTATTATATGCCAAAATGTTCTGCCTCATGAGGCAGCCATCCCATACATTATTAACCTGTCCTACCTGCAGAAAACATGGGGCTAAGGATCGCAGAAAAAAAAATCTTCCAAATCATAATTTTAATCTATGGAACGTAAAAAAAATGAACCAGAAAGACAGCTCTGGTTTAAAACAAAAAAGAAAATACAGCATGTTAAAATGTAAAAAGTGACATTATCTGGGCACTGGTGGCTCACGCCTGTAATCCTAGCTACTAAGGAGGCTTCGTGGTTCCAAGCCAGCCCAGGCAGAAAATCTACGAGACTCCTATCTCCATAAACTACTCGGAAAAAGCTGCAAGTAGTGCTGTGGCTCAAGTGGTAGAGTGCTAACAGTGAGCACAAAGAGGCTCAGGGACAGCATTCAGTTCCAGAGTTCAAGGCCCAGGACTGGCAAAAAAAAAAAAAAAAAAGCCAAGTGATACATTACTGAGACTAATTAAGTAAAATTTGTAGGAAATGAACAAACCAATCAAAGAAAAACAAAGAAAATGAAAAGTCATCATGTATAAATTATCCAATTTTCCTTTCACTATTACCCATAACTATAGGACTGCTTTAGCTGGTCTTTTCTGTTTGTTTTCTTAACATAATTTATGAGGACAGTTTGAGAAATCCTGAAAGAGAAGTACTACAAAGCCAGAGAGTAAGAGTTAAGAGTATTATATGCCAGTTACGCAGTGAGACAGATTAGTATTAATGTAAGCTAACAACTCCTAATGGGAAAAGCAGAGCAGAGAAAAATCTTACGTGTACTCCGGTGCAGAAATCGATCCCTGGAACCTTGAAATTTTATTTCTTGGGGCAGAATCTGATCTGTGCCACCTTAAATAATAATTATGCTTCTTTTACATATTCAGCTTTTACAACAAAGAAAAAGCTAGATATGATTCAATTGTCAGAATTCATTTTTGTGCCAACAGATGACAATAAGAAAACAAAGACCAATGTCCCTGATCAATACCCATTTCCACATCTATTCTCAGAGGCAAGGGACAAAAAAAAAACAAAACAGGCAGGCAAAGGTTATGAGTGATAATACACAATCTACCTAACATCACAAAAACGATTATGGCAGATAAAGTTAGCAATAGTTTCATAATTATTTTGGAAGAGGTAAAATATAGCTGTATTACACTAATTAATCATTTCCTCCTTATCACATTAATTTGGACACATAATATGTTGATTACACAAAATTCTCAATGTTAATAAGATGTAGCAGATTCTTAAAAGATGAATTATGAAATGAAAGGAAAAGAAAGAGGAAGATTTCATTATTAATACAAAGATAGTTAAGTATCTTACTATAATATGGCAACATATATAACATCCATAATAAAAAGTATGGTAAAGTCCAAGGCATTTCACTGTGGAAATATGTAAAGATTCACGTGACTTGCGCTTTCCAAACTAATATTTTTTAAAACATTATACTTCCAGTTTTATTAAACATGTAGAAATTGTCATTAAGGCAACGTAAAGAAAAAAAAACATCAAATATAAGCATTGTTAATCTTTTGTGCCAGAAGGAACTGATTTGGTAAGTTAAAATAAAGCTATTATGTAATTATCTATTTAATCATATGTTACTGGGCTGTTTTTCATACACATAGAGCAATTTTCTTTCTCTTTAGCTACCAATAACATGTGTTTTGAGAAAAAGTGATACAATAATAAAAGAACTCTTTATTTTATTGACATGAAGTGTCAGAGGACCTAAGCAGCAAGATCTATCTTTTTGTAGTAGGAAAAAATATTGCCAGAAAGCTTTAAAAAATTATAACTAGCAAATAACAAAAGCCCTTAGGTATACATTTAATCTTTCTTAACAATAAATTATGTATCATATGGTATGTAGAAATATTCTAGAAAAACAAACTCCAGGATTGACACGACACCACATATGCCAGCCACACACTTTAGGGAACACACTTTCAACCATTTAAAAAAAGTCATATTCATAATGGCTAAAACTCTCAGGGAAATATTTCCTGAAGGAGCTACAGATTCATTTTAGCTTAATTTCTTCCTATATAAGCCTTCAGACATAAGGCTATATAGCTGTCTACATAAATCCAACTACTTTAGGAGACATCTTAAGATTCTCCAAAAAACCAGAAAAGTTAGGTGCAAATAGTTTTTTCTCTTGCAACTAACAAAAGAATGGAATTAAAAAAAAAAAGCAAATAATCTACACTGTATCTGGAACTTCACTGATCAGCTTGAAAGGCCAGTGAACCTCTCCTAACACTTCTTTGGAAGCAAGGAACAATTATTAACAGTCCTCACTGTGCTCTAGTTATTTTATACACAAAGTTAATTAATTTCACTTTTATCTAGATTTGCAAACTCTCAGAAGAGATGTATCATCTAATTAATTATTCAAGAGTTCCAGGAGAAGTTATCATGGTATCATAGTGCTCAAGGTGGGTTCTTGGAAACCAATCAAAATATTATTGAGGAAAAGCAGTAACTTATCTAAGCCCAAATCATCTATTTTTAAATGGCATCACTGCCAATGGCTTTAAGATTTAAAATTCTGACCAGTTTTCAAGGGGTAGTTTATTTGTTAAGTTTAATAAAACACTAAAAATACATTTGTCTGATCCGAAACATCTATGGTAGCTTCAAGATCAGGATGTGAAAACTCATCCACAGACGAAAAAAATTTAAACAAATAGTCCTTTAAGTAATACATGCATTTGTTTTTTGAAAATGAAGGGAACCTAATAATTCACAAGCCATTACGTAGAAAGCTAAAAAAGATACTTGTAATAAGTAAGTAGAATCCTGTTTGTCTATATTATAGCTCATTAGGAACAGAGATGGCTGTTTTACAATCTTATGGCAATGTTAACTTAAAAATATAAACATAGTTTTTACTTTAATCTTCTTGTTTTATATACTAGCTAAACATTTTTGAACTTGCATATAATAGAATATTTGAATTCATCAATTTGTCTTACGTATACTTTATAGATTTCCTCAACAAGGAAATAATACTTACAGGAACATACAGACACAAAGAAGCGGATAATGTGACTGAAAAATTTTTACAACTAACAAAATGATCAGACTTTATGACAAACTAGAGTTAAAATGTAAAAGTGATGTAAAAAACTTCACATATGATGGGAAGCAATTATCTAGAACAAGATGTGCACACATTCTATGGAGAAAATGTATAAAGATGCTCAGTGGTCCACTCACATGGAATCGTTCCTGACCAGCTGTCCATTTTGGCGAACAGCATTTTCACTCATAGAGCGCTCTCTCTTTAGCCTGCCAACTGCACGGATCTGTTAAGATACAAAGAAAGGGAAGGGAACAGGAAATATCCTTAGTAGCCTTAGTAGCTATTTTGCATCCAAAGAACCTTACTCCTGAAATTTCAAGGAACAAAGAAAAAGCAACCAAGAATTGCTGCCAGTCATGTATTACAGTTAAGACTTGTTTGTTTGTTTGTTTTTAAAAAAAAAACTTGTGCTTCTATTATAATGCAGATAGAGTTTAGAATGCCTGTTCACACCTCAGTATCATTGGGACTGGATCCAGGACTTCAGGATATACAAATCATGGGATGCTAAAGTACCTCACATAAAATGGCACGTTTTGTTACCTCCCTCTTCATATTTAAATTATCTCTAGGGTACTTCTAATACCTAATGGAAAACAATGTAAATTCAATGTGAATAGCTACTATACCCTACTGTTTATCATGTTCACTTAGGTCATCGAAGGCCTAATTACACAGGACACTAAGAAGACGGGAGGCAAATGCTGATCACACAACGGATGTGAGAGGGAAGCTGTGTGAGAATGTGTGGAAAAACAAACAAACAACTTTACAAACAGAGCAATCAGTTTGGAGCTTTTTAAGGTTATACTAAAGTCAAAGTTAACTTTTAAGCAGCTACATATAAAACTTAATGCTATCAAGTGCAAGTGCATATATTCATGTACGGTGAGCTACGTACTAGACTGCTGTAGAAGAATCTGAATCTGACTGTTCCTTGCCTTCCTAGTTTGTAATTTCTCTGAAGAACAACAGCTTTTCTGTATAGAAGGGATCCAAATAAATTATTTACTGAGTCAGAACCATTTTTTCTGGTAAGATGTATGAACTCATATTAAGTAGGCCAGAAATGATGGAAGTAGGCAAATGTCCATGACCTTAACATAGGCCAAGAAGCTTGAATCTTAGGTCTCTTGTTATTTGCACTATTGGAAATCTGATATTAAAAACATCTTTACACAGATAGTTATCTTTGAGGTTATTGTTATATGAGGAGAAATAACAGGTCAACAACTTCTATTTGTTTTGCTTTCTAATGTGACCTACCTGTATACTATAAAACTAATGAACTCAAACACTGACTAGATAAAGAGCATAATGACATTTCAAATGTTTTTATCATTTAGTTCAAGGTAGTGGTGGATGCTTTTCAACTTAGGATCTTAATATTGTCACTCAGAACCAGTCTTACGCTCTTTCAGAATAAGAAATACAGTTCCTCAGAGTCAAAGCACTTCTTGGTTACTGGGTGACAGCATTTTCTGGTCTATTTATAAAGTGTGTAGTGCTAGATATTCAGTACATATACAGGTAAGACTCCTCTTTAATGTGCTTACACCCAAGTTACACTAGGTTACTCATAAACCCAAATAAATACCTTTCAGGCTTCTGTTTATTGGTCCTTTGGGTCTATGCTAAGCCTACCTATCCTTTAAGGATCTGCTCAGATACCTCAGCATCCACTGCAGATTCCTTCTTGCTTTCTGTGGAACTCTTGGATCAGAAGAGAGGAAAACAAAGTAAATGTGGACAGGACAACTGGACTGAACACCCTCACAGTTTCCACAAACATGCTCAATGCTCAAGATTTTAAATAAATAACGTGGAAAACAGCCAAGTCAGTGATTAAGAGTTAGCAGAAAGAAACATGGAACAATGTGTCACAGTGATAGCAAAGGCATGAATTGTGAGTGTACTCTACAAACAGACTTATTCTCTCTTTCCTTACTTTGCTCCAGACTTTTGCTCTATTCAGCTTATTACAGTCCTAGTTCCTCTTTCTACAGATGATGGGGAAGCAAAGAGAGTTAATAAACTACCCATTAAATTGTCCTAACACTATGGTCAAGTTCTTGATTCCCTAAGCTATTGCAGTGCTCTTTTAAGTACACATTGAGTGGACTGGCCATTTTCTACACATGCTTTAGGCTATGTTACATAGTAGAATATTTCAGAATACTTCAGATCAGCTATGGTCTTTTACTTCACATACTCATAGTGGTCATGTCGATGGAACTGAGCCATCATAAATAAGGTACTAATAATTATGTTGCTTCCTTATACTTAAACTGCAACGTTCAGTGTTCTGTTAAGATGTTCATAGCATGTGTGTTATCCTAGCTTCTACTGAAGCATTGTTTTCAAAGTGTGATCTATGACAAGGTTGGCTCTTGCTAAGTAATACATCTCATAGTGCTTGAAGCTCTGGCTGTACACTCTGCACATGACTGCTGTAGGATTTAGCATCGTGTGGATACCACTGACAGCTTCTGAACAAATATGTCCCTTTACTCTTCTTCCAAACCAGGTCATGGTTTATATAGGCCCAATGATTCTGCTCCTTCCTTCAGATCACTTCTGATTATTGACCCATTTGAATAGATTTGGGGGTTCAGTGACATTATATATACTTATTTTATAAATGGATGGCATTCTAGTATCTTCTTTGAAGTAAGATTGCTCTTTTCAACCAAAACTCTTATACCCTGTCCTTTACAAAGTCTGTTTGGTTTCTCTTCCTATTTAAATACATTCAGAAAGCTCTTGGCATTTATTGTGGTTGAGCTTTGGGAATTCAACTCTTGATGCTAGAGATCAGGAATGTTGCTAACCATTCATTCTACAAGTGCAAAAGAACAGCCTCATTGGACAATATCACTGGAGAATTCTCCAGTCCAAAACGCCTTAAGTGCTGAGGAAAAGAAACACTGGCCTCACATAACACTGCACTGGGTTCAACAGTGGGAAGGAGGAAGAGAGAGAGGAAAAGAGGGAGGGAGGAAAAGAGGAAGGAGGGAAGAAAAGAAAACCATGGTCTTCACTGTGGGATGATTACAAAGCAAAGAGTTTCAGCTTATCTCACTTTATAGATTCTGAGCTGCCTTTAGAATCAGAGGTGGAGGAACATTTTTTCTGCCAAGAGCTATTTGAATATTTGTAACATCATTCACAGGCCACACACAATTATCAATACAGTTAGCTATGGGAAGCTGGAGAAAAGTATACGATTGTCTCCTTATGTACTAAATGATTTTGCAGTCCTTATATTGCTTCACAAGCCAAATGTATGAACAATCAATTTTAGCAGAACTCTGGGCCTTCTAATTTAGTCTATTTCTAGCAGTGGCAAGAATTCTGTCTCTCTTTCCTGCTCATTAGTTATCTAAATTACTGTCAGCAGGCTACTAGACTCTTCTGTACACTTGAAGTACAAACTACGGTCATTGAAACCTTTCAATAGGTAGCTAGCATTAATCTTAGAAATTTCTCTTAGGTTTTAGGATTGGGCTCCTGCTATAGAATGTCCCCTCTCCGAAACTATTTGAACTCAGCCTTGCTTTTGCTCTGCTTCTGTGCTATGCTTATGGACTTTCTTGCCCAGGATGGCTTCAAACCACTATCCTCCTGATCTCAGCATCCTGAATACCTAAGATTATAGGCCTAGAGACCAATCTTTTAACTCTTTTATAATATCATTTATAATTCATTATTAAATATTTAATACAATTTTACATCTATACAGATTGAGCTTTTTATGTGTTTTAATGATTGTGTGTGCATGCGTGCATGCATGCATGCATGTGTGTAACTCGGCCTTAGCATGAATTCAAGGCCTAAGCACTGTCTCTGAGCTTTTATGCTCAAGGTGAGAGCTCTAGCACTTGGTAGTTAACTGGACAAAGAGTCTCACAGACTTTCTTTGCCAGATCTGGCTTCAAATATAATCCTCAGATCTCAGCCTCCTGAGTAGCTAGAATTACAGGTCTGTGCTGCCAGTCCCAGCTTTCATGATAATCCTATGAAGAATTTTTCATTACTTTTATCTTTGTATATTATTAAGTAACTTGCCCAAAGTTATGCAGTTAGTAAAATAATAAGGTAGACCTTCAAAATTAGTCTAATCTCAGCTTACATGTTTCCAACAGTGCTATATACTCTGGGAATTTATCACATTTGTTTAATTCCACAATTACTGTCAAAGTGTACCCCATATAGTCTTCTGAGGGCAATCCTTGTAAACTTTTTTTCCTTCAGTCTTTAATCACTCAAAAAAAAATGTTTGTTTTTCATTTACTTTTCTGGTGAGTCGTGGGGCTAGAACTCAGAGCCTGGGTGCTGCCCCTGAGCTCTTTTGTTCAATGCGAGAGGTCTACCACTTTGAGCCACAGCACCACTTGCACTTTTGGAGTGGTTAATTGGAGATAAGAGTCTCATGAGTACTTTTTTGCCCAGCTGGCTGCAAAATGTGATCCTCAGATCTCAGCCTCCTGAGTAGCTAGGATTATAAGCGTGAGCCCCCAGCACTCAGGTTGGGTTGTTTTTTATTAGAATCTTTTTTTTTTTTTTTGGCTTTATTTGTTGTTGCCCTTTTTTGGTTGTTGTTATGCACTGAGTAAACAAATGTCTATTAATATAGTTAAGAGGAAACACAGAGCAGAATTCTAAGTCCAAAAACAGCAATTCCTGGCAGAATTCTAAGTCCAAAATGAAGCTTTTCACAGCTATAATTATATGGGGACTCTGGGCATCTGGGAGACATTACCTCCAACCAGGAGTATGCTGTGCTATCATTTGTTTATGTGGCCATCTTCATCAGTCCATTACTTTTTGCTATTAAGAACTTTTTATCTTTTGAGGGCTGATGGTTTTCTGTCAGACAACTGTTGTACAGCCAGGCAGAGAACCAACTTCCAAACAGCAGGAGCAGGTCTCAATCACTTTTATGTCTTACATACAAAAGCTCACAGAACAGTTGATCATTAAGTTTTCCAAGTCTTTTGCTGCCTTTTTTCATGGAAACACTTAAATTTGTACTTAAAGAAAATTTTAGAATGCTTAGACTGATATCAATATTTCAATTCCCTCAGCACAAACTTAGAACGAATGGAAACTATCACTCTTCTTTTTAAAATTTTTTTAAAAAAATTATCTTTACTTGTTGTACAAAAGGGTTACAATTCAACATGTAAATTTTGGCCATGGCCCTGCATTTACTTTTCACAAGATTTACTCTTTCCTCATGAGTAATATTCAAAATTTTTGAAGTATATTAACACTTCATTTGGGAAATGTAAAAAAAAAAAAAAAATCAACTGATAGTAACAATGTTCCATATGGAAGGCTTCCATTAAATATAATAATGGTATGACTTACAGACTCCTACACTTCCAAATAAAACTGAGTTTAAAATTCTACTTACTTCTTCATTTTGAGGGGTTGGAGGAGGTCTTTCTAAATCTAGAAAATCTAGTGGTCTTTCACTCAGTGTAAGTACACGGGGTGGTGTTTTTAGTGCCAGAGGTTTAAAGGGAGTTGACTGGATAAGGTCAAGATCTGCTGGTCTTGAAAATGAAACATCTTCATTATTTCCTGGGAGGGGGAAAAAAAAAGTTTTCCAAATTGAGAAGATATATGAGTAAATGTTATACAAGGAGATAAACGAATGGCTCCAAAGTGTATGTTCACATGTACAAAATGTTAATCATCACAGAAACAATTAAAATCACAACAAATGCCACTACACACCTACCTGAATTAAAGATAACTGATAACACAAATGTATCAAGGACATGGAGCAACTGAAATCCTCATGTATCTCTGACGGGACTATTACATGGTACAAAGATACGGCAAGTAAGATGACTAACATACAAAGATATGAGTACTCAGAAAGACTGGTACATTAATACATATTGTAATACCAGCTTTATCCTAAGAACTTCCCCAAAAGCAAGCAACTCCAATGCTTGTCAAATGAATAAGCAATTTAGGCTGTAACTGCACAATGGAATGTTACTCAGTAATTAAGAAGAATGAACAACTGACATATAAAACAACATAGAAGGGCTGGGAAGGTGGCTCAGTGGTAGAACACTTGCCTTGCATGCATGAGGCCCTGGGTTCAATTCCTCAGCACCACATAAGCAAAAAGAAAAAAGCCAGAAGTGGCACTGTAGCTCAAGTGGTAGAACGCTAGCCTTGAGCTGAAGAGCTGAGGGACAGCGCCCAGGCCCAGAGTTCAGGCCCCATGACCGGAACCCCCCCCCCCCCCCAAAAAAAAATAAAACAACATAGAAGAATCTTGTACTGAGTAAAAGTATTCAGACAAAACAGTATATGTCGGATAAGTCCATTAATAGGATATTCTAGGGTAAACAAGTGCAGTTTCTGGTAATAGGAAGGAGATTGTGGTTGCCAACACTTAGGGGTTAGGAATGGCAGAGATTGGGACCAGCTAAGTTTTGGGTATAATAAAAATGTTCTGCATTTATCAAAACTCAACTGTATGTTTATAAAGTTTCTGTTTTTGGTGTATAAAATATCACTAGTTGATTTTTTAAAAACTGCTTGAAATCCAGATTATTGTAATACATAGAAAGTTTAACGGCACATTCCCCAACTCCTTTCCTATCTGGAGAAGCCCCAGCTGTTCCACAGAAACAGACACAACGAAGCTCACAGGCCTGTGTGCTAAGCAAATGATGCGTACCTGCTACAACGATCCTCTCTGGAACCTGCATTATCACACTAGCGTTGGGAATGCCTTCTTGGAATCCTTGCTCCAGGTCAGCACTTGGTGGTGCAACTTTTAATTTTTCTGGGACCCTCATTCGCTGACTAATACCTTCGGTGTATTCCATTTCATACTGAATCCGACTAATTTCTGCCATCTCAGCAGCAGTGGGAGAAGGAAATGCTGCCCCACTCACCCTGGGGGAGAAAAATTTGAGATCGAGATGATTGAGCATTAGAGTGTTAGTCCCCTCCACACTGGTGTGAGAGGATAATACCTTATAAGAGAAAGAGCAAAGGAAACTTCTCATTTGCCAGTACTGAATAAATGCAAAGGAAAAATAAAAGAAGAAAGAAATAAAAAGAAGAATTTTACTCAAGACAATGCCTTCTTATCAGCGGAAGTTGCACATTAAAGATCTGGCTTAGGTGCAAGTTGGTAATATGTTGTATAATGCCAACGTAAATGTGCAAGTGCGCATGCGCACACACATACACGCGCGCGCACACACACATACACACACACTTTTGCTACCTCTGCGTAAACTGATATGCATGCTCCTTTTAACAACAACAACAACAAAAAAGCCTGAAATAAAATTTAAATAAAAAATTGCTAAACAGGGGCTGGAGGTATAGTTTAGCAGTAGAGTGCTTGCCTAGCATGCATGAGACCTTTCAATTTCCAAAATCAATTATTTGAGAGAAATATCCAACTAATTATTTGAGGAAAAGCTGCTTGGACTTCATAAAACCAAATTAGAAACTGGTATCATATGTTATAAATAAAGACTAAAACCCCTCTAATAGTAAAAATCAGAGTTCAAAAGTAAACAAGGTTAACTTTGAACTTAGTAAAAAAGATACAAACCCTCAATCACATAATACAAATAAAATCTTCTACTGAACATATATCTAATGACATGTAGTAAGTACCAAATATATAATTTATATCAAAAAATTCTTAATATATGCACTTGTGTGCCAGTACCAGGGACTGAACTCAGGACTTCCTGCTCTCACTCTGCATTTTTGCTCATGGCTGGTGCTTTACTACTTGAGCCATGCCTCTAGTCCTTAGCTGAGTGTTTTGTGGTTATTTGGATAAAGATGAAGTCTCACAGACTTTTCTGCCCTGGGCTGGTTTCAAACTGCAATCCTCCAGGTCTCAGCTTCCTCAGTAGCAAGGACTACTGAAGTGAGACACCAGCACCTAGTTTGCATTCATTTTTTAAGGGACTAAAGTTTCACATTATTAATCTCTATTTAAAATCGTAATTATATGCATATTTTCAAAAACATCAATGTTTTGGGGAGGAGGAGAGGCACAGTATAAACAAACTGTGTAACCTTCTAAATTGGAGATGGACCTATGACTATCAGGAAATGCAATAGAAAGAATGTTGCCCCCAAATGCAAAATATTGATGAAAGCATAAAAAGCATGGTTAGCTATGCAAACAGCTTTCAAGCCACTGACTCTAAAACCTGAAATACCAGCTCAACTGAAAGAAGCATCACTGACCTTCCTAGTGGTGTGTCAATGCTTGTTCTTTTACTCATTTTAATACAGTGAATACACGTCTATAATAGCTATGAAAATACTGCTACCCTGTAGTTCAGTTTATTTATACAACAACTCCCCTACAGATCTGAACTGTTTTTTGGAGGTGTACATAACAACACGGACACTGTTTTTCCAGCTGTAAAAAAGAAAGAATAAAAATCAGTATTTCAACAATTCATTTCACAAGAAAACTATGAGCAAAGTAAATAGCTACTTAAAATTGTTTTTAGACTTGAGCACGGCTTGAGGTGAGAAACCAATTTTCAAATCTCTTCTACACAGTCATTCTATAATACCTCGAAAGTCATAAAGATGGTTTTAAGTACAGTCAATGTACATATGTGAAGTCAAAATAGAAAAAGCACTATCATTGTACTAGAAGGACATATCATTTCATCTTAAAAAAAAGTATAAAGAAATCAAGATGAAAATACAAAGGGTAAAAGTAAACGTACTTATGATTGCCTAAAATTTGAATGTGTAAATAATGTTTCCTTAAGAGGAAATAAAATTTAAAAACCAAATTACACTCTTTCCAGTAAAGGAGAAAATCAAGGACAATAAAAATTTTAAGGAAGTACAGGTGTCTGAATCCTAGCTGAGATATTTCTTAAACGTCACATCAGAAATATATTCTAGGGACTAGATTGTGAACTCCATCTCTGAGACATTGAGGAGAGCTCTGGAGGTTGTTTTGTGTGTTGAGCCTGGTTTGATCATGCCTGCTAACTAGCTTCTTTTATTCTTTACTAAAATGTTTGAAACTCAAGGATTTGGCATGCAGACGGTTTAAAGACTAAGGAAACAGAGCCAGGAGAGAAAATTTTACTTACAAATGGGAACCAACTACTTCTTGCTATTTGGCACTATCTGCTTCTGTGCTTCATATTAAATCCTTTAACTTGCTTCAATGTGCATGCGCTGGATTTAGAGCCACTTTTGTCCCTAGGGGAGAAAAATGAGGGCTAATTCAGAAACCAGATGATACCCACATTAGGGATTCAGTTGGAAAATTCTCCGTAGATTTCAAAGCCACAGAGAAACAACTTGATATACATAGAAACAAATACAAGAATAAACAAAGAAAAAAAAGCTTAACTATTTCAATCTCACAGACAAGGGCTCTATAATTATTCATTTTTGTTGTTGTTGTTGGTCATGGGGCCTGAATTCTGGGCCTGGGCACTGTCCCTCAGCTCTTCAGCTCAAGGCTAGCGCTCTATCACTTGAGCCACAGCACTACCTCCGGCTTTTTCTGCTTATGTGGTGCTGAGGAATCGAACCCAGGGCCTCATGCATGCAAGGCAAGCACTCTACCATTGAGCCACCTTCCCAGCCCTCTATAATTATTCATTAGGTAGGGAAGATTGAAGACACAAGTCTTTGATTTCTGATTTGTATTTACAAAAGATGTAAATTAAAATTTTAAGTTAACTTATAGTTATGTGTACATAGTATATATACATACACAGTATGTACAAATACAAATATATTAAAAGAAATCTACTGTGTATAGTTTCCCTTAAAATCCTAAAAAATGGACAATAATAAACACTAGGTAAGAATGTACAGTACGTGGCTTACAGTGGTGGCTCATGCCTGTAATTTTAGCACTCAGTGGTCACAGGCAAGACTTATCATGAACCTGAGGCCAGCGTGAGCTGTGTTCCACGCAGTGTTCCACCCAGTCTTATCTTCAACAACCCAGGTCCACAGGCAACCTCTACCATCAATTTTTGTATGTCACGCTAGAGGAGATACTCTTTGAATACTGTTTTGTGTATCTGAAGAGTTAAAAAGCTTATTTTTAGAAACAGCATTAAAGAGATGTATCCCATAAAAAAAATTTAGCCTTGAAACATGACAAATTGAAACTTTATTGTAATGAAAAAAGGGAGCCACGCTGGTAGAACCACATTATCTCCTTGAGATATGCTTATCTCCATATGAATTCCCTTCACTGCATTTCGAGACTTTTTGTTTTTGTTGTTAGGTAGGGTACAAGGCTGGCCTTGAACTCATGGATTACCCACGTGCACCACTGTGCCTGGCTCATTCCAGCCTCAGCATTCCACTACAACAGCTCAAAGATCTCAACATTTCATTTTATAGCATTGTTTATTCTTATGAGAATCTGTGAGTTTGTAAAGAAACAGGGACGTAGAACAAGTTGGGAAAAGTCTCCTGTAATGAACTATTTAAATTTAAAAAGTGAAGTTGAGGGAGAAGGCATGGGAAGGAACACGGTGGAGACAGTATTCCAAATACATTGTGTATCCATGTGGGAAATACCACAGTGGAATCCCCCTCACATTACAAATGCATGTTAACTTGAAACAGAACAAAATTACAATAAAACCATAAATGCAACTTTTAAAAAAAACTCTAAGATGAACACTACTGTCTCAGTCGTCAGGTTTTCTGCTTAAGCAAAACAGATTCGAATCTTTGTCTCTCTCATTAGACTATGACACTGGGTAACCTTTTAACAAACTCATTTGGAGCTAAGATATTAACTCTAGAAGTTTAGTACATATTTCTCTATTACACAACCAACAAGACAAAGTCCTCCTTGGAATCATAGAAAATTTCAGATCTCCACTCTCCAGGTTCCCTGGTTCCCGTACATGCACAATACATATAAACTGCAAGGGTTTCCCTCAAACCCACACTGGCTACACTTGTTTTTTCTTTGGTCTTATATTTTTAAATAAGTATATTTTAAAAGGAAAGTTTACACCTGAAGCCATAGACTTGATGAATATATATGAATATATGTAATACAAATGTAACTATTACAAAAAATCCTTACCCACAAAGCATCCTATGTCCACACACTACCACAGAGAATCAAGTCACACTTACCACTTACAGAAAGCACATCAATCTGGGGATGAAATGATTCAAACTCTAATTTTCTCACTATCTACATTAGAACAAATTGATACAAGTAGCAAAGACTTTTATAATTATCTTATTTATTGAGCCAGTCTTGGAACTTGAACTCAGAGCCTGGGCACTGTCCTTGAGATTCTTTTGCTCAAGGCTAGCACTGTACCACCTGAGCCACAGCGCCACTTCCAGCTTTTTGTTTATGTGGTACTGAGGAATTGAACCCAGGGCTCCAAGCATGCAAGGCAACCACACTTACCACTAAGACACATTCCCAGCCCTATGATTCTCTTGTTAAATAAATTTTTAAAAAAGGAACCTAATTGACGTTTATTGTGCAGATCCAATTCAGTGGTTTTTATCTAGGTTACTCAGTTTTAGTTCTCTTTCAAAAACACCATGTAAGAGAATGGGTGCTAACAGGTTGAAGAGCCCCTGAGTTATTTTTACTTTTCAAGAAGTCACCAAAAACTTGGAAAATGTCTATTAACCACAGCAAATGTTCAACACCCAAGGGTGTGTGTGTGGGGGGGGGAGGGGGGGAGTGCAACAGCTAAATTTTGTAATGCTGAAAGAAGGCAGCTCTAACAGACAGGAAGGGAGACAACACACGATTTCCTTTGGAAAGATTAACAGAAGCTTCATGTACACAGCTTCGGCTTAACACTAGGAAGCAACGCTCCAAGGAACTCTTCAGAAGTCCTTGAAACCAAAAAGGGGAGTCACCCCCTTTTAACTTCGGAGGGTGACCAGTAAGCACAATGAAGTGCTCCTAATTAAGGCCTAAAAAGGGCTTATTGGGGCTGGCAGGGGAAAATCTTCATCAGAAATACACATTTCCCACCCAAGGAGAGAGAAAACATTCTCCATCGTTCCAAGCCGTTCGGGGGAAGACCTGCACACATACAACGCACGGCGGGTTCGGGATCTGGCACCGGCTTCCCCGATCTTCTGGCGATCCACAGACACCCCAACTTTCGGGAGGGTGCACAACACACGGGGCGCGGGCTTGGCGAGGCCAGTCCTGCAGACGCAGGATCCCAGCTCCCGGATCCTGGGAGGAGGTGACCCCCAGGCCGGCAGCCAGGATGCTCAAGACCCCGGGGCCTCCCGGGAGGCCGCCCCCCCATCCCGCCCCCCGACGCCACGACCCGGACGGCCACACGGCTTTCCTTCCCACCACCGAAAGGCCACTTGGAAGGCGGGCAGGTTCAAGGTCATGCTGAGCAGCGCCGGGGAGCCGGCGGGAGGGAACCGGGAGGCCCGGGGTGCGAGCTGGCGAGGCCGTCCTCGGATGACCGGCCTCCACGCTGCTCACTTTAGGACAATCAGAGTTCTCAAGACGAGAAGCCCAGCTCGAGAAGGCGGAGAGGCGGGCCTCGAACACGCGCAGGGCAAAGGGTTTCTCCCCCGCGCTCTCCAGGCAAACAGGGTCCTGAGGAGGGAAAGGCCGGGGTGGGAGGCGACCTCGGGGGCCGTGCGGCCCGGGGCGCCGGCGCGGACGGCCCGGCCATCGCGGGGCCTTCCGTGGGCCGGGAGGCCACGGCCCGGGCGAGGCCCGCAGACCCGCTCGGGCGGCAGCCCCGGGCCGGCCGACGTCAGCACTCACCCCTGGCCCGCTGGAGAGTCCCCGGAGAGGGCCGCCGCCCGCCGGCTCCCGGGGCGCCCGGTGAGCGCTCTCAGAGGCCGTTGGCCGAGCGCATTGAGGAGCCGGGGCGAAGCACCCGCGAAGCGGCCGCGGCGGGCCGGACAGACGCGAGAACGGCCAGAACTAGCCCCTCTCGGGAGCCGTAGCGGAAGCAGGTTCGTGGTCATGTGACGCTAGTAAGGGCGGATGTTCGGCCCACCCGCCCGAGCCGGGCCCCAGAGAACAGGAGGAGACATCTTTGTTGTGGGCAAAGCGCGCCCAAAGACAGATCTCGAGACGGTATTTAAATTCGCCCCCTGGCCCGACGCTGGAGGCTCCCACTGTCATGCTGGCTACTCCGGGGCTGAGATGGGAGGATCGGGGTTCGAAGCCGGCCCCGGCAGGAAGGTCCGTGAGACTCATCTCCAATTAACCACCAGAATGAAAAAAGAAAAGCCGGAACGGGAGTAGTGGCTCAGGTGTGAAGCGCTAGACTTGAGCAAAAGCCGCTAAGGGTTCAGGCCCCAGAACTGGCACAAACCAGCAGTCAACAAGGTTTACGACTCCGTGATCTCTAAGCGCCTCGCTCTGCATCCAGGTTCTGTGATGGGACTCCAACCATCTGCCTCCTACACCAACAAGGGGAGTCCTCGATTTTTGGTTAGTTAGATGACTGTCTTTGCGTGTGTATGTGTGTTTAGATGACTGTCTTTCCGTGTGTGTGTGTGTGTGTGTGTGTGTGTGTTTGGTTAGATGACCATCTTTGCGTGTGTATGTGTGTTTAGATGACTGTCTTTCCGTGTGTGTGTGTGTGTGTGTGTGTGTGTGTGTGTGTGTGTGTGTCGGTTGTGGGGCTTGACCTCAGGGCCTGGGTGCTGCCCCCTGAGCTCTTTTGCTCAAGGCTAGCGCTCTACCACTTTGAGCCCCAGTGCACATCCAGTTTTTGAGTGGTTAATTGGAGACAAGTCTCTCTGGGATGTTTCTGCCTGGTCCGATGTCCTCAGATCTCAGCCTTCTGAGTAGCTGGGATTACAGGCGTAAACCATCTGTGCCCGGCTTTGCATTCTACTGTCAAGGCTGGTGCTCCACCACTTGAGCCACTGCTTCAACTTCGTGCTTTTTGCTGGTTAATTGGAGATAAGAATCTCACGGACATTTCTGCCCAGGCTAGCTTTGAGCCATTGTCCACATATCTCAGCCTCCCAAATAGCTAGGGTTGAGGGTGTGATCCACTGGCCCCTCCCCCAAAGAAAAAATTTAAGATCTCAAAGAATTCTGGAAATGAGGACATTGAATTCGGGTAAAGGGTAGTTAGCGACCTTTTTTTTAACTTCGTGATAGCTCTGTGTCTAGCCACCCAACTTCTAACTCTGTCTATTCTGCAAACCCGTGCTCAGAACTGAAAAATCATACTGTACTATGACAGATAGAAGCCAAATCAAAAGAGTAAGTGTCTAGTACTTCAATTTTCACAAATAACCAAAGATAAACCCTGACTCAGTACCCACGGGTTTACAGCCATGGATTCAAACAACCACATGTATTCTGTGTTACACATGTATAGAATTTTTTTTCTTCCCTAACCATTAGGGTATAGACAATTGTTTACATTGTATTTGCTTATCTTATTTTATTTGTCAGTCATAGGGCCTGAATTCTGGGTCTGGGCGCTGTCCCTGAGCTCTTTAGCTCAAGGCTAGCACTCTATCACTTGAGCCACAGCACCATTTCTGGCCTTTTCTGCTTATGTGGTACTAAGGAATCAAACCAGGGTCTTATGCATGCAAGGCAAGCACTCTACCGTGGGGCCATCTTCCCAGTTCTGTATTTGTTTATTATTCATAATCTAGAGATGCTTTAAAGTATATGTGAGGGTATGTGGGTTATGTGCATATAAACCTACTTTACAAAGTGTCTTAAGAATATGTGGATATGGATGTGTGCTGAGTTCTTGGGGAAGACCCTCCCCACTTTGTGTGTTCCAAGGGAAGACTTGGCAAATGTGTGATGTACTCTAGAATCCAAAGCTATTCCAGAGATGTTACTTTTCTTCAGAATAATGTGGGAACCCCTGTGCATTGCATTCTTGGGTCCTATCTTAATATTGGTATAGGGAAGGTAACATTTCCCTCCATCCTCTTAGGGGGTCTCAGCTAAGCCTAACAATTAAATTGACATAAAAAGAAAAGAACAGGAAAGCATACTGATTTTATATAGAAACTCCTATTTGTACATTGGAGCCTTTGCCAGAAAAATGAAGACTTAAGAAAAAACAGGGTCTAATATATAGGTATACATATATAATAAATAAATATTTATGAATATAAATTATGATGTATATAATATAGTGTATAATATATGTATATATACACATGTGTATATACATATATAAATATGTATATATATATGTGTGTGTGTGCATATATATATGTATATGCATATATACTTAGTTGGCCAGAGTAGTAACTTATAAACTTGTGAGAGCTTAGGCTAGACCTGTGAAGAGCTAACTAGGGAGATAAGGATTCTTTAACTGACTCTGGAGATAAGAATGTCTTCCTCGTGGAAGTCATTTTTCATTTAAAAGTCTTATCTCCTACTTTCAGGAGGAGAAAAGCAGGCCAGAGTATCTGTCTTACATCTAGTGGGCTTTTTTGTTTGTTCATTTGTTGTTTATGTGGGGGGAGTCTAGAGTTTGAACTACAGATCTTACACTTGTACCACATCTTCTATTCTTTTAAATGCTTTTTACTCATAATAATCTTTATGATAAAATGGCATATTTAGGGATAAAACATTTTGTTGCCTTAAGTGGCAAATCTTCTTTAAGAATACATTAAATAGCAGGGTGCTTGTGGCTTATACTTGTAATCTTAGTTACACAGGAGGCTGAGATCTGAGGATCACTGTTCAAAACCAGCCCAGGCAGGAAAGTCTGTGAGGCTCTTATCTCCAATTAACCACCATAAAACCAGAAATGGTACTGTGGCTCAAGTGGTAGAGTGCTCACCTTGAGCTGAAGAGCTCAGGGACAGAGCTCAGGCCCAGAGTTCAAGCTCCATGACTGATCAAAAAAAAACAAACCAAAACAAAACAAAAAAGCCTACATTAAATAATAATAGTGATTCCAAGTCTTGAGGGGGAAGGTAGAGACTAAGCGGGGTAAACATGATTGTGATCAAAACCTTTAAAAATTAGGATCCTTATATCTCTTTTAGCCCTTGTAATTAATTGTAGTCATTTTTATTTTTGCTCCTGTTCCCTTCCCTGCACAGAAAAAAAAAAAAGATTTCATAATAACTTTAAAATGAAGATTGGGATCCAATTGTCAAACTGTGTGGCATGTTCTGTGGTTTGTGGAGGCCACAGGGGGGAAACAAAAGTCAGGCATGGTGGGGTAGACATCATGTTTATTCAAAGCTTTCCGCCCATAGATTCATCACTAGCAGTAGCAATCACAGCCCTTAGTACAAGAGCACATTGCTCACGAGACCATCCCTGAACAGATTCACGGGCTGTGCACAGCCACAATTTCATTCTGTTCTCAGGTTCACATTCTGTCCATCATTATACCTCTCCGCTCAGTCCCACAGGAACAGCTGGAAGGGGTACCTGTTTGTACACCTTCTAAACCGAAGTGGCTTTGGGCCAAGGATGTCCATAGAAGGAAAATGTGTATACCCTGTCTTCAAGGCTGCATGCATGGTTACCCAACTTAGCACATGCATGTATGACTCAAGGCCTCACAGATGGGACTGAATCAGTTCTTGGGAAGTACAGGCCCAAAGCCCTCCAGAAGCTATGGTGAGAAAAGCCCAACTTATCTGTTTACCTACAACCCATTGTCTTCTCTCTTTAATCCTAATTATTGTAAATTTTCTGCCATCTGTTTTAGTACATACATTATATTATCCTATTAAATGAGCTAGAGTATTGTATAGAGTGTCAAAGGACTTAATAAAGTCTGGTTGCAGGGTCTCCAAGTAAAAAAGATAGGACTATTTTCTCTTTCTTCCATAGCAAATCTCCTCTCTTCTTTTGTGTGACACAGATTCACATTGGCCTTCCTCTGTTCCCTCATCAATGTGGGTATTTCCGTTTATGAATTAATCACTGTCTGTTTTACAACCACAATGTATATATCATATAAGCACATCCATGCTCAGGATGAGGCCAGTTCAACTTCAGTGTCCCATTGCTGTCTTCCCAATGGTTTCAAACTCAAAAATTTTCCCCAAACCTTCTCAATCAAGATACCTTCTCCTGAACTGAGTTCATTTAGTCAATAGCAAGATTATACTTCTAATCATCAAGGTTAAAACTACTAATGTTATCTTTTACTGTCTTACTTGATGGTAATTTGGGGTGAGGAGTGGTGAAGATTGAAATGTAGAGGTCTTGGTATTCTTCATGATTTCTGTATTACCTGTTACTTTTACAGTAACCATTTATTAGTTTCACAGTCCAAAATATGTTTACTTCCATTTTGAAAAACAAAAACAGGTACAATTTTTTTCAGTTTTATTCCAACAATACAATAAAATAAGATTTTAGCTATAATTACAGAAAAATTAGTACATTACAATATATTGTAAGTTTGTCAGGACATAATAATATAAAATATTCAATATATCTTAAATATATTTCATTTGGTTATGGAGAAAATATTAAATTAAGTTTAGTAGCCATAAGTAACATTTGATATAGAAAAATCTTTGTAAGTGAACAATACAATTCAGATTTAAACATTGTTAAAACTTTTATAAATAAATTAATAAGGTTTGTCTTGCAAAAACAAAACTCTGAGAAACTGATTGTGTTAGCACACTGTGAAATTCCAAAGTTGAAGCCCCAAAGTTAAAAGAAACAAGTTAACTGACATTTGGCCTACAAAATTTAATTTCATAAGCTACTGGATGATAATGCACATGAACTGTAATGCTCATTTGCACAAGTATGCTTTCACAACTGTTCATATGGCTTCATGGGTATGTGAGACTTTAGCACTGTTTGGCTTCCTTAGAAGTTAAATACTGATGAAGGCGAGAGAAAATGGCAGCATGGGGGTCAGCAAAGGCCAGTCATCTGGCATTAGCACCAGTATAGGAGTATAAAATACGTCACCTTGAAGTCACCTATGACTTTAGACTTTAAAAGAAGGAACAACTGTAGCCAGTTGGGTGGTTGTCTAGCATCTGAGTACAAAATCTTAATAAAATGTTGTATGCCTTAGGATGCAAAAATGTTTTGACAGCAACCATGTGAACAGTGAAGGTAAACCATATCTGTGCTCCTGAGTCACATTTTCACTCACAAAAGATTGAGATCGGAGCAGTAGCCTGAATGAAAATATTAGCACCACCAGTTAGTTCCACCTGGGTGGACTAAGAAACATCTTCAATGCTGTGCCTTTGGATGCCTAGACACTAAGACTCATCAAACAGAGCTACCATCATGTATAAGTGAATTTCCTAAATGTTTTATAGATTTTAAAAAACATATATGTTGCTCAGACCTTAGTTTCAGTGGTGCATAGGAAAAGCTACAGGTCCTGGTCTTTCCCTTGGCATAGATGCCAAACTTTTAACCTTTTATTCAGATCTACTGAATAGTGAGGATGAACTAGAGAAAAAGTGATAAAGGGTAATAAAGGGAAGAGGGAGAACTCGTTATATAAATGTGATGATTTTTTCTTATTTGCTTGATTGGTTTTGGTGCAGGAAATCAACACAGGGTCTTCTACATGCCAATGGCATATTCTCCCACTAAGCTACACCCCTAATCCTGAATACAGGCAATAAAATACCATTTCTGAGATAGAAGCTCTGAAACACCTTGCCCCCTCCCTAATTTAACACAGTGCTGGGGACATAGCTTGCTTGTTAAGTAGATGTTGGTAAACTTGGGAATGTAAAAAGTCTTAAAAGCTTAAGCTTTAAGACATACAGCTGCAATTTGTCCATGAAGGTTTACACATAATGGTCACTTTCAACGTAGTTTAGTTTATGAAAATTCGTAACATAAAGACATGGTTTTCTCTTTTTCTTTTTTGTTTCAACAAAAGAGTATTAGAAAAAGAATTGAGAATAAGTCTGTAAAGCCAAGTAATGAAATATTTAGAGCAAAGAGAAAATCTTCTGAGCCTGATAAGCCAACAAATGCTTTCTGCTCACTCATATATTACTGAATGACTCTACCACCCGTCAGAGAAGGCATGAACCAGCATTTATAGGAACAGGATAAAGTGCACATCTCGTAAGTATCATCCTTGATATTTGGGTGAATAACATCGGCAAAGTGAAGATAAAGTTAGGTACATTTCCGAATATGCGTATTGCAATGTCCTATTCAAATTAATTCAACAAGCAACCTTTGCACTGCTTTGAATACTGGGTAGGCCATTTTGACACAGTACACTGAATTCAGTGAACAAGCAGAAATATTCAAAGAAATTAAAACTGTATTAAACAATGCTGAACCATGTGAAACCATAAAAGTAGTTTAAACCAAACCATATAGTATTTATCCAAGGTGATTATGGTTCCATCCAGGAATGCCTTAGTTGTGGGTGTTTGAATGACTCCTCAAAAATCCATGGACCATGTTCAGTTCTGTTTCCTCAGGCCTCAGGCTGCTCCACAGGTCTTAAAGGCTCATTCTGTTGTGATGTCCCCAATATTCCACAAGCCCCAGCTTCCTCTGCCTGAGGTTTACAGTCTCAGGAAAGAAACAGTAAGGCAACAAAGGCCAATCCAGCCTCCCTATTTCTGACAGAATGGAAGAGAACATGTGCTAGAATTCAGCAGAAAAAGCACCTCTAAACTTGTAGCACCAAACTTTAGACAGTCACTTCTTAGTGCTTCCATACAGTGGAATGTGATTGTAGTTATAATTTGTGAAGAGTTATTACCTTGCCACAGGAAATTTTGAAGCAACACATTTAAAGACACAGAATTGATGGGAAAGAAATGCTTTCTTGTGTGAGAAAACAGTTTGAAACTTGATGCTACTAAGCTTTCATAGAACATTGTATGTTTAGAGGGAAAAAAAATCCCTCAAAGTTGCAGGCTCTGAGTGATTACTTTGTTCCTGAAGAGGAAATAAAAAAGAGCTCTTCTAGTATCTTCAGCTTTCCTTCAGTGTCTTTTCTTCATGCAAACCTGACAGCGGCTTATTATTCTTTCTAATTCCCCAGCTTTCACAGTTAATGGAGTAGGTTTTCTGAAACAAAGAAGCAAATAAAAACTCATTGCTTTATATATTAAAAAAAGGGAATTCTTTCTGGGTTGCAGTATATATATTATTGGAATTTGAACTCAGGACCTTGTACTTGCCTGGGAAGGTGCTCTACCACCTGAGCTAATCTGTCAACGCTTTTTCTGTTGGTCAGTGTCTGAAATGAGGTGTTGTTTTATGCTCAGACCAGCCTGGACCACAGTCTTATCTCTGCTACTCCACATTGATGACAAGCACATACTATGCCCAGGCATTGTGCTTCTTCTACAGTTGGGATGACAGACATACAGCAGGGATCCAGACAATCATTGAGATAAAATTTTATGAACTGTGCTTCTCCTGGTGGTCTCAAACTTCAGTGTCTGGATCTCTGGCTTGAAACTAACTAGGATTACAGGCTTGAGCCACCATGCTTGGCTAGGTTTCAGTTTTATTAGTGAAGCTTATATTGTTCTAAATTATACTACAGAAATGTATTTTATGAAAGTGAAATTCTGAAAATACGAATATATCAACATTTTTATAAATGCAGTTATTTTCCAGAAGCCCTTAAGAAAAACAGGTCTCGATGCAAACTCACAGAAAATATTTAGGTATTTATTTATTTAGTTACTTAATGGGGTTTGAACTCAAGACCTCAAGCTTTCTCTCAGCTCTTTTAGTGATGCCTAGCCCGCTACCATTTGGTAGTAACTACATCTTTTACTGTGTAGAAGCTTTTAAGCTTGATGCAATGCCATTTATCCATCTCTCTCTTATTTGCTGAGCCCCTAGAATTCTACTGAAGAATCCCTTTTTATCCAGATACTTTCTAGTTTTCCCCCTCCTCCTTCACAAGGTCTTACATTGAGGTCTTTGATCCTCTCTGAATTGATACTAGTACAGGGTGAATATCGATATTCAGTTTTTCTAACATCACTTATTGAACAAGGTGTCTTTTTGCCAACATACATTTTTGGCTCCTTTGTCAAAAGTTAGATAGCTGTAGTTTCATGTAGGTTTATTTCTGGGTCCTCTTGTCTGTTGCATTGCTTTTCAGGTCTGTTTTTGTGCTAGTGAGAAGCTGTTTTTGTTACTGAAAATAATAAAATTTGAAGTCTTGAATTGTGACACATCTATCATACTTCTTTCTGTCTCTTTTTCCTTCCTTTCATTCATTCTTTCTTAAGATTGGTTTGGCTATTTGTGGCTTTTTGTAGTCTCTATGAAGATTGTTTTTTCTCCATCTCTGAAAAATTGCATTGGGGTTTTGATGGGTATTATGTTGAATTTCTAGATTGCCTTTGTCAGTATGGCCATTTTCATACTAATTGATTCTTCCTATCTGAACATGGGATCATTCCACCTCCTGGTAGCTTCTTCAATTTTTTTCCTCAAGGTTTTATTTTTTTCCTTATTAGAGTTCCTTCCTGTCTTGGTTAGTTATGTGTGTGTGTGTATGTGCATGTGTGCATGTGTGTGTGTGCATGTGTGTGTGTGTGTGTGTGTGTGTGCGCGCGCGTGCGCGTGCGTGCATGTGGAAGTCTTGGGGCTTGAACTCAGGGCCTGGGTGATGTCTCTGAGCATTATTTGCTCAAAGCTAGTGTTCTACTTCTTGAGCCACAACTTCACATCTTGACTCTGTGTGTGTGTGTGTGTGTGTGTGTGTGTATGTTGGAGGTGAGAATCTCATGGACTTTACTGCTTGCCTGGCTTTGCACTATAATCCTCAAATCTCAGCCTCCTGAAGAGATAAGATTTCAGGTCTGAGGCACTGGTGTCCGTCAGGTTTTTTTTTCTCTAAAGGTTATTGCAAATAGAATTGTTCTAATTTCCCTCTCTGTCTTCTCATTATTGGTAAGGTTACTGATTTTTGTGGGTTGATTTTATATCCTCTACTTTGCTGAAGATATTTATTAACTCTAGGAGTTTGGAGGTGGAGTCTTTAGGACCTATAGATATAGAATCAAGTGTTTTGCAAAAGAGGGAGACTTTGACTCCTTCCTTACCTGTTTAGATTTTTTATATCACTCTCCTGCATTATTGCCCTGGTTAGGATTTTCAGTACTATACTGAATAGGAATGAAACAAAAGGACATTATTATCTTTCGCATATGTTTACATTAAGTAAATTCAGTCATGGCAAATTTCTTAAGTCTTCTCTTAATTGGTTTAGTAACACAAACGGTGGCCACTTCTTGACTTACTTGGAAACTGGAAAATCCACCCTTAAGCAGGACATGATTGGCATCAGGTATGGGAATTCAGTGTTAGTACAGTGAAGCAAAATTAACCCAAGCAACTTCTGAGTAGTTTGGCAGTTGAGTCATCAGATTAAACTTGACATTGAATAGTTACCTGAACATTCTTTCTGGGTTTAATGAAGCCAGCCAGAAACTGTAGGAATTGGAATAGTAGTTGCATGTTCCTCTTCCATGGCATTCTAGAAATGGACTGGCTCGGAATTCCTCCAAGCAGGACCCAGGAGACGCTAGCTCTTGCCCGGCGCCCTCAGAGCCTGCACTTGTGAACTGTCATGACAAAATTCTCTTGATAAAAATGCTGTCCACTGCTGTTCACTGCTCAACAACTTACGTGTCTTTTGGTAGAGGGTTATATAACTCAATAAAAAAAGAAACAAAGTTCCTGGAAAGTACAAACTAAACTTCTTGTACTTCTTTTCAGCCACATTTGTTAATATTTCAGACATCTTCCAGGATGAGATATGGTCATCACTAAGAACATCAAACCTATTTCTAGCACCCAGAATACTTCTCCTCCCAGGTTTGGCTCTTTCTTGGTCTTCAGGCTTCCACTTACATATAAACTCAGAAAGGTTTTCCTTGACCACATCCCTGTCCCAGCCTCTCACCATGTTTTACCTTCCATCTTTCAGTGTGTCTATCACCACTCGGGCCCTCATTACTACTTTTGATATTTTATCTTCTTGCCTATTGTCTGTCTTCATCAGTTGTATATAACTTCTATGAGAGAAGAGACTGGGCTTCCTGGTGTCTTTAGTGCCCAGAACATGATAGGTATTCAGTAAATTAAATTAATGATGGAATGAAGGGTTAATGAAGAGTAAAGAAGGGATTAGAAACCATTCTGTACAGAATGCAAATAAGCATATATATGCAGTGTTTAGCATTGCACATGGTCAGTCTGTAGACTTCATTTAGTACTCATGCCTGGGATATTTTTCTGAAAGAAACTGTTTTTCTTCATTCATATCTTCACAGGAATATCAAAAGGGCACAGTATGAGGCACAAAGACTTTGGAGCATATTGCTTTCCTAATTCTGCCTCGTCGTGTCACTTGATAGTTGTAATTGTAAGTGATAAACATGACCTCTCAAGGTCCCATAGGCTTACAGACAATGTGAATAAAGAAACTGCCACAAAGGGCACACTCCATTTCCAAGAGACAGTAGCTCCTAATCACCTAAATGTCACCATTTAGAATCGATGGGAACTCTTCTGCTGAGAAGTCTATTTTTTATTAAATATTCCATTTCTACTATTTTTTCAAAAAACAAAAAACTCTAAGCTAGTAACAGTGGCTCTGCCCATAATACTCTGTACTCAGGAGGCTGAGATCTAAGAATTGCAGTTTAAAGCCAGTCAGGAAATTCCATGAGACTCTTTATTTCCAATAAACTACCAAAAAAGCCAGAAGTGGAACTGAGATCTGAGCTAGCCCAGTCAAGAAATTCCATGAGACTCTTTATCTCCAATAACCTACCAAAAATGCCAGAAGTAGAGCTGTGTCTCAAGTCGTAGAGCACTAGCCTTGAGCACAAGAAGCTCAGAGACATGCCTAGTACCTTAATTAAAACCCAGCCTGGTACAAACAACAACAAAACTCAACAACAACAACAACAACAAAATCAAAACTGTATTCAAAGATTGTGAAGCATCAATGGAATATTGAATGTATTGTCAGGCAGAGTCAATTGGAGGCCACATTCTACCCAACATAATGAAAGAATTTTTTTTTTTTTAAATTTTTGGTGCCAGTCTTGGGGCTTGAACTCAGAGCCTGGGTGCTGTCCCTGAACTTCTGTGTTCAAGACTAGCACTCTACCACTTGAGCCACAGCTCCACTTCTGGCTTTTGGCCAATTTTAAATGGAGATAAGAGTCTCATGACTTTCTTACCCAAGCTTGCTTTGAACCATAATTCTCAGGTCTCAACCTCCTGAGTGGCTAGGATTGCAGGCGTGAGCCACTAAGCCCAGGTTTACGATACAATATTTTACAGATACTCTTTACTTTAAATATGCTGTTACATTTCTCCTTACCATGAGGAAAGAAAATCCCTTCCAGAGAGAAATCCAGCCATGAGGGCATGGCGGAATGGTGGTGGTTTGGCTGTGAACGGCTATGGCTACCGCGGGACCTTCACAGACGGTGCATCTGTAATGTGAAACAAACAACATGGTAGCACTGCGGCATTTGGTGCAACCCATTTCTTACAAGTGACATGATTCACTCGGTCTCATTACAAAACTATGATTGTATTTTTACCTGCTAATATAAGGCTCTAGGGCCCTGCCAGTGATTGGAGCCATATCCATTGGCATCAGAGCGGGTGTTGACAGCCAATATGAATAATCATTTCGAGATGCGAAATTGCATACATTATTGATGTTACAGAATAAGAACGGCATTGGGGTAAATCTCTGCAGGCAACTGCCAAGAGTTCCTAATAAAACAGAAGACTCAGGATCATTTGTAGTAAATTAACATTATTTTGAACATCATTATAAGAGAGAGGCTAATTAACACATAACATTGGATCTTCCCAGATGAAGATCATGCTCAAGTGTTATTTGGAGAATAGGGAATAATTCTAGTAATGATAGAAATCAAAGTCCGAGGGACAAACAAATCTTTCTCTTACCCTTAATATTTTCTATGTTCCTTCCTGAGCAGTCTAGAACTGGGGGCTGATGGAGTTCAGTTAGGACAATGCCTTGGCCTCAAGCATTCCTAGTTACTGAGAATCATTAATAAACAACGAGAGCACTAGAAGACATGCTAATCTGGTATTTAAAAGCAGACGGGTCGTATCAGTAAAAAGTATGTAGGAAACAAGTTTTGTTTCTTTCTTTCTTTCTTCTTTTTTTTTTTTTTTTTTTGTTATTAAACAGGATGGGGTCCATCCAACATTTTATGTACCAGAATGAAAATAAAAACTTAGGCCAATTGTTTCTTGAAGGTACCAAAGGTTGTTCACCTTTACTCATTAGAGGGGCCACTTCATGCTATCCATGTTTTACAATCTGCCTGTAGAAGAAAATGACTGGAACCAAGATGGGAACATTACCAAGGTCTTGTCCATGGGCTCGTTCGTTCCCTTGTACAAAGAGAAGGGAAAAGCCGCTGTAGAGTGGCTGTGTTCCTTCTGGACATGGAGGCGGCACCACTGTCTGACTGTGCCGGGTGAAGACAAAGCCTGTCATTGTAGTCCCCGTTGCAGGTGGTCCCATGTCTCCCGGTTTTCCCTTCAGTCCTGGCAATCCATCGAATCCAGGTGGACCTTTAAGAAACACATTGTAAATGTCGCAACAGGAACAGAATCTCGACTTGTTCTCCCAAGTGCTCATTTGAATGCTTTTTTTGTATCTGAGTAAAGCTCTGTGTCTAGAAAGGAAACCTACAGAAGAGCTGCCAATAGAATAGCCAAACAATATGACTAACTGAAAACCAGTTTATCCCAAGGCATCTCCTAGTAGATATGTATGTGTATCTTATAGTGACTTTTTTTGAGGTCAAAAGTTCTTTATCTTCAAGTTACCCTGGCTCCCTAGCACAGTGTATTTGGCAGGTCTCACATAAAACTTTCAAATTTTTTTTTTGTTGGTTGTGGGGCTTGAACTCTGGGCCTGGGCATTGTCTCTTAGCTCTTCAGCTCAAGGTTCTCTACCACTTGAGCCACAGCACCACTTGCGGTTTTGTGAGTGGTTTATTGGAGATAAAAGTCTCATGGACTTTTCTGCCCAGGCTGGCTTTGAACTGCAATCCTCAGATCTCAGCCTCCTGAATAGCTTAGGATTACAGGCGTGAGCCACCGGCCCCGGCCACATACAACTTTTATAAGTAAGGAAACAGATGGCTGGACAGTATGGGGAGGAAAGAAAGGAAATAAAATGTCTACAACTTGATGATTTGTTCAAGTAGATGATAAAAATAGTATTCATGCTTTTCATAAATTCAGTGTACAACCACAGAAAACGCTAGAAGTTCTTTTGAAAGGTGTCAGCTTCAGAAACTTTTTTTTTTTCAGAAAGTTTTTGATCAATCAGTAAGGCAACGAAGAACAGAAAGTATCTTTGCTGAGGTAAGGAATCCTTGTATTTATATGCATCTAGGTGGTTTTTATACTTTGATTTTTCGTCTCTGCAGTTGGAATAGACTTAACACACGAGGACCTTTGCTCTCTTTTTTCCTGTTCTCCTCTTTCTCCATTCCCTTTTCCTGTTCTCCTCTTTCTCCATTCCCTAGCTGTTATTGCTGACTGTGGCAGTGGCCATCGCCTCCTTGCCCATGCTTTTCCGCGGTCACTTCACACTCTTTGCTTTTCTTGACCTGTGCTCTCATTCACTGGGGAAAGGCGCCATACTTGGCCCCAAATGAAGGATGCCTTCCTGTCTGTACAACAGTTGTAAAAGGGGTGGTAGAGCAGAGCAGGAACTGGAGGTGAGCTTTTATGCTGTTGTGTGCTCTCCAAGGTCCATTCTGTATTTTCCAGAAGAGAGCAAAGCTTAGGCCAATATAATTTGACTCTTGGGTCCTTCCACCATTCTTATACTCATGCCACAGCATTGGACAGTGCATACCAGCTACTAAATCTCAGCATAACTTGAAGAAGGCTTGTTTTTGTTGCCTTATCGGGAAACCCAGCCTTGACCATTATATGTATATGAATCAGTGGAAACATTTACTGAATTAGTAACCTGAGCTTTGTTGTTTTACCTCTTTGAAACACACTGTGCAGAAAGCCAAATGATTAGTAGTGCTCTGATGTGTTCTAATGACAATACTAACTCAAACATGACTGCAGTTGATATACTTATGGCAACATCTTATTTGAATGGAAAAACATTAAAGTCTCCAGATTTTATTATGGTCCATGTGAATTGTAAATCACATTTAGAAGTTTTTCTTACTTTAACAAAGTCATCAATCCTAAAAATATGAGATTTGGGCATATAATGACTTTCTTCAAAAGGGGTGCTTTGAAACCTTCACAGAAAGTAAGATTTGGATTCAGCTCAAATGGACTTATATAAGATATTTTGAGTAATACATTCATTGTATTTAAGAGGTTCTTTCTAGGATATACATGAGTTATTGAGTTGAATTTAAAAGCCGTACAGTTTAAAGATAGCCTTCCTACATAAGGAAATACGTCATTTCTATTCATACAAACCAAGGTATTGTTTCTCTTTTTGCTAAATATCACATCTATAGACAGTTATTAACTAACACCTTTTATAAAAAATGAAACTAGGGTCTGGGAAGGTGGCTCAGTGGTAGAGTTACTTGCCTTGCATGCATGAGGCCCTGGGTTCGATTCCTCAGCACCATATAAGCAGAAAAAGCCAGAAGTGACACTGTGGCTCAAGTGGTAGAGCACTAGCTTTGAGCTGAAGAGCTGAGGTACAGCTCCCAGGCCTAGAGTTCAGGCCTCATGACTGACAAAAAAAAAAAAGAAAGAAAAGAAAAGAAACTATTGACCATTCTGAAACTAGAACACCCACGAGTGCTTTTGTTCTTTTGGTCTTCTGCCTAAAATGTACTGTAGACTAAAAAGTTATCTGCCCAAGATAGGAAGAATACAGAATGTTTCCCAGTAATATTTGACTTTGTGTCTTGTTCTCAATGAACATTTGGCCCCTGGCCTTTGGTCCGATCGGAACAGAAAGACCTAGTTTGTTCTTGTAATCACACAGTCACACAAGACTTCTCTGTATATTGAAGTAGCACTCAGGAGACAGTCAACAAAAGAAACAAGCTGGTTATTTGTTTACCTTGCTTTCCTTTAGAACCTTTGTTGCCCTTTTCTCCAATGGGTCCAGGAATTCCTGGTTTTCCGTCTTTGCCAGGTATACCTTTTGGTCCACATGGTCCTAGGCAAAAATCAATGTTGGATTACCTTTCAGCTTACAAGGATAGAAGGCAAAGAAGACAAGCATAGCCTTTGCCCTGAGATTTTTCCAGATTCAGGAATGAAAGTCTCATATCCCTCAGTCGTGAGCAAACTAGGATGGTTGGCCAATCAACTTGTTACTGATCTTTTCCCCCAAAGATCTTAAACACTAAACCATGAGATTATTTTAAAAAAATAGTTTAAGTTTGTGCAGCCATTTTTTTTTTTTTTTGGTCCAGTCGTGGGGCCTGAACTCTGGGCCTGGGCGCTGTTCCTCAGCTCTTCAGCTCAAGGCTAGTGCTCTACCACTTGAGCCACAGTGCCACTTCTGGCTTTTTTCTTTTTGCTTATGTGGTGCTGAGGAATCGAACCCAGGGCCTCAGGCATGCAAGGCAAGCGCTCTACCACTGAGCCACCTTCCCAGCCCCTGTGCAGCCATTTTGAGATTTCTCATTTCAGAATTCACTATGCCCAGGTTTTGATCAAACTAATAAACAGTAACTATCTCTCATATGGTTCAGCTAGACTTGCACTATAATAGTTTCATTTAAACATCTATTAGATCATTATTATATGGCTAGCCAGTATATTGGGGATAGAGTCTACCTCCACATAGTAGCATATTTTTTTAAAGACTTTTTTCTAACATTTCATGATAAGGTGTTAGAAAAGTTGTACTTGACAGTATGAAAGTTACATTTTTATTAAAATATTGTTGGCAACATTTTATTTTTTCCTATAAAGTATTTTTTAAAAGTCCAGATCACAGAACCACAATATATTTGGCAATCATTGAGAAAATGAGTTCTGGAACTGACAGTTGTCAGGGAACATAGACCTAATGGCTTTACCTTAATAAAGCACAAAACAGAACCCCATAAAGATCAGCCTGGTTTAGCTACTTACTAGAGACCCAGGCCACTGCTGTCAGGCCCATACCTGGTTTTCCGGGTGGCCCCAACAGCCCAGGTTCTCCTTGCATTCCTGGTTGTCCAGGTGGACCAGAAGGCCCTGGGCTTCCCGGAAGGGAGATGATCTTAATTGTGCCAGGGTCTCCACGTGGACCTATAAACATAATAAAAAGATGCCTTAGTGGATGAGTTACCCTCTCTTCTTGGAGAGCATAATAGGGACATATATTTACCAGGTGGTCCTTTCAGCCCAACTTGTCCTGGAGGTCCAATTGATCCTGGAAATCCCGGATTGCCCTTCTCACCTGAAAAGAAAAAAAGGAGGGGGAAATGTCGTTCTACTCAGTGCAATGGGTTTCCTAGTTCTTCAGGCTGATGATCAACTTTAAGGATAAATACTGGAAGTTGTGACAGGAGTTCATGTCACAATGTGACAAAGGCCACAACTTAATCGTGTTCACATGAGTTTGGGGCATTTCGTTTATACATAGTCAGGTCTAACCAGTCTATACAAATATACCTGAGAAATAGGCATTAGGAACTTGCATGGTGCCACATGCCTATAATTTCAGCAGTTGAGAAACTGAGGCAGGAAGATCATGTGTTTGAAGCCAACATGGTTTCATACCTGTTTGGTTTTTATGCTTGGTTTTCATGTGTCTACTTCCTTATTTATTACCTTTACCATTACCTGTGGAATTAATTGTTTCAGGACCACTCACAAGCACATATATATATTTGTTTGATATGAGCTAACACAGTGTTTAAGATTTTTCTTCCAAACACAGTCTTTTATTTGTTTGCTTGTTTTTTGTTTTTTGGGTCCAATTGTGGGGCCTGAACTCTGGGCCTGGGCGCTGTCCCTCAGCTCTTCAGCTCAAGGCTAGCACTCTACCATTTGAGCCACAGCATCACTTCCGGCTTTTTTCTTTTTTGCTTATGTGGTGCTGAGGAATTGAACCCAGGGTCTCATGCATGCAAGTCAAGTGCTCTACCACTGAGCCACTTTCCCAGCCCCACAAACACAGTCTTTTATGCAAATGAGAACATGTAACCAAGATTCAGTAATTTGGAGAAATATTCTATTATAAAAAACTATATTTGTTTAGAGTGCTTAGAAACAAGTATACACACATAGACGTACGTGTGTGTGTGTGTGTGTGTGTGTGTGTGTGTGTGTGTATTTTTTTTTGCCAGTCTGGGGCTTGAACTCAGGGCCTGAACACTGTCCCTAAGATATTTTTTCTCAAGGCTAGTGCTCTACCACTTGAGCCACAGTGCCACTTTCAGTTTTTTCCATTTATGTGGTACTGAGGGATTGAACCCAGGTCTTCATGAATGCTAGGCAAGCACTTTACCACTAAGCCACATTCCCAGCCCTAAGACTTTACTATTAATAGAGCATTAGTAGTGAAGATTACACAAAGGTAACTACAGTACTGAAGCTGACTGACAAATACATACTAGAAGAAGCCTAAATATTTTTGGTGATGAAAACTTTTCGAAATAAGGAAGGGAAAACTCATCAGTAGTTGCAGCTGAAATCTAAGAGCGTAACTGAATATGTTTTGAAGGATATATTTCAAATGACCTAATTTTAAGGATTCCCCATCAAGTTGTGTCTGAATGTGTTTCCAGAAATTTTCTTTAGTGCAGCTTTAATATTCTCTTAAAATCTGAGTTGTTTCAAGAATTTTCCCTTCATGAAAACATGGCTTTGTTCACATTGGATCCACTGAGTAGTTAGTGTCTTAATAGGCTGTCATAAGAGATTCCTGGTCCTATAAGACTCATCAGAGCAATTAAGCAGCTAGGACATTAAGGCAAAAAATATTCAATAAGGCAAATATTCAAAACATCATTTGGCATCAAACCACACTTCTTTTTAAATCAAGGATAAAGGAAGTAAAACCTTAGCTTTCTAGATTGTACTGGTACAGCTCTAGCTTAGTATGTATAAGATCCTGGGTTTAAGAAACATTGCCATAAGAAAATGTGTGTGTGTGTGTGTGTGTGTGTGTGTGTGTGTGTGTGTGTGAAATGTGTGTGTGTGTGTGTGTGTGTGTGTGTTGCCTGTATGTGCCTCATTACAACATACATGCATAAAAATTTACTTTATCACCACTAACAGCCCAGTGTCTACTCCTTTAGAATTTTCAGCTTGAGTGTAGGAAAGTAACAAAGACACCTGTAAACAACTTGAAAACATTGTTACTACTGATGTAGCTCTTCTTCCCTCATCCCAAAGTGCAGCACCCCCATAGTACTCTCAACTGTTGTCATTTCTCATTTTTTCTATAGTTTCCATTCTTAGGTGGTTGTTTTAATTTTCAAAGTGGGGAGACAGTACTTTGAGGTCCTATTTGTCCTGACCTGCATTGTCTGTGGATGACCACAGGAATTGGGAAAAACATTTGTGTGCTCTAAAATATGAGTTACAGCAACTATCTTTCTATATAAAGTGCAGATCGTAAAAACAGTACCTCTCATGCCTGGAAACCCAGGAAATCCAGGATCGCCTCTGGGCCCTGGGAGACCCGGGTCACCTGGTGCTCCCTACATTGCGGAGAAAGGGAACAGAACAACAGATGAATGTTCAGCATCACAATGTGGATGGAGTTTCTTAGGAAGCAAATAGGGATATACCTTTATGTGGGATGAAAATAAGGTGAACTTGACAGACATTGTTTTTATCTTTAAATCCAGTGTTGCACATGCTTGTAGCTTCTCTGCTACCTAGATCTCTCCTTAAAACTTATTTAAAAACAACAACAATAACAATAATAAAATAAAAACTGCTCTGAAGTCCAATGGGGGAACATACGTTCTCATATTAGTAAATATTGTTTTAATATTGCAGACGAGTAGATATTGTACATTCTAAATGGAATTAGCTAGTATTTGAGGATCTTTCAGGAAGACTATGTGCCAGACTAAACTTATTATCTGTGCTTGTACCAAAACTGTGGATCAGTTGTTGAATCATACAGCACAAATATTGTTTTGTTAAGCTGACAGAATTATCAGTTTTTCCTGATGAGGATGGCAGAAATCAAACGTGCAGGGAATGGGAGTAGAAAGGGATCATAGGGACTAAAGGTTTTAACATCGATGATCTGAGTGGGCACAAAGTATTCTCCTCTGTGAGGCCCGCAGAAATTGGTCTTAGAGCCATGAGACACTAAGGGAGGCCAGATAAGGAAGAGGGGACAAAGCTCCTGAAAGAGCTATTTGTAATATCTACTTCCATTTTGTCTTTATAGCATTGCTATTATGGAAAACAATGAACTAAAGGTTACAAAAAAAAACCCACCAAGAATAACAAAATCTGCTGCTGAGCCAGGTGTCTCTGGAGGATGAAGACAAGCTCTATTGCTGGTATGTTTTATGAAGTTAAAAAAGGAGGGAGAGGAAAGAGAGCCATCTGATCAAGGACTCTATGGCTACTGATAATCTGCCTGACTTTCCACAGCCAAAGGTAACCAAATAGGCTCAGCCCTTCGGTGGACAAAGAGTTGTTCTGTGCAATAAGGATACTATTACAGGCCAGTTAAGATATCTATCAAGGAGAATTATTCTTCAGTTGTAAGTATGCAAGCTTAGCACCGGAGGATTGCAGTGAGATCCTGTTTATAAACTAGTCTTTCCACCTCCCAGTGTCCCTGGAAGAACTTTAGATGCGATCATAGGATCAATGCTGGCAATTTTCAAAGTATAATGGGTAACACAGGAGGCACCTACAGATAGGAGATGGACAAATACTTCACTTTTTGATTTATACAAGAAGAACTGAAGAGAATGCAATAGGATTCCTAACAACAGTTGGGAATGAACCGATTGTTACAGTCAGATGCAACTGGAGGCACTGGTAGAGAGTAGACACTCAATAATGATAGTGCAACCAAACTCCTCTGTTCAACCCTTGTCCCCAAGAGTTAGAGTGAAACAGAGGAATCATAGACTCACAATTGAGAAGTTTACACCGGGAGTGTGAGCCTATGGCATCTCCAAAAGAAAGGGTATAGTTGTGCCCTTACATCACAAAGGAACAAATAGCAACACAAACCTTGATAAGAAACAGCAGAACAAATGTAGCAGCAATTCACACACATATACACACACAGGCTGAACTATAAGATCATTTGCAACTGGGGGTGGGGAGTGGTAGGTGGGCAAAAGGACCACCAAATGGCCTGGCAAGCATTTCAGGTTAGATTCCTAAAATGGTAATGTTCACCACGACTCTATATTCCTAGCCACCCATTGAGATGCTGAGTTCTTACTTCTGGAATGTCTTACTCCCAAGGGCTTGTTTTTAAAGGAAATATTGACAAACTATTCGGAATAGAGGCAAGGTTGATGAACAATTGAACTGAATTTGCAAGAACCAGGTATGTATCCATATAGAAAATAGGAAGGGATGTCAGTTATTTATTAGTATCAGAAGGTATGTGATAGAGAAAGAAAAGACATTTACAAGACGGCACAGATAACTTTGAAAGCATATTAATAGAGGGTAAAAATGACATCATTTTCATGAGTCCTGACCTGCCCGAGTTACACAGTGGAACCTTCTCTAAAAACAAAACCAAAGAAGAACCAATCAATAAACAAACACCCCCTCCTCCATCATTTTGGGCAAGTCTAAACACCTAAGCTACCCTTTTTTTTTCTGTTTTTGTTCTCCACCCCCACCCCCACCCTGCCCCAGGCGAATTGTTCAGCATTTTAATAAGCAAGAGTCAGGAAGGCTGTAATAGTGAGTCCCACACAGAAAAAGTGTTGGAGGCCTTATAGAGACCAATCTTTACGTCTCTTAAGATGCTTTGATTTCCTGGTCAGCTGAGCTTTCTCTGCCCTTAGGCACATACATAGATGCACAGACAAATGGGTCCCAAATGATCATATTTTTTTTTGCTGCTTATAGGTGTTGTAATAGTATACTCTTTGCCACAATATACTCTGTACTGTAGGGTATACTGCTCTGTATTCCTGGTGATTATTTAGAATATTGAAAGTAACAATATAATTACAAGGTAACCATAAGTCAATACTGTATCAATAATACACTCACCGGATGACCTGGTGGCCCCACGTCTCCTACAGCCCCAGGTAGACCTTTGGGGCCAGGTTGGCCCATCAACCCTTTGTCACCTTTTATGCCCTTGATGTGGCTTCCAGGAGGTCCAGGGGGACCTGGCTCACCTGCATTCACAAAGAGTCTGTCAGTGTTGCAAAGGGATTTCGGAGCATTCTGTGAGGCACTATCTCAAATGAAGTGTCAGTCCCACACCTTAACACTGCCTGTCTCTTGCTGCTGTGTGTGGTGCTATGGGAAAGAAAGAATAAGATCACGCCAAGGAGGTGCATGAACTTAGCAAGAGATGCTTCTCCTGAGAACTGCCTGTTAGTGCGGGGCGGGGGGGGGGGGGGGGTCTGTGCCTAAGGTTTGGTAGAAGGTCAATAAACGTAGGTCTCTCTCTTTGGGGACCATTGTTTATATCTACTAACCTTTCCCACAGATCTCTGTGCCTTAACAACCACAGCCTAACTGCAACTAACTCCAGGTGAAAAGAGTGAAGATAGGAGAAATAAAGAAGACCAGAGCAAACAAACAAAACAAAATGAAACTAAAAGGAACAAACAAGAGGTGGTAGTCCAAGGATGAAAACTTCTCTAACATCAAACCTGACTTTCATTCTGTCATTTAAAAAAAAGTAAGCTCCCTACCTGGATTTCCTCTGGAACCTGGTGGCCCTCGATTTCCTTTTCGACCAGGGATAATTGCCCCAGGTAGACCAGGTGGCCCGGGGAATCCTAGGATGCCCATGGGTCCTGGAGGCCCGGTGTCTCCCATGGTCCCCTTCTGTCCTGGGAGGCCGGGCCAGCCAGGAGCCCCCTTGTTTCCTTTGGCACCTGTGAAGAAGAAGGCTCTGTAAGTTTCCTTCATGTTCCTATAGTTGGAATAAGTTTACCATTTACCTGAATAAGTTTACCTGAAAACATTAATATATACTATTTTTTATATTAAAAGAGGCTGGAAGACAAAAAAAAACAGGTCTACAATTCTTCCTCTGACAACTGTCTGATTTTGTCAGACACTGCACAACTATAGGTTTCCTGTTGTTTTATTTTCAACATGAAATGTATCTGGTTCTAGCCCAGTTCTTTAAAGATCACAAGTGAATATCCAAACAAAAAGCAAGTGTAAATATCAGTTACAATGATTACCATCTGATGAACCTTATTTATAATGATATTATTCACTTGCTGATAATAGAGTAGAACATTAACCTAAACATCATAGTACTGATGTGGTTATTGGAAGTGTCTAGACCCGGACAAAGGAGTAACAAAGTTACATTCTGTCTTATGGTTGATTCTTCCTTATAGTTGATTCTTCCTTATAGTTGGAACATGTAGAGTGTATAAACATGGCCCCAATCATCACAGCTTAATACAAGTTGTTAATATCGTTGTTGTTGTTGTTATAGTTCCTTTGGCAGTCCTGGGGTTTGAACTCAGGGCTTTGTGCTTACGAGGCTGGCACTCTGCAACCTGAATCATACCTCTAACCTAAGTTACTAGTTGGACTCCCAGAAAACCTCTGAGAAATGGTGCTTTAAAGCATTCATGGATGAAAAGTGTTGATGAATTAAACATAATCTCTGCCTTTTGTCTATTTTTCCTAAGATAGTAAATAGCATGGAAAGAGGAGGCAAACGCAAGGGTGGGGGTGAAATTGAGAACAAGGCTGGGGGCTCAGAGGAAAGTCTTAGCATGTTACCATGTGGTAAATTCCTACTGTGGTAATGAAAACAAGATTGACGAATGATAAACCCTAACTCGATGTCTAGTCACATCCTTTGACCTTTTAATGCCTGCAGTTAATGCTTTTTATAGATAGTGTGTAGACGATGTTTTTCTCACTTCAAGCTCCATAATGCTGACTTTGCATGGGCAATGCTTCAAACACAAAAACATCTTATTTTGTGCTCATCACAATAGTATTTTTTTCTGCAGTGTGATTTCTCTCCAGGATTTGCGAGCATAAACTAATGAAATCAATTTGTTACCTTCTAAATCTCAGTGAACTCTTCAGTTATCCAAGAAGGATAGAGACACATGATTGTTTTACTTCCTTGACTTGGCTACTTACTATTTTTGAAGACTTTTTTTTTGTCCTAAGATAGGATCATTGAAATCAAGTTTTGTTTTCAAGGCAAGTGAATGCAAATATAATGTTTTCATTCTGAAGATTAAATTTTGAGCTTGGTTTAAGAATATGAACATCTCCTTTTTCCCATGAATCTAAAAGTAGACAATGGGACAGTGTAAGGCTTGTGCTCATTGGAAAAGAAGGGTCTGGAAGACGTGAGAACACAGAACTCAACTGAAAGGAAAATTGAGTAAAAAGTAGTGTGTGTGTGTGTGTGTGTGTGTGTGTGTGTGTGTGTGTGTGTGCTCGCGCGCGCGGCATTGGGAAAAGGGAGGGAGAAGAGAGGGTGATGGGATTAATGTGATCAAGGTATGAAAGCATCACAAATCCTCTATTCAATTTTTTAAATTAATGTAAAAAGTCACTAGGGAAAAAAAGCAGAGAGGAGTGCTTGTCTGATTTCATCCTTTAACTGGTGCTGGCTCTTATAACATCAGTAACGAGAGGTCTTCCCTGAGTCTAGGAATCATTGCCAGTGCATAGAACCCATGGCTGAGAAGTCTTGAGAAGATAGACATGATCTGACATTTTTCTTCTTAAGAGGCAAAGAGTTAAAAAAGAAAGCTGCTTATCTTGTAAAGCTCTGGCATGAGAAATACAGATTTGCACTCTATCAACCCAAAAAATCTTACGTAAATCCTTGGAGTAGTATATTCAGAAAATTGCCCTGTCTGAGATGGTAAAAGAGTTACTGGTTACCCTTAGTAACCAATAGCCTAAGCCACCAGCTCTGTGTGGGGTGGAATTGGATGAGTTGGTCTACTACTGTTTCTTGGAAGAGCAGGGAAGGATGCTCACTGGGAAGGCAGCAATTCTACCTCCATGCTTTTCAAAGGTGCAACTTTCCACTATGGTAACAGCAACAACAAAGCACATATACAAGAATTCTTTTCATCTTTAGAAAAGGAATTCCAAACTTGAACTATAGTGTCTAATTCATTCCCTTTGTTGTGAAACTAAACATTTTTAGTTGAATAACAAGACTATAACTATCTTATATTACCATCGGGACTTTTTTCATTTGTGATATTAAATTACTTTATAAACCAACTACAAAGAACTGGATTCTGTCCTGGGAATGTTTATCTTTAGGTCAAAGAAGAAGAACCACTTACCCTGGGCACCAGGATTCCCTCTTGGGCCTGGATAGGCCCCCAACAACCCTGAAAGAGACAATTTTAACATATGAACATCCTGTTTACTGTGCTAGATTATATATAGATATGTAACACATAGTATATATTCTATGTGCTATATATAGTATCATATACCCTAAATTTATAGTATAGTATATAACATATACTATATATTTAACATATACTATATATACCATACATGTAGTATATGTAAACATAGCATACTATATATAGCATATATATGGTGTATTATATATACATATATACGTAGTCTAGTATACTATATATACATATATACTATATATAATATATACATATATATGTAGTCTAGTATACTATATATATGTATATGTATATACGCTGTATATATGCTGTATATATATTGTATATATACATAAATGTATATATACCATATATACTATATATAGTATACTATGTATACGTATACTACATGTAAGGTATATATAGTATATAATATATATATATACTATATGTTTAGTAATAACTATAGCATATATACTATATACTACATAGGTAGTAATAACTATATATGTATTATATTATATGTATAATATAGAAGGGAAGTTTAATTATCATAACTAAGAACATGAGCCATTCTATCAGAAGAGAATCTTTAGAGCAATGAAAGAGTAAAATGTTTCTAATGTTTCTAGCCAAAACAAAATCTCTTTGGTCAGAAATAATAAGCAAATTGTACCTGTTTCTCCCTTTTCCCCAGCTGGACCAGGAATTCCATCACGTCCCTGGTTACCTCTCATCCCCACTGGTCCAGGAGATCCTGGCAATCCAGGAAGCCCTGGTAGTGGTGATGGTAGTGGTGGTGGTGGTGGTGATGGCAGTAGTGGGTATATGGATGAAAACAAAACAAATGACATTCAAAGAGAGGACTTCTCTTTCTTTTCTTTTCTTTTCTGGTCACTTGTAAGGCTCAAACTCAGGGCCTGGATGCTGTCTCTGAGCTGTTTTGCTCAAGGCTAGTGCTCTACCACTTTGGGGCACAGCTCCACTTTGGACTTTCTGGTACATAAGAATCTCATGGCTTTTCTTGCTCAGGCTGTCTTGGACCTGTGATCCTCAGATCTCAGCCTCCTGAGTAGCAGGGTTACAGGCGTGAGCCACCGACACCAAGTGAGAGGACTTACTTCTACCAATGTCCTATATGAATACCAGGGTGATCAATGTGGATTTTTGTTAAAGGCACTATTTTTCCAAAACTGCAGTTATGTGATGAGTGGTTGTCAGTGGTCAATGTATACAGATTATCATAATGAGGATAACATGTTGAGTAGGGGTTTCTACACTGGCAGGAATTAAATTAGGTAAAAGTATCTAACCCAGCTTTGTCCATGCCAAATAATGGGTTCTAGAAGCAGTGAGTGTGCAGAGATCCTAAGCTCTGGAAGAGGGGGTAGAACAAGAAGGAAGCTCAAACCTGGAGGGCCTTTGATTCCTGGGGGACCCCGGAAGCCTTTGACTCCTTTGTTCCCCAATTGGCCATCAGGGCCTCGCTTTCCTAGCAGTGAAGAGAAAGAGGGCTTGACACTGATCAGGATACAGAGTATTCATAGCCTTCTTTGTTAAATGCAACTCCTTTGGACAAACGACTTAAAGATAATCAAAAGGAAAAAAAACACCAAAAGAAGAGTGGTTGTTGTAAGAGAGACTGATACAGTTAATTCCTACTGTCATCAACTGTGTTTAAGTTGCCCTTAAGGAAACTTGTCACAGGTCAGCTCAAGCTTTTGTCTTGGCAATTTTTTGCCCAGGAGACCATGGCAGAGATAGACCTAACCATCAACACATACACTGCTCAATATTTCCTTTTTATGGGTCCATGAGGCTTGAATTCAGGGACAAATGTTGTCCTTGAGCTTTTTGCTCAAGTCTAACACTATTATCTTGAACTACAGCTCCACTTCTGGTTTTCTGGTGGTTAGTTGGAGATAAGAGTCTCACCGCTTCCTGCCTGGGTTGGGTTTCTACTGAGATCCTGAGATCTCAGCCTTCTGAGTTGCTAGGATTATAGGCAGGAACCACTGGTGCCTCCCTTGAGTCTTTTAATTAGGAGGGAACTGTAACTTTATTAAACCTTTTAGTGTTTTGATTGGAGGGTTTAAATACTATCTGTAAAAAGACCTGAAGCTGTCTTTCTTGCAATATCTAGTATATGTCTGACTCAAGCAGAAAAGGTCAGATAAGTTGATGTTAGGGAAATGAACCCTAAGATATCTATTCAAAGTTTTTTTTTCTTTCATGCGATTGTTTCTAACACATTTATAAGATTATTTCTTTGTTGCTTTGTATCTCCCTCCCCCACAGTATAACTCCTGCTTTCACTGTATTTGATGTCGGTATAATTTGTGGAGGGGACGGGGAAAAACAAATCGTTTAAATAGGGATACAGGTGGACCCATTGCAACAATGAGACGTACAAGTCATATGTTGAAAATGAACTTTACAACTTTGGTGCAGGGGGGTGGTGAGGGGATGGGGGTGAGGAGGGTTGGGTGGCAGGGGTGGAGGGAGGTTGGGATGAGAAGGGGAAACAAAGGAGGAGACTACAATGCTTGATAAGAAATGTACTCATTATCTTGCCCATGTAATTGTAACCCCTCTGTACAGTATGTTCACAATTAAAAAAAAAAAAAAAGACCTGAAGCTACAGTGTAGTCTTTTGACAGGTTTTTGTTTTGTTCTGTTTCAGTTTGCTCTTTGATTGATCAGTTACTGTGCTGAGAACCACCCTCAGTATCTTTTGACAAGCTAAGCATCCTACCAGTGAGCCATACCCTCAGCCCAGCTCTTATTCTTAACAAAACAAAAACAAAAACTTGAACTCAAATTCTAATCGAACAAGAAAGCTAAACTGGATGCCAGTGGCTCACGCCTGTAATCCTAGCTACTCAAGAGGCTGAGATCTGAGGACTGTGATTTGAAGCCAGCTGAGGCAGGAGAGTCCCTGAGACTCTCATCTCCAATAAACCACTCAGAAAAAAAAACAGAAGTGGCCTTGTGGCTCAAAGTGGTAAATGTCTAAGCCTTGAGCCAAAGTTCAAGGACAGAGCCCAGACCCAAATTTCAAACCCCAGGACCAGAAAAAAGAAAAAGCAAAAGAAAGCTAATATTTAATCCAGAAATACAGTAAGACAAAAACCAGAACCAAAGAAACTGACGTAGAATAATAAGGTTATGGGTAGGATTTGGTTGCCCCCCAATTTACATGCTGAAAATTCTAACCTCCAGGACCTCACCACACCATTTTACTGAGGGTTGAAGTTGTTAAAAATGAGATGTAACAGGCCACTTGTGTGTCCCCACTCCAATGTGAATGTGCCTTTGGAAGAAGAGATCAGGACACAGACAGACAGAGGGAAGTCAGGGAGAAGCTGGCTTTGACAAACCAGGAGAGAGGTCTAAGAAGAAGCCAGCCCTACCAGCACCTTGATTTTAGACTTCTGGTTTCCAGAATGGTAAGAAACAAATTTCAGTTGATTAGCATACCACCGCCCCCTGCCCGCCAGTCTGTAGCATTTGTTATGGAAGTGCTAGCAAACTCCTGCAGAACTGTGTCCTGGCCTTGAAGTTGTTGAGGCAGAGCTTCAGGAGTTTGGCCTAAGTCTCTGGGAAGAGGAGTGGGCCATGCTACGTATCTTGCTTTCAGAACTGCTAGGCAAACTCTTACCTGGGTGGCCAGGAACTCCAGGACTCCCAGGGGCTCCCTCAGGTCCAGCAGGCCCCGCCTGTCCAGGTGGGCCAGGTGACCCTCTTTCTCCTTTCTTTCCCATGTCACCTGGCAGTCCAGGATCCCCCTTAAATTCAGTCAAACACCTTTAAAATTCTCATATAAGCAAGACAGGGGATTAGAATTAAGTACCAACTTTTATTCTGTCATTTATCATTCATCTTAAGTGTCTGCTATGGGTCAGTCCATGAAGGATGCTGAGGAAGGATGGCTACAGGGTTTATGGGCCCCAATGCAAGATGAAGAGGCAGCTTTCTTTTTTTTTTTTTTTTTTTTTATATGGAACGCTTCACGAATTTGCATGTCATCCTTGCGCAGGGGCCATGCTGCTAATCTTCTCTGTATCGTTCCAATTTTAGTATATGTGTTGCCGAAGCGAACACAGAGGCAGCTTTCTTTGGAACATTTTTAAAGGTTTCCATGAGGATAAGAGCAAAGCATTAAACCAAGCAGAGTGCTTAGCATAGGAGTTTCGTGATATACAGGCTTCTTGCCCAAGAAGCCTACACACGTCACATACAGGACCTATACAACATATGTATGCGATATCTATAGACTCTGCCCTCCTGGGGCTTCAGAGACCACTGGAAAATTAGATATTAAATACACAAATGTATAATCATACATATAAATAGTTAAATTATAACTATAAATTATACATTTATGCTTTACATGTAAAGTATAAATATATAATTATAAGCTATAAATATACATCTAATTATAAATAATAAATATATAATGATAAATAGTTACAAATAGTTTATAATTATAAATTATAAACTGGAGACAGGAAATATTTAGATCAAAAGTACATGTGTCCTATAAGTACTATACAGGTAGATGTAACTTTGTATGCTGATTGCATGTTAAATTATTATTTTTTATTTTAATTTTGTGTATATTTTATCCTTTGAAAAAATTGTTATTGTAAAGGTGATGTACAGAAGGGTTACAATTACATAAATCAGGTCCTTTTGGTAATTTAATCATCACCAAATCTCAGTTTCAGATTTATGGTAAATCAGAACATATGGATTTAATGATAACATGACAATTTCATTGATTAAAATAAACAATTGTGTTTCTATGGTTTGTTAACATGATAAAGCTACCTCATTTTGTGTCCAATGAACGGTTATAAACGTTCTTTCTATTTGTTGCCTATGACACCTCAAACTTAAATGGAACTACTAATTAACTGACCATGAATAAAGTCAAATAGAATTCTTCACTGAGAAAATATCTCACTGGAAAGAGTCTCTTGGTTTTCTGAGAACATAATCCAAGTAGAAAGTAGAAAATGGTCTGCCTACCATGTAATAAAGCATATTTGTAAGGGGTTTCTTCAATAGTTAAAATTTTTCTTTCTTGTTTTGATAATTACTACTAGAAAATGTAGAAACATTTTTTAAAAAAGTGGTGTTTACTACTTTAAAAGAAGAGGAGGGTTTGTTGAGTAGTAACTTGAATGTTAAAATAGCCAATGAAAAATATAGATTCTTCCTCCAAAAATTTGTACCCAGACATTTTGTGTTCAATTTCGGAGGTTGGTGGGTTTCTTGAGATAGTATAATTTTCTTTGGGGGCCATGAAATCTCATGTTAAGAAGCTCTGCTTATGGAAATTTCCATTGATTATTCTATTCTGGGCTAGCTGTGTGAGTCTAAGTGGTGTTGTCAGAAAGGCCAGAAGGAAATAAATGTATAAAAAGTAACCAAGCTCCACTGAAGCATTTAATTGCTCTTTCACACAATATATTTCCAAAGACTCTGGCACTCCATCTTGAAGTGACAGGACAAGCGCTTGGAAGGAACATTGAAACAAGTCATAAATACTGTCTGGTAGAATGAAAATGTTGAAAGCTCCAAACTAAAAAAGATGCATGCATCTTAAGATTTTGTTTGCTTTTTAAAAAAATGATGCTGTAAAGTTATTCTGCTTTATATTTTTATTATGCCTTATTAAGACAAAGAGGTGTGTGTGTGTGTGTGTGTGTAGTTGAATTCTAGGCTTCAGATCAAGGCTGGCACTCAACCTCTTGAGCCACACCTCCACTTTGGATTTTTCGCTAATTAATTAGAGATAAGAATCTTTCCATTTTATCTGTCTGGGCTGGCTTCCAACCTTGATTCTCAGCCTCCTCCATAGCTAGGATTATAAGCATCAGCTAAGAAATGTCTTTTCAATTATACAACATTACAACTTGGTGTGAGATGAATCCACAACAAAGACCGGTCAGTGTGGATAACCAAGAAAAAGCTGTTATGTCAAGCAGGGTAGGCCTGTAACCACTGCCCCACATTTGAACTGAGGGATAGAGAAAGAGTTGCATTGATGTTCCCTGAGAGATCCTTTGATGGATAAAACAGGCTGTCCAAAGTTGACAGCTATGAGAAACAAACAATCAAGAATGCATTACACACATGCGTGTACACACACAGACACACACACACTTCTAAATAAATGAAAGCAGAGTAATATTTTCAATTTTGTCTGCACTGACTCTACATCATATTTTCAAACTCCCCACCCCTCACCAAAACATAACCACGTCAATGGCTTATATACCGTTGGTCCTGGCGGGCCTGGCCTTGCTCCTTCTGAATAGCCTGGCTCTCCCTTTTCTCCTTGAAGCCCAGGAACCCCAGGGAGGCCAGGTCTTCCAGCTAGACCTGGGAGTCCTCTGGTTCCTTGTTTTCCTTTAGAACCTGAAATTAGGAAACCCATCAGCAAAGATGCGTACCTAAATGTGGGACTCTTGAGCATTCTACTTGACATTTGCATGAACCATTCTCTCAAGTTTTTCTTTCAAAAGTCACAAATGCATTGTCATTATAAATAACGATTATTAAACAGCATATTTTTAAAATTCTCACTCATGTTCTATCTGTATACAGCACTGCTATCTAAATGCCAATCTAGTTGTCTTACATCAACTATGTACAACATGCAGCATCGAAAATCTACCATCACGACCTGTAACCACAGGGAACTTAACAAATTACCTGGTACACCCATGTTCCCCATGCCGCCCGCCATGCCAGGTGGTCCTGCTTCTCCAGGATTCCCAGTTCTCCCCAAATCTCCTCTCGGGCCTTGAGAACAAATCAAGAGTCAGAGGCTTTGCAATGTTCTTGGGCACAGTAGGTATTCAATAAGTTGCTTGCAGAATGAATGAATGGAGAACAGCGAGGCTAGTGGGTTTAGGTACTCAGCTCTCCTTTTGCCATCAAATAAGTTGAAAACTGAGGCCTTAGAAGAAGTATAACTAGAGACAGCTAGATCCTCCTAAAGGTGGCCTGGATTTCATGGCATCCGGGTCATCCTAAGACCAATGCCAGCAAGAAAGTTCTGTCCTCCTAAGATTATAGAGTAGTACATTTCCAACAGCATACTGAGGTCCTACTGCCAATGTAATCTATTTTACTGGGGTGATTAGGGACACTACTTTAATAGTTTAAAAAATTACTTTGAACTCTCTGTACCTTGTCGAAAAATAAACACAGAAAACAAAAACCTCTAGACTATTAGTTGTACCTCTACAATATGATGATAAATGATCATTTATAACAGAGTAACCATTTCCTATTTGAAAACAAAACTTCAAGCAGTGACATAGAACTGTGTATTGCATAGTATCTTTTAGGTGACAGGTGATCTTTTGCATTTTGGTTGAATGTGGAAGCAAATTTCTGCTGGAACACTAATGGAATTACTTACGTTGACTATACTAAATCTAGAAACAACTTTGATTACACTTAAATGGAGGAAAAACTTGAGTTATGGCCTGGGTGATACCTGGTGGTCCTGGTGGTCCAGTGGGTCCTGGGAGACCCTGTAAGCCTGGCAAGCCCGGAGTGCCTCTGTTTCCTTTCTCACCTGGATTCCCTGTAAATCCTAAAGAAAGACCAGATATTAAAAATACAGGTTATAGCCGGACATTGGTGGCTCACACTTGTAATCCTAGCTACTCAGGAGGCTGACATCTGAGGATCACGGTTCAAAGCCATTCTGAGTGGGAAACTCCATGAGATCCTTATCTCCAATAAACCACTCAGAAAACCAGAAGTGGCACAGTGGCTCAAGTGGTAGAGCACTTGCCTTCAGCTGAAGAATTGAGGGACAGCGTCCAGGCCCAGAGTTCAAGCCCCATGACCAACCAAAAAAAATTATAATAATAAAATAAAAAAATACAGGTTAGAATTTTATCTGATTCATCCCTATTTAGGTTTACATTCATGGAACTATTATTGTAATAGAATGTCACAAATTTATTAAGATCATGGAGACATTAGCTATTTTTTAAAAGGAAGATTAAATGAGATAATACGTATAAAACCTTGGCACAGCATCTGTCATCTGGTAGCTCTCAGTTTACACTAGCAATTATGATAATACACATGTTAAAATAACATTTTAAGACTTGGTGATCTAAATGCCTCTTTTTCCTAAAGTGGAATGCTATCTCTTCTCATTACATGATAGTCATCTAAACAATTACATTCTCAACCCATTTGTTAAAATTATTATTGGGTAAGTGAAAAAATATTATTGAGTAAGTAATGGATTAAGTGAAAGGCTGTACCTAGAATCACCGTCAATCAGTGACAGTGCTGGATTGAACAGTTCTTCATGGCTGGAAAGATCATTAGCCTCCCAGAACACCATTCAAGCATATATATATATGTATGTATGTATATATGTATGTATATATGTATGTGTATATATGTATATATGTGTGTATATATGTATATAGGAGTATATACATATATATGAGCTTTTATTCTCCTTCCCTTTGATACTCATTGAATACCCTTTACCTACTAAATAAACTACAAGCTTCCTTAATCATCTGCAGCATCCTACACACTACCCATGGCCTGGTTTTGTGCCTTTTCTCACACATCCTTATTTTCTCTTGGCTATTTTCCTGATCACAAACTCATTCACTCATTGACATATGGATTGTGTCTCTAATTAATAGACAGGTCTTGTTGTGCTGTGTTCTGGAAATAAAAGTAATTGTTTTCCCTTTCCCAAGTTTTTAGTGTTTAGTTGGGGAAATGGCCAAGTAAATGAGCAATTACCACCCAGTGAGATAAATTCTGTATGGAGTTGGGCACAATATGTTACTGGAAAGAATTTGTGGAAAAGGGAACTAATGTTTAGCTCATTCCTGAAGACCAAATGAGAGCTAATTGGGTGAGGAAAGCAGGGATGAGTAGAATGCCAGGCAAGAAATAGCCTAGGAATACCAAAGGAGTGGTGACTAGCAGAAGGTAAAGTTGCTGTGTTTTGTTCCTCTGTTTTTGTTTTTATTTCCACTTACATCATTTATCACAATATAAAAATACACATTGTTTAATGTGTTTATTTGCTGTAGCCTGCAGGCCAAATCTGGGCTTGGTTTTGTATGGCTTAAGAGCTGCCGGTATATTTTTCATTGTTAAAGGTTATACAAACCAAACCCAAACAAAACCAAAGAAAAATATGCAACAGGGACCATATGTGGCCCACAAGGTCTAACTAAGACAGTTACCACTTGGTCTATATAGAAGGTGTTTAGCACCCATTCATGTTTCTTTCTGTGCTTTTGGCCTGCAAGAGCCCTTTTTTTTGCCTTATGTAAGTACAGATAAGATATTCATATTTTTTTCTAAAATGTTTCCAACCCTCCCCAGATAGTGTACAATAGTTTTAGTAAGTAATATCTATGCAGGCGATTTGTGAAAATTAGAGATGTCTTCCTTTCTTGTTCTTTTTCTCTTTTTTCTCTTCCTCCCTCCCTTCTTCCTTTCTTTCCTCTCTTCCTTCCTCACTTCCTTCCTCTTTTTCCTTCCTTCCCTCCATCTCTACCTTTCTTGCTACTTGCTTGCTTAACTCAGCTTAGCATAGTTTAGCATGGTGTAGCACAGTTTAGATCAGGTCTACCTGAATGTGCGTTCCATTTCATTGCACAATGAAAGCAGACAAAAATATCACAAGTCGTTTAAATAAGGATACAGGTGGACCCGTTGCAACAATGAGAAGTACAAGTTGTCATGTCGAAAACGAACTTTACAACTTTGGTGGTGGGGGAGGGGAGGTTTGGGTGGGGGGGAAAGGGAGGGTTGGGAAGGGGAAACAAAGGAGGAGGCTACAATGCTTGATAAGAAATGTACTCATTATCTTGCCCATCTAATTGTAATCCCTCTGTACAGTATTTTCACAATAAAAAATAAATAAAAATTTTAAAAAATCACCAGAATTAGCTGATCCTCTTTATAGCAGGTTAAATGAGAATGAAATGGAAGGCTTTTGCATTTCAGCTTTCCACTAAGCAAAAGGAGTACTTCCTATAAATTGATTTTTTCCCCCAATGATTTTCCATTGCCTCAACTGGCAAATTAGTTGGACTGGATCCCTTTTGAATTTATCAGTTATCACTTTTAGGAAGTCTTTTCTAATCCTGAAAAGTGTTGCTCAGTCTTTTTTCTGCTTGTCTTTCTAGCATGATCTGTGTACGTTTTTGTGTGTATTGGTGTTAAGATTTTGAGCTCACACTTGTCAAGCAAGCATGTTACCAGCTGAGCCACTATTCAGTTATTTTCAGATAGCTTTTGCTGGGGCTGGCCTCTAACCTTGATCCTCCTACCCATACTTCTTGTATAGCTGGAATTGCATGTGTAAGCAGTCATGCCTAACCCTGTACACACTTCTCTTGGATTATAAATCCTGTGTGTCAAGAATATCAATATTTGTTGAATACAATTCCTCAAAATGGATCACAAATTCCCAAAGACATGATCTGTCTTTGTAACCACAGGATATTTTTCTTTCATTTCTTCCATGATAGGACAGTTTGATCTGTAGAGGAAACGTCTTGACCTACAACTCTGATTTTCTAGTTTCTTAGGGTTAAATTTTATTAAGGGCACTCCAAAAGAAGTTGGATTGAAACTTGGTTTTATAGTGGTTGTAGCTATATTACTCATATAACAGAAGTAGCCACAGAAAGAAACCACTCAAATAACTATAAGTAATTTGAATGGATTGAATTTTCCTAATATCCATGCCTAACAATGGCAATTTTGAAGGATTATATTTTCAAGAAAACTTTTTTGCTCATTATTCTCCAAAGATTTTGAGCAGTTTTTGGAAGTAGTCAGAAAAATTTATCTTGATATTACAGACAGATTAGAGTATAAGACAGAGATTTTCATTTCTACTAGAGAAGTTTCTTGAATGTGGAATTTTAAAAATGGCTTTCATTTTTTTCCCCAGACTAAGCCAAAGGAAAGCTTTGAGGCTTAAGATTAAACATTTGGTTATTGACAGTTTAAATACAGAAGATGAGAATATGAAATTAATTTAGAAATAAAGTGATGAAACATATTATTATTGATGCTCAGTCTCCAACTGCTGTGTTTTGGGCAGGTTGACTAGACATGATTCTCCAGGTCCTTATTTGTCGATGAAATGGATTTGCCTGGATGCTTGCTTAGCCCCAGAAACAAGCTCTGAAGTTCTAAATGTAAACCCCCAAAAGTTTTTGTTTTTTGTTTTTTACCTTTGAGGCCTGGTTCTCCTTTGTCCCCCTTTAACTGGGTTATGCGAGAGGGCCCAGGGATTCCTTTTTCTCCTTGTTCCCCTTTGGCTCCTGGGGGTCCTCTTGTGCCTTTCATTCCTGGAGTTCCAAGGCTGCCTAACAGGTAGAAGTAACAGCATCAGGTCCTTCATTCTCTATGGGGTTCATAAAGATTTAGAAATCAACAGTGTCCAGTAAAATAGAACCAGAAAAGTTAACAGTGCTGAGTGACTGACAGTTTCCCTGAACAGACAATCATGAAAGCAGTGATCTAAACCCATTCTCTAAGGGAGAAAAAAGGATCCGTTCACATGGGAAGATAGGATCCATTCACACAAGGAAAAGAAATGTAGAAAACAGAAAATGGAAGGTGTTCTCTGAGAACTAACCTTCCCTCCCTGCCCCACCCCCTCTCCAGGAATGAAATGTGACTCATTCTGCTGCTGAATAAATGGACATACCTATACCGACTGGTGTTTGGGAAGACTTGTCCCTTACCCTTTTGCCCGGGTGAGCCTGGCTCCCCAGGAGGCCCAGGAAGGCCAATGGTCCCAGGATAGCCCATCATCCCAACCGTGCCTCTTTCACCTGCGGAAACAAATGAGCACAAACAGCGCATATTGTGTAGAAGAAAAGTAAGTCCTACACAAGTCAAGAAAGTAATAGGAATTCCATAAAACCAAAATAAGTTATCCTCTGGCTGAGAGTTGAAGGAATGGTTTCTTAAATAGGAAAATGGCCCTGATTGTCTAGGAGGTCTGTCAGTCAGTGGTCTTTGTTATCTCCTTGGTGGGAAGGCCGTGGAAACATCGAGAACTGAGTACACTGAGGCTCCGGCGTATTCCCTCTTACCTTCTGACCAACGGCTTCCTAGTGTATCTCTTTAGTTTGTTTTTTTCATTGCACTTGTCTCTAGTTGGATTTAGTGTTTAAATATATCTGTTATTGCTCCTATACAAGGAAGGGAGCATGGTTATCTACTGGTGAATCTCCAAGGCTAGCATAATATATGAGTAACTCAATGATAGTAATTACCGAAGGATAATTTGCTAATTAGATTTTTATCCCATGCTCTAGTCTTCAGTGAGCAGATTCAATGAAGAAGCAAAACATCCTCCCCAAATACATGAACTGTACAATAGCCATGAAATGAAAAGCATGAGAAGAAACTGTTATAAACAACTCAGTGGCAACAAGTTAGACGTAGACAAAATGGATAATTTCCAAAAGCAACATAGATTACCAAAGCTGACATAAAAAGAAGGGGAAAATCTGAAGAAAATCTGTTATAGAAACAAGTGAAAAGAGTGGCTTGACACTTAGAAGATTGTCCTTGAAGAGACGTCCACACTGGAAGATTCTACCAAATGTGTAAGGAGTGAAGAGTCTTTATAAACTCAGGAACCAGAAGAGGAAGAAACACCTCCCAGATTTTTTTTTTGCCAGCCCTGGGGCTTGAACTCAGGGCCTGAACACTGTCCTTGAGCTTCTTTTGCTCAAGGCTGTAACTGTATGACTTGAGCCACAGACCCACTTCTGGCCTTTTCTGTTTACGTGGTACTGAGGAATCGAACCCAGGGTTTGATGCATTCTACTACTAAGCCACATTCCCCAGCCCTCCAGATTGTTTTATAAGAGCAATATTGATACCAAAACCAGACCACTGATGTCCCCCCTGTACTGCTTCCAAAACAAGAGACATCACAAGAACAGAAACTACCCACCAACTACCCACAAACTACTAGCAAGGATAATACCATAATATTTAAGGTATTACACAGAATAAAAAAAAAGCCCTAGCTGGGTAACTGTGAAATATGGTCACCTTGCTGCTACCATTCTGCTGCCCCTGAACCCCTTACAAGTACTTCAGAGGGAACAAGTTATACTAACTGAAGGAAAATCATAGAATCAAAAGGTTATATAATTCTAGGGGCTACCTGAAGGGGGAAATGTGGGAGGAGATATGAGAAGAAGAAAAAAAAAGTGAGGGAAGGGATGACGTTGTCCAAAAAGAAATGTACTCATTACCTGACTTGTGTAACTGCAGTGATCTTTTTTTAATTAAAAGGATACCTGGGAGTCCTGAAGGTCCTGGGGCACCTGGACGTCCTTTCTGGCCTGGTGGTCCCATCTCCCCCTGGCGACCTGGCACTCCGGGAGGTCCAGGTTCTCCCGGGGCTCCTGACCTATCCAAGCCCGGAATGCCCGGGTCTCCCTTTGGTCCCGGTTCACCTCTTTGACCTAAATGCAGGAATAAATGCAGGAATGAATTAAACAGCGTACCTACAGGCATGTTCTGGAACAGTGTATCATGGCTATGGCTCAATCTTTCAATTCTTTTTTTTTTTTTCTGCTATGTGGTGCTGAGGAATCGAACCTAGGGCCTCATGCATGCAAGGCAAGCACTTTACCACTGAGCCACCTTCCCAGCCCCTCAATCTTTCAATTGTTAAGAGCTTCTGTGGAGCCAAGCCACCAGATACTTTATGAAACCACAGTGCCACTAAAGCAGTAAGGTTTGCCCAAGAGGTTGTGAACATCTAAAGTACGATACCCCACAGATACTAACTTTCTTTTATGTTTCCTATGAAGCAATCAACTTACTGATTTTAGTTTCTAACTTGTCAAATTGATACCTTCTTTATTTTTATTGTTATTTTTTGTCCGTCATGGGGCTTGAACTCTGGGCTTGGGCGCTGTCTTTCAGCTCTTCAGCTCAAGGCAAGCGCTCTACCACTTGAGCTACAGTGCCACTTCTGGTTTCTAGTGGTTTATTGGAGATAGGAGTCTCACGGTCTTTCCTGCCCTGGCTGGCTTTGAACCACGATCCTCAGATCTCAGCCTCCTGAGTAGCTAGGATTACAGGCGTGAGCCACCGGTGCCCAGCTCTTTCTTTATTTTACTAAGAAAAAAATGATCAGTTCAATATTCTTAGGGAGGTATTGAAAGCAGTCTCTGAGATGTTAGGCATGTAAGTAAATAATTATGTATGTATGTAACTATGTATCCATCCATCCATCCATCCTGTCTTCAGTGTTCATATTTCTTTACATGAAAGATACAAGCCAACTCATTATAAGAACTTCTGGCCTCTCCCTCTGCAGAAGTGCATGCTGCTATACACAAGTCCATAACAACAAGGCTTGTATTGCTCTCTGAGGAGCAGACATGATTGGTTGTTGGATGATTTGCTGTTGGATGATTCCCATGTTAAATAGCAAAGTGCAGAGCCGGAGCCTCACCTCACCTTCCCACCTCCTTCCTGGTTTGCAATCTCTCCTCTTACCTGGCTGTCCTTGCAGTCCATTTAAGCCGGGAAGGCCTGGAATGCCCCTGGGTCCCTCTAAGCACTTTCCTGGGGGTCCTTTTTCTCCAGGTGGTCCGGCCCGCCCCGGATCTCCTGCAACAGCATGTCCAAGACAATGCTCAGTTGTCCTAGTATGGTCCTAATATGGCTAGCATGGCCCCTCCCTAAGGCACAGCTAACTTCAGTACTACTCATGCGACTCTTATAGAGGACATTCATGAAAAAGGAAACAAGGGTGGAAGGGAGAAGAAAAGGAGGAAGAAAAGGAGGGCAGCCACATTTAATGGGAAAATAGGCTTTGCAGATCCTAATACATTGAACTAAAACCTTTTTTTTCTTTAAGATTTCTTCACCCTAGAGCATCTATGTATTCAGCATGCTGCATTTCCACTGAGCTCACAGTGGACAAACGTAGTCGGCTATTGTACCTCGAGGTCCATCCAGCCCATCTTTTCCTGGAAGTCCAGGGACGCCAGGAAGTCCAGGGAGTCCAATTTCTCCATTTTCCCCAGAATTGCCTCTTTCTCCTGGAAAACCTGGTTTTCCTGGTTCTCCAGGCCTGGCTAGAGCTGGTTCCCCCTACACGCAGCACAGAAATGACATTAGTTTTACCATAGGATGCTTCCAAACCCTCAGAGAGATCAGCCGGTCTGTGGGGCTCTTTACTTGGAAATAACCCTTGGTTATGGATGATCTAATTCCCACCCCCCACATACACACACACAGCCACCACCATAAAAAGTTTTTTCCTTTTGAATTCTAGTTTCTGACTTGCTATACAATTACACTGAATGATGCTCCAAGGTATAGAGCTCTAGGCTTTGAGAAGACTGTGGGATTCACTGTAAACAGAAATCTGGAGAGCTTTCCTTTGGATGGTTTTTCTCATTGCTATGCACATTTCTTTTTAGAGTTCTCTCCTTTAAAAAAATTTTTTTTTTTGTTGGTTGTGGGGCTTGAACTCTGGGTGTGGGCACTGTCCCTCAGCTCTTCATCTAAAGGCTAGAGCTCTACCACTTCAGCCATAGTGCCACTTCTGGTTTTCTGGTGGTTAATTGGAGATAACAGTCTCATGGACTTTCCTGCTTGGGCTGCCTTTGAACTGTGATCTTCAGATCTCAGCCTTCTGAGTAGCTAGGATTACAGGTGTGAGCCATGGTGCCAGGCTAGAATTCTCTCCTTTTATGTACTCAATGTTTATGATGCCATTGAGAAAGGAACATAGATATAAAGCTAGTTTCCTTTCTAAAAAGGAAGATGATATGGAAAAATAGTATCTTCATCACTTACAAATAATCCAATAGTTTTTCCCAAGCCCAGAGTGGTGTCCCTAGCAGGAGCTTCCTGACTGGTGGTTGTATTACCCTTTCCTCTCACCCAAATCAGTCTGAATGTTCGTTTTTGCAGACCTTGGCTCCTGGGAAGCCTGGATCTCCAGGAAACCCAGGTTCTCCCATTTTCCCAGGGTAACCTGGGGGTCCTTTAGCTCCTAGCAAGCCTCGATCTCCTACAGGGAAAAACAAACGGAAAATGGAAGGTTACTTTTAATGAAAGATTCTGAGCAATACTTCTTATTTCGTCTGATTCTTTGATATGGCAACCAGCAAGAGATGGTTTTGTGAACGTTTGAATGATGAGAAACCCAACTAATAAACAAGCAATTAAAAATTCAGTGGCAAAAAAAATTCAGTGGCAAATCAGATTCTGTTGGTCCCTAGTCTTTAAAAATGTCTTTTTTTTTGGGTCCGGTTGTGGGGCCTGAACTCTGGGCCTGGGCGCTGTCCCTCAGCAATTCAGCTCAAGGCTAGCGCTCTACCACTTGAGCCACAGTGCCACTTCCGGCTTTTTTCCTTTTCCTTATGTGGTGCTGAGGAATGGAACCCAGGGCCTCAGGCATGCAAGGCACGCGCTCTACCACTGAGCCATCTTCCCAGCCCTAAAAATGTCTTTTTATTTTATTATTTTATTTTATTTTTTGTCCATTGTGGGCTTGAACTCTGGGCCTGGCACTGTCCCTCAGCTCTTCAGCTCAAGGCTAGCACTCTACCACTTGAGCCACAGCACTACTTCTGGCTTTTTCTGCTTATGTGGTACTGAGGAATCAAACCTAGGGCCTCATGCATGCAAGGCAAGTACTCTACCACTGAGCTACCTTCCCAGCCCCTTTATTTTATTTTTATGTCGGTCATGGGGCTTGAATTCAGGACCTGGGCACTGTCCCTCAGCTTTTTGTTCAAGGCTAGCATGCTCAAGGCTTTGAGCCACAGCACCACTTCCAGTTCTCTAGTGGTTAATTGGAGATAAGAGTTTCACAGACTTTCCTGCCTGGCTTGGCTGGCTTCGGATGGCAATCCTCAGATCTCAGCCTCCTGAGCAGCTAGAACTACAGGTGTGAACCATCAATGCCCAGCATGCTTTTTTAATTTTATGACTTAATATCACTACAGTTTTAATTCAGCAACTCTTCACACCACTGACACTGGTTGGCCATTTGATCAAGTTTGTGGTTGTAGTCTATTCCATTCACAGTGTGCAGCTAAATGGAATTTTATGCATCTATCCACACGGGCATGCCCCAAATATCTAGCAATCTTTTTCAGTACCTCAGGAGGCCTTTCCCACAAGGTTAACCAAGAGAATGAAGTCTGAGTGCTCTGTAGCGTCCTGTATGTAATGAGTTAAACTTCTTTTATGCATAGGAGAATTGAGGAAGGAATCACACACATTTTCTATGATCTATGGTTCTCACTAAGAGCCAAAGTGAGACTGTATTCAAAGGATGACGGTGTGCCTCTGATCGCTTCAGAGCCTGATTCACAAGCAGTTCAGAGATTCCTCATTAGGCCACTGGGACATTGTAAACTCCTCAGCTAGTTCCACATCCTGTACTTTGCCATCAGTGTCCACAAAGTGAACACATAGAGCTGCAAAACTCTGATGCAACTTACTAATTCAGGATCTGGGAAAGACTAGATAGGAATATGGGCTGGACTCCATTACTTCACAGATCACTAGGAAACTATGACACTGGAGCCTAAGCCATTCTTGGGATCACATGAGAACTGTGATTATGTTGTTTATTTGAAATCCTTATAAATTAAAATAGATAAATACTCTAATATTTGGGCAGAATAGATGTACACATTAATGACATATTCATACCAAGCCATACAATATCCAAAGGGGATTTGTCTTTATATTTAGACAAGCATGAAATTGTTGTAAAACCTACAGTTCTCTTTGAGAATCTAAGGACCAAACCTCCTTATATGTCATTTTTTTTTTTGTCGGTTGTGGGGCTTGAACTCAGAGCCTGGGTGCTGTCCCTGAGCTCTTTCACACAAGGCTAGCGTGCGACCACTTTGAACCACAGCTTTATTTCTTCATATATCATTTTAGATAGCACCTTCTTTGGTATATTTGTCAGAGAGGAGCCTCTGGTAATTACTCAGTTTCACCATCTGGAATTTTGAAGTATTTCCACTTTGATGAGAAACATCTTTTCTAAAAGGAAAATAACTTTTGTAATTTATTTGGATGTGTACAGGAAAATCAACCACATGATGTTTGTAGGAAGTGTGTTAAAGGTTGAATCTAGGGCTTGAGTGTGCTAAGCATACTATCTACAACTAGGTGCTATCTTCAGCTCTGGGTATGATTTCTATTTTTTGTTTTTGTCAATCATGGGGCTTGAACTCTGGGCCTGGAACTAATTTCTTATTAAGAAAGAATTATGTGAAGTGAAGAAATGTGTAAATGAAAGAGTGCAGAAGTGAAGAAAAGTTTAGTTGTAGTCCAACAAGCAAGAAGGATTACTATCCATCCTCATTTTGGTGAATTTCCCTCCATTTCCTTTTCTCTGTTATCATTTCCTTTTGTGCTTTCTTTCTTCTCTCTCTCTCTCTCTCTCTCTCTCTCTCGTCAGTAGTGGGGCTTGAACTCTGGGCCTGGCGCTGTCCCTCAGCTCTTCAGCTCAAGGCAAGCTACCACTTGAACCACAGAACCACTTCCGGTTTTCTGGTGGTTTATTGGAGATAAGTATCACGGACTTTTCCTACCCTGGCTGGCTTTGAACTGTGATCCTCAGATGTCAGACTGCTGAGTAGTTAGGATTACAGGCGTAGGCCACCGGTGCCTGGCTCCATTTATTTTTGGATGGTGCTAGAGTTTGGAACTTGACCTTCCAATTGCTAGGCAGGGGTCTACCATTGAACCGCAAGTCCAGCATTCTTCCCCTAGTTTTTCTATGCATTTACAAAAGTATAATGGCATTGAGATTGATTTAATCACTGTGAATTCTTTCTTCTCACTTAATATTTACCTTTTGGTCCTGGAGGTCCAGGAAGTCCGATTCCTGGGATTCCTGGTTCCCCTTCAGGTCCAGGGAGACCAGGATCACATCTTCCCATGGAGCCAGGGAGACCTGAAACAGACAGACAGACAGACAGACAGATACACACACACACACACACACACACACACACACATTAGCAATTTGCCTTCATCTGTCTTTTAAAAGAAAATATCTAAGTTCTAATGTTCTAAGTTCTAATGTATCATCTCTGCCCTTTTGGGAAATTAAGAAATAATAATTTTACCAATAATAACACCAATCTTTCCTGTCCAACACTAGCTAATGGGCAAATAAATTTTGTTCTAGATATTGGGAGCTCTGTGTTTACCTGTGCAAAACTTTTAGAGCACAATGAGAGGGAAATTAAGTTGCAAATAAAGGTGCTGTGAAAAATACCTTATTAACCACTGATAAACATTGATTTTTTTCTCCTTACCCTCAAAGTTATGTAGACTGTTCCTTTTATTTTTCTTTCTTTTTGTGGCCCTGGAGTTTATGCTCAAGGTTTCATACTTGGCTAGACAAGTGCTCTGCCCCTCGAGTCATACTTCTAGCCCTTCTTGCTTTGGGTATTTTTGAGATAGGGTCCACACTTTATGCTCAGGTTGGTCTTGACTGTTATCCTCCTGATCTCCACCCTATGGGTTATAATCCTATAATCCTATAATGCCTATAATCCTAGGCATAAGCAAGTGTGCCTAGCTCAGAACTCCTTTTAAGTAATTATATCAGCTCTCCTTTGGAACTTTTATATAAGAAGGACAAGCAGTAATAATTTGCATAGCCTTAAAGGTAACAAGTCTGATCTGTTTGCTTATCTGAAAGTTTCTGCCCTTTGGAGCCAAGAAATGTATTTTTTTATTATAATGTGGGCAATATTTTCTCAGGAGAGTTGACCATAAGAGTCTCACTTGAGCGATCCTATGATAACATGTCTTTCATAGTATAACAGTCACTAAATCAAAAGGGACATATGACTGCCTTACCTGTTATCACATCCCAGACTTGGAATCAAGGGGACTTACCAGGGGGGCCTCGGGGGCCCACGCGGCCAGGGGGCCCTGGAGGTCCTGGGGGGCCTGGGACTGGGAGTGAAACACTGGGTTCTCCCTTAGGACCTGAAGAACATTTGTCACAGTGAGGTTGGGTGCATATTGAAGGCTGTCATGGATGATAGGGATGTGTATACATTTATACACACCCTAAAGGAAATCAAAATAATAATTTCTGCCTCCACAGAACTCAAAAATTGCTAAAGTATGACCAGCCCATGAAAACATTCTTATTCAATCAACAGATGCTTGTAAGACTCTGCTATTGTCTAGGAAATATTTTTCATGAGTAGTCCACAAACCTGTTGAATGGCGTCCTTTTACAAAAAGTTGATAATATGGTATTACGTTGGTGAATCCTGGGAATATTTACTTACTGAGGAACTAGGTTGACTTTTTGGTTTCTCTTCCTTTTCTTTTTTTTTCTCTTCTCTTTTCTTCCTTTTTTTGGAAGTACTGGAGATTGAACTCAGGGCCTTGCACTTACCAGCAGGTGTTATACTGCTTGAGCCGTCCTCTTAGCTCTCCTCTTTGATTTTGCTTTAGTTATTTTTCAGCTTCTTTCAGACATGTTTTGGCTGGGGCCAGCCTCTAACTACCATGTAATTCTCTCCACCTCTTAGGCAGATGGACCCACAAGTGTGTTCTATACTGTCCAACTTGTTTTGTTGAGATAGGGTCTTGTTAACATTTTGTCCTGACTGGCCTGACAGGTATGATCCTCCTAATTTCCACCTCCCAAGTAGCTGAGATTACAGGCATTCACCACCCACATATCCTGTTTCTGAGACAAGGTCTTCAAATCTAAGGCTGGCTGATCCTGCGGCTTCTACTTCCCAAGTGCTAGGACTGCAGGCATGAATCACTGTGTTTTAATGTAGCAGGAAAATAGTATTATTTTTTTTTCAGTCATTTGAAAGTGTAAAACCATTCTTAGTTTGTGAACCACCCAAAGACCGATGATGGGTTGGATTTGGTCTATGGGCTTGCTAATGCCTGGATTAGAACAACAGCATCCAACCCCCCCCCCCCCACAAATAATAGTCTCCATTAAAATAATAAAGAGTGATAAATACACACACAGAGTACACTTTATAAATGTGTGGACAGAAATGATGTATTCAATGAGTACAGACATGTGTGTGAATACTGGGGTAGATACCCAAAACACTTGCTACAAATGGAGACATTATAAGATGATTTGAATGCCATTAAGGTGGCATGGCCGTAATCACAGCATTCAGCTGAATGAGGCAAGATAATTGTGAGTTTGAGGCCAGCCTGGGCTACTAAGACTGTGTCTTAAGGAAGACAAACAACTGGAAATGGTGGCTCAAGCCCAGAATTTTAAGCTACTTGGGAAGTGGAGTTTGAAGAGTTGAGGTTCGAGGACATCCCAGACTAAGAGAACACAAAAGAAAGAAAAAAAGCATTTACAAGACTAACTTGACTAGAGTAGAGCCAACCCCCAAATGGGCTGGTGGAGTGGTTCAAGAGACAGAGTGCTTGCTAGCAAACAAACATTAACAGAAAGACCGAAAGACACAGAAAAGAAACAAAAGAAAAACAAATACAAGGAGTAACCAGGACCACAGTAGTAGTATGTGTTTAGAACTCTTGGTACCATATGGTACTCATCAGCCACAACACAGAATGCAGAACTGTGTCTTCAGCCCCTGGGGATTCCAGGAGGTAAGAACTTGAAACTGTTACCAGACAACTTTTTTCTTCATTGGTCTCCAGTAGTTTGAGGTTTTGTTTGTAACCTGCTTATTGAGTTTCAAATTAAACAAAACAAATGTGCCCTAACATTGTTGGGCCTTGAGGCCTAGAAAAAGCTGCTATGTATGACCTGTTGCTTGGTTTATTTTTCTCCTCATTGACTGCTACTCCACCCTTAGGAGCGATTCATTTAATAAACATCAGTAATGGATACAAATGGTCCTAGGAAATTTCAGCAAAATTACCAAGTAATCAGGGAACATGGATTTTCTTTTCCCGAGTCTGAGTCTGGATTCTACATGTTAGAAACAAATTTACATATACATATACATAGTATATATGTAATATATAATATATATTCATTTGCCTTGAAGAAGCTTCTTTAGTTCTGAGAACCATCAACCCATTCCTTAGGAAAACAGGACTGGAAAGAAAACTAACCAACCGGCTTTTCCAGGCAGTCCTGGGGCTCCAGGAAGTCCTTGGGTGCCCTTTGGACCTGGCTCTCCCTGGGGTCCACAGCCAGGTGGTCCTGCTGGTCCTTCAGGTCCTGGAGGCCCAGGGGACCCAGGATTCCCTGGAGGACCGCGGTCCCCCTTCTCTCCACTCAGGGCCTGTGACAATAGAAGGTATTTGTGTTGTGCTTCATTCTCATGTCTCCTTACCACAAATTAATTAATCACACCCCACATGTAAATACCAGCTTGAAGTAAGAAGCATTTGATGGGAACTAATATTAAAATAAGAGTGGGTTTTCTACAATATTGGAATATTATATGAGCTTGAAACAATCTTGAGTGCCACTTGAATATCTTAATGATCTACCACTGAGCCACCTTCCCAGCCCTAACTTGAGTTATTTTAAATGACAGAACACTGGCTCTGGGGCTGGGGGTGTAACTCAGTGGTAGAGCACTTGCCTAGTCTGAGCAAGTCCCTGGGCTCTAGCTCTAGTGCAACAAAACAAAACAAAACAACAAACAAAAACCACTATCTCTCTTTGTTTACTACCATATTCTTGAATGATCGGCTTTCCATACATTTTTCACTTAAAATAATGAACACTTCCCCAGAAATACTTACTAAAATTTTCTCCTATTAGTCATTTTCTAAACTTCTTTATACTTCATTGATATAAATACAAACATATAATTTGTATACAAGACAGAGTATTATCAAGGTAGAACTTTAATGCACGCGTGCATGCACACAATTCTAGGTTTTGAGCACAAGGTTTGGGAGCTGTCCCTGATCTCTTTTGCTCAAGGCTAGTGCTCTATCACCTGAGTGACAGCTCCACTTCTGGCTTTTATGTTTGTTTGTTTTTTGCTGGTTTATTGGAAGTAAAAGTCTCTTGGAATTTCCTGCCAGGGCTGGCTTTGATCTGCAATCCTCAAATCTCAGTCTCCTGAGTTAGCTAGTATTACAGGGGAGAGCCACCAGCACTGAGCTGCCAACCACTTTTGGGGAGTAAATCAGCTTATATCTTAACTATGGATTTCTTAGCCGTAGGGTGGATAACTTGTGAAAAACTGCTAAATACCAACCGGGTCGCCCTTAGGTCCTGGTGATCCTTTTAATCCTGGAGATCCAGGAATTCCATCCGAGCCCTTTCTTCCTGGTGGTCCTCTGGGCCCAGGCTCCCCTGGTATGCCCATTTGCCCCTGGGGCTGAGGTGTTTCACCTTTTTCTCCTTTAAGTCCTGGAGCACCCAGGGCACCTGGAAATCCCTAGGGTGGTACAAAAATGCATTTGCCCTGTACTTTGATAGTTGCCTTTGTGTTCATCTTAAAAACAGTGTCAACCAAAACTTTTCAATTTTAATGAACACGGACTTTTTTTTAACATACATTTTCTTTGCTTCCCAAATATAATTTCAAGCTTTCTGTTTGTTTTACGTTGTTGTGAACCGCTCAAAATGTAAAAATATTCTGTTAGGCCCTATAATTCAGTATAATACAGACAATAATACAACTCAACACAATGAAACAGAATAATTCAGTATGATACAACAATAATCATTTCAATTAGATTTGAGTGCTGGCAAATGTGAACATGCATCTCTGAATAACAATTTAAATCTACAAGTAATTCTTTTACATCAATATAATTAATTAATGCTATATATAATTGTTCACGATTGATCATTGTAACTGCCTTGTTGAAATATAATTTACATGCTATTGAATGTATCCTTTGTAAACATAAAACTCAATGACATTTAGTAAACTTACGAAATTATTATAAAAAGCATTAAAATGTTTCCAACTCGTTCCTGTAATCCCCCTAAACCATCTGCAGTTAATCCCTGGGCCTGTCTTCAGGGAACTCATGCAGCAACTGATCTGCTGTCTATCTCTGATACTATTGAACTTTATTTATAAATCCATTCATTCATGCATTCATTCATTCCAAAAGTGTCTTCTCTTATCAATTAAAAAGTACCTAGAATCTGCTACACAAATGGATAACCTATGTGTTATGTACCCATAGGTCCAGCATGTTCCATTTTTCCAAATTGAAATGATAACTTGAATGATCCTGAAATCTTACCGGAAATCCTGGGGGACCTGCACTCCCTGGGGACCCTGGGCTTCCTTTAGCACCAGCCGGACCTTGTCCTCCTGAAAAATAATGCATTAGTAACTATGATTCCCCAAGTCTATGTGGCCAGCAGCACTCAAGGTATGAAGAAATTAGGGCATTTTTTTTTAAAAGGAGGACAGAATGACCACTTCTATTGTAAAATATACAATGCAATAAGAGAAGAAAGGGAAAAAAAACAAACAACAAATGTGAGGATGAAGGGAAATTCACATGTCCGGCATATGTGTTAGTGGGAGTGTAAATTAATGCATTCTATAAGTGTGTAAGTCAGAATGGAGGTTCCTCAAAAAAAACTAAAAATAGAACCATCATTTGATCCTGGTGCACCACACTTGGGCATCTACCTAAAGCCGTGTAAATTGGCATACATTAGAAATACTTGCATACACGTGATTATTCTGGCACTACTCAAAATAGTCAAGCTATAGAATCACCAACAAATGAAAAGATAATGAAAGTGTGGTATGCATATACCGTGGAATGCTAATCGGCCAAGAAAAATGAAATCCTGCCATTTGTAGGAGGAAGAATACAAGTAGAGATCTTCATGTTAAGTGAAATAAGCCAGACTCAGACATAAGTCATCCGTTTGTGGGGCAAACTAGGTTCTCTAGCAATCTAATGCCTTTAGCAAATTTCCCAGGGTGTATGCCTTACAAAAACACACATAGGCACACATTTTGGACATACCTGGGATGCCTTTGAGACCATCAAACCCTGGCAATCCTGGAAGACCAGGGGGCCCTGGGATATAAGAACACTGTGTGCACACAAGGCCTGCTTCTCCTACAACAGGAGAGAGACATTGCATTAGTGATAACTTACACCAACTCTACAGCAGGACTCATTATCTATGTGTTCAGTGATCTATTGCACAAAGACATTTTTTTAATGTAGTAAAAAATTGTATAGGACACTGTACACCTTAATTAAGGTGTATTGTATCTGCTTACTTTTTTTTTGTTCTGACCTTTACAGTTCTTCTGAGAAGAAATTCTAAGAATCTAGCACAAAACAGCTACTATTTCTAATCTTTCTCCTTGCATACAGGATAAAACTCACCTTCTAGGGATAGTCAACAATGCAGAGTGCTGAACAACAAATGAATGGTTTTAGCTAATTCTTTGGTAACAAAGCCATCCCTGATAAGCTGCTGTTTGGGCTCACAGCGGTCTCAGTGGGAGAAGATCATTGGCTCTGATGATGGGATTCTTTAACACTACAGACCGAACAAACCTTTGGGGCCATCGACTCCTGGGATGCCAGGGGACCCCGGATGGCCTGGCGGTCCACGGTCACCAGGTGGACCTTTGCGAAAAATGACATCACCTATAAAAAGATATACAGGTAATTCTTCAGTGGTGTTCATATCAGTTAGCAATGTGTAAGTGCTATATACATTTCCCTCCTTTTGGTATAGGAAGATGAATCTTTAGAAATGTATTGTCTACAATGGAAAGTTCTGATGGATGTTAGCCAGCCCTTCTGTTTGCATCACATAGCTGCATTTAATTTTATCTATTTTGAGGCAGTATCCCAGGCTGGCCTCCTACCCCAAATCCTCGTGCCTCAGCTTCCTGAGTTTTGGAATTGTATTATAGCTGTGTACCACCATGTCTGTCTTCAAATGTACTTTTTTTTTTGATACTGAGGTTGTACGTCATTTTTGTCACAAAATTAACCCATGGTATCTTATTTCCTGTCATTCCAAGACTATTCTGTTACCATGTTCAAGCAAAGGGTCAAAATCTCATTGTGCACATCTATCTTGATACATTTTATCTCCCCATGCTTATGAGATGCTAAATAGATATTGACTGAACAATGGGTTCTGACACAGGTCGTTGGTTTTCTCCCATAACATACTTTGCTATCCTCAAGACAGTTATTAAGGAAGCTGTTCACTGTCTTTCACAACTACTAGGATGTGCTGGATAGCCCACTCTCTAAAAATGGGACAGCACATTTTCTGAACTAAGTTTTGGTCTTGTATATCACAAGTAGGTTAAAGGCAGTGAAACAGCCTGTTAATAAATAATAGCTGTAACCTCCCCAAATTCAGAACAAGTTAATAAAGAAAAGATTTAATTTAGTTGGAACATGATACGTATGTGTCATATTATGTTTCCTTGACTACAAAAGAAATGTTTGTTTTAGTGAACTTGTCTTTTAATGAACTTGTCTTTGAATGGCTGGGGTATACAGTTCAGTGATAGAAGATTTATCTAGAATAAAAAAGGCCATGGGGCTCCAACCTGAGCTACACACACACACATACACACCACTACCATTACCACCATCACTACTGACAACGAGCCCAACAACAGTAACAATAACAGAACAAAACCCATACTTGGCTAATCATCTCTAAAGAGTACTGAGAGCAGTTTAATTCTTAATGTAAATTTAGATATAAACTCATCCACTTATATGATTGCATGTACTTAACACATCTTCGTAACCATTTCACATTGAATTCAACAGTGAAGCCTACAATGTTGCAGCTCTCATAGAAAATAACGGGCTTGAAACAGGAAATCAGACCCAGTCTCTGACCTCTGAGAGCTTTGACTATGTGTGGGAGGAAGTGATATGTACAGGCGATGGGAAACATTCTAGAGCCAGGGATGAGCCCAGGTGCTGTGAAAGCCTTCTGCAGGAACTGAATTTGAAATCTGGAAGCCAAAGGACAGACAGCTGTCACTTGGGAAAGGGAAGGTGGGACACAGGCTCTAGACAGAGAGCATATAGTAGGTGCAGTCTCCTAGGTAAAGGAACACTGCAGCTCTGGGGTACAGATACCAGCCTTAAGCCTTTACTTGCTACACATGCTCCACATATTAGCCTGGCTCTCTGTAAGAAGCCAGAATTAAATCTACTTCCAGAGAGAGACCCAGAAGGCTTGAAAGTGTTGCATTTTTTGACATGTAGGAAAGAAATTCAGTTTTGCTTTGTTTTTCACATGGTCCGCACCACAACTTGTCAGATTTGTTCCTGGATATCTGTTTTCACTAGTGGGGTCGTTTCTCAAAATTAATATTGTGCTAAAGGACTCCACCCCCCACTAACCAGATAGTAATCGATACTAAGAGTTTTTCTTTTGGATTTTCTAGGCTTATAAACACATTTCCCACACATAGCAAATATTTCTTCCTCTTTGAAAATCGATCCACCAACAAGTCTCTTTGGAAGATGGAATGAAACACAGGATCTCAGAGCCTTCCAGGAAAGGCAAGTAAGATACCAGAGTGATTTAGATCTTCTCAAGGACTGGTTGTAACTGAGTCAACACTACATACTAAACTAAGCAGGAAAAGGAAAAGGCAAGGAGTCTCTGTGAGAACCTCGGAGTGAGCACTCAGATCCTTCAGAGCATGTACAGCTATGGCCTCCTGCCCCGAGACCTTCTTCTGTCAAGATCTGGGATGCGCTAGTGACCAGGCAAACACATTTGGAAGTGTGGATGTGTGTGTGTTGGGGACAAGGGTTGTGGTTAGTTCTGTCCTGTGGGACAAGTCTTTGTTTCTTGGGAAAATAGTTGCTGGTAGATAAATTCCTGTCTCTCTCTTTCCCAGGATAGATTTTCCTGGGACACGTTCTTAAAGATGGGCTGTAGAAGCTGGTATGTGGCCAAGGCCAACTTGATATCCACCTGCCCTTCCCCATGACTCTCCCCTTGTCCACGCTGCCTTCCTGCTCTGCCTTCTGCCAGGGTGGCATTTGCAAAGTCATCATTCCACCCCAGTTCTTTCCCCAGAGAGTTCTAGAATGAAAGATCACTGGAAAGATACCTCAGCAAAACCCACACAGACGGATGACCAGCATGAGTTGTTTATTTCCCCTCATTTCCACACATCAGTCACCGGGTGTTGTTATGTACGCTTACCTGGAGGTCCTGGAGGTCCTGGTGATCCTGGGGGCCCTGGTGTCCCAGGACAGCCTGGAGACCCGGGAAGCCCCACCATGTCCTTTCCCGGGGCTCCTCTCTTCCCTTTACTTCCTTTTAAGCCTGGCCATCCAGGGGCTCCACTGGGGCCAGGCTTTGATGATCCTTGGAAATAATAATCAGTGTGGTATGTTAAACTCTCTCCTGATAAATATGTATTCATTTTCCAGTTGAAAGCAAACATCCAATGCCTATTTACAGGAGTGACACAATTGAAAGACATACATAAAATATACAAAATAGAACATGAAAATCCCTTTCCCCCCTTCTTTTGCAACCTTGTTAAATTAGATTGCAGTGAAACAAAGTGTGAAACATTCCATTCCCAGAAGATGTATCATTACAAAGCACTGACACAGAGGTTGGGATACATTATAAACTTAAAAAAAATTATTACAGGGGCTGGGAAGGTGGCTCAGTGGTAGAGCGCTTGCCTTGCATGCAGGAGGCCCTGGGTTCGGTTCCTCAGCACCACATAAGCAAAAAAGAAAAAAGCCAGAAGTGGCACTGTGGATCAAGTGGTAGAGTGCTAGCCTTGAGGTGAAGAGCTGAGGGACAGCGCCCAGGCCCAGAGTTCAGGCCCCATGACCGGACCCCCCAAAAAAATTATTACAGAGGTGATGTACAGAGGGATTACAATGACATGAGTCAGGCAATGAGGCCATTTCCTTTCTTACAGTGTCTTCTTCCTTCCCTCTCTCCCAGTCCCTCCCTCCTGTCTCCGCCCATGAGTTGTATAGTTCACTTTCATCAGTGTCCAGTGAGCTTTACTGCTGCACTTTTCCACTTTCCTTCCCTTGAGTGCTCCCCCTAACCCTTCTGAAGATATACACTTGAATACACCATGCATAAGGAAAAGAAGAATCATAAAAAAGAATCATAAAACAATAAAAAAATCAAAAATTAAAAATTAAAAAGAGAGCTCCTTTGTTTGCATATCTTAGAGTTTATTTATATATATTATTTTATACAACTATGAAGAGGCACTTGGGCATCACACCTTGTGTTTCTCCCCTAAAAATATCCTCTTTTAGTCTCACTGTGTGTGAATATCTTGAATCCTGTATAATTTGTCTTGTTCCAGTGTATTTTAGACCTAATTTATGCATATCAGAGGGAACATGCACTGTTTGTCTTTTTGAGATTGGCTTACTTCATTTAACATGATTTGTTCTAGTTCCATCCATTTCCCTGTGAATGACATTATTTTATTCTTGCTAATTTTATTCTTTCGAATGGATATATAAAGTTTCATTGTGTATAGGTACCCACAATTTTTTGGATCCACTCTTCTATTGTGGGGCATCTGGGCTGTTTCTATATCTTGGATATTGTGAATAGTGCAGCAATGAACATGGATGTACAGGTGTCTTTATCATATCCTGGCTCATGATGTTCTGGGTAGGTGCCCAGGAGTGGTATTGTCAGGTTGTAGGGAAGATCTGTGTTTAGTTTTTTGAGGACCTGCTGTCCAGAATAGTTATACTAGTTTACGTTCCCACCATCAGTGCAGTAGGGGTCCCTGCCAATGTTTGTTGTTGTTTTAATTCACAATGTTGGCCAATCTAACTAGGGTGAGATGGACTCTTGGAATTGTTTTGATTTGCATTTTCTTTATGGCCAAGGGTGATGAGTGATGAGCATTTCCTCATGTGTTTCTTTGCTATTCTTTTTTTTTTTTTTTTTTGGGTCCGGTAGTGGGGCCTGAACTCTGGGCCTGGGCGCTGTCCCTCAGCTCTTTAGCTCAAGGCTAGCGCTCTACCACTTGAGCCACAGCGCCACCTCCGGCTTTTTTTCTTTTTGCTGTGTGGTGCTAAGGAATCGAACCCAGGGCCTCAGGCACTCAAGGCAAGCACTCTACCACTGAGACATCTTCCCAGCCCATTCTTTGCTATTCTTATCTATTCTGAGAAGTCTCTCCTTAGCAATCTTGACCATTTAGTGATTGGTTTATTAGGTTTGGGAGGGATTAGGTTTCTTGAACTTCTTATATATTGGATATTAGGCCTATGTCTGATGAATTGCTAGTAAAGGTCTCCCATTCTGTTGATTGTCTTTCTAGTTTCATAAATATGTCCTTAGCTGTACAGAAACTTTTTATTCTGATGTAGTCCCACTGGTGAAGACTCCTTATATATGATATTAGGCCTGTGTCTGATGAATTGTTGGTAAAGATCTCCAATTCTGTCGATTGTCTTTCTATTTTAATAACTATGTCCTTAGCTGTGCAGAAACTTTTTTATTTTGATGTAGACCCACTGGTCAAGTCTCTCTCTTATCTGTTGTGCCCATTGGACTCTTTTCAAGGAGTTTCCACTTACACCTACAAGTTCTAGTGTTTCTCCTACTCTCTCTTGCAGTAATTTCAAAGTTTCAGGTCTGACGTTGAAGTCTGATCAACTTTGACTTGATATTAGTGCATGGTGATAAATAGGGATCCACTTTTAGTTTTTGCATATGGATGCCAAGTCTTCTCAACACCAACTATTAAAGAGGCTATCCTTATGTATGTCTTTGGTTCTCTTATCAAGTATCATATAACTGTAAATGTATGGTTCTGTTTCTGGGTTTTCTAATCTGTTCCACTGATCTTCAGGTCTATTTTTTGTGCCAATACCAAGCTGTTTTTGTTTACAGCTCTGTAGTAGGGCTTGAGGTCTGGTATTGTGATAGCACCACGTGTTTTTTGTTTTTTGTTTTTTTTTGCTTATAATTGCTTTGCCTTTTCTAGATCTTTTGCTATTCCATATGAATTTTTGGATTGTTTTCTCTAAGTAAAGAATGTCATTGGGATTTTGATGGGGATTGCATTGAATTTGTGTATCATTTTTGTTAGTCTGGACATTTTCACAATATTGATTTTATCTACAATCTACTTGGTCATAATATATGATTTATTGATATGTTTCTGGTGGCTAGTATTTTATTGAAGAGCTTTGTGTCTGTGTTCATCAGAGAAAGTGATTTGTAGTTCTCTTTTATTGTTAGATTCTTACCTGGTTTCAGGATAAGTATGATATTGGCTTCATAGCATAAGTTTGGAATTGGCCCTTCTGTTTCTATCCCGTGGAAAAGTTTGAGGAGTATTGGTATAGTTCATCTTTAAAGGTCTTATAAAATTCAGCTGTGAATCTGTCTGGGCCTGGGCTTTTCCTTGCTGGAAGACTTTTGATTACTTCCTCAATCTTGTTGTGTATTATTGGTCTGGTTAAATGGCTTATATCTTCTTGGTTCAGTTTAGGCAATTTGTATGTCTCTAAAAATTTGTCCATTTCTGCTAGTTTTTCCTTCTTTTTTGAGTATAGGTTTTGAAAGTAATCCTTTACAATAATTTGGATTTCTTGGATTTTTTTGTAATGTTTCCTGTGGTTTTGAATGTCATCTCTTCTTTTCTTTGTCAGTCTCACTGGTGGTCTGTCAATTTTATTGATTTCTTTTTCAAAGAACTAGCTTTTTGTTTCATTGACTAATATATAATTTTTAAGGTCTCTATTTTTATCAATTTCTGCTCTAATCTTTGCTCTCTCTCTCTCTCTCTCTGTCTAGTAGTTTGGGGTTTGGTTTGTTTTTCTAGCAGTTTCAGTTGCATCATGAGGTTATTTATTTGAGCTGTTTCTGTTTTATTTATGTGTGCACTTAGAGCTATAAACTTTCCTCTCAGCACTGCTTTTGTTGTATCCCAGAGGTTCCATTTTGATGTGTTTTCATTTTCATTGAACTGTAAGAACTTTCTAATTTTCTCCTTTATTTCTTCTGTGACCCGTGTGTTATTCAGTAGTGTTTTATTCAGTCTCCATATGCTTGAGTGATTTCTGCAATATGTTTTATTGTTGAGAAGTAGTTTGTTTCCATTGTTTCCATAGGATGCAAGGAGTTATCCCAATCATCTTGTATTTGCTTAGGTTCTTTGTGTGTCCTATGATACCATCACTTTTGGAGACTGTTCCATGGGATATTGAGAAGAATGTGAATTGGATCCTTGTTGGATGGAATTCTCATAGATATCTGTTAAGTCCATTTGGGTTATAGTTCATTTAATTCAGAGGCTTCTTTGCTTATCTTTTGTTTTGTTGACCTGCCTTTTAGGGAGAGTGGAGTTATCATGCTCTGTAAGTTCAAAAGTGTTTGTTTGATATATTTAGGTGCTTTGTTGTTTGGTGCATAAATACTGACCACTGTGATTTCCTCTTTGTGGATCATTCCTTTTATGACTATGTAATAACTTTCCTTATCTTTTTGTACTGATTTTAATGAAAAATTTATATTACCAGTTACCAATATGGCTACTTCTGTCTTATTACAGGCTGCATTTGCATGAAAGATCTTTTCCATTCCTTCACTTCTTTGACTGTTGTGATATAAGTCTCTTTGAGGCAACAATGGTTGGATCTTGGTTTTTGATCCAATCTGCTGCTCTACTTCTTTTGGGTGGGGAATTTAGTCTGATTGTGTTTAAGGTTATTATGGAGAGATAAGTCATGTTTCCTGCCATTTTCTTGATTTCCTGTATTTTGTTTCTTTCTTCTTCCTGTACTTACTAAACTAGTCTTCTAGTGATTTCTATCTCATGTGCTTCCTTGACTTTGGGTTAGTGTTCATGACTTCCTTTAATTTTTCTTTGTCATGGAAGGTTTTAGTTTCATTGTCAGTTGTGAATGATAGCTTCACTGGATGCACCAGTTTGAGTTGGCAGTTGAGACTTTTTATTTATGAGAACTCTTGAGAAAAATATTCCATATATGCCATTTGTCCCAGATGAGAAAGAAAGTTGCAATTGGACTTTATTCCTGCTAATTGTGTTAGGAATCAACAGAAGTGAGGAAGGTATTTCCTGGGAGAAACATGAGCCAAGTGGGATAAAACCTGCCTTAATCCTAAATCTGAAGGGATGTGGGATAACATAGTCGCAAATCTGCTTTGTCAACAGAAGCATTACCACCAAAAGACCGAGTTAAGAGCAAGTGTAATAGCTTGTCATGTCTTTTAATATTGTAAGATGAAAACTATGCTCAGTGACAGGACTCCCCTACAGTGGCTTACAAGTCTTTATTCCTTTCTGTTGGTTTAGTTTCCTTTCAAAAGAATGTGGTCGTATCATAATTAATGTGTCCGGATACACTCATTCCTGATCTTATTCTTCCTCTCTCAAAATAGTAAACATTTAAGTAACTCACACATATGAATTAAAAACCACAAGGAATATATATATCTAGGTTTCCTTATGGAACCAAATGATACATAATAAAGATAGTCATTTTAAACAACCTAATTGCTGTAGTATCATTAATTTCTATCTGTGTGCCTCTTCAAGAATTCAGGGTTTATGCTCCAAAGTTACAGTGATAATTTCCTGTGAAAAGTCCCTTACATTTAGTTAAAAACACTGAGAATTTAAGAAAGAGCATTTCTTTATCAATTTGGGCCAACCTCTGCTTCCTTTTCTACTGTAGGTTATAAAGCACAACGAAGAAGGTATGCTGTTTACCTCAATTAATGGAATATTTGTTTTACATAACCCAAGCAAGCTTGAAAGAGTTGTGAGAGAATAAGGGAAAGGGTAACGTGCTGGACACGAAGAGGTAACAATGCTGTGCTCACTGCCTCACTCATGTAACCGTAAACCCTCTATTCATCTTTACAGTCAAATAAAATTTTAAAAAAGAAGAGTTACGAATTTCCTTTAAAAACTGTCTTCAAGTAGTTCTACCAAGTGGTTTCAATTCGACATGTCAATTTATATGTATAATGCATCTTGATCAATGTCAGCCCTTGCATTACTTCCCCCCATCAATCATTTCTATTTGTACCCAGATAAACATGGACATACCAGGACTTCCAGGAACTCCAGGGGGGCCACTGGGACCTGGGAATACATAACAATAATTAATTGCTTACAGAGAGATAACATCGATTTATAGTAACAGAGGCAACAGTTTATATCTAGATTTTTATATCTAACTATATATGTGCTGTATATGTCATCTATATGGGCCATTTATATTTTTGTAAGCTAAAAATAAACAATGAGAAGTACAAGTTGTCATGTCGAAAACAAACTTTACAACTTTGGTGGGGGGGGGAGGATTGGGTGGGTGGGGAGGCTGGGAAGGGATGTGAAGGGTAAACCAAGGAGGAGGCTACAATGCTTGATAAGAAATGTACTCACTATCTTGCCCATGTAATTGTAACCCCTCTGTACAGTATGTTCACAATAAAAAAAATAGGATTAAGCAAAAAAAAAAATCTATCTTTGTCTGCCATTTAAATATATTGGGTTTTTTACTCCTTAAAATTTTCCTTTGAAAATCTAATAAATCTTATTTCTACTCATAACTTGTCTTAGACCAATGATTGTCTTTGGTTGGTTGGTATTTGTTGGCAGTACTGCATTCTAACCACTGAGTCATGTTTCCATCCCTATTTTTCTGCTCGTGGTTTTTAAGATACTGTCTTGCTTCCTGCAGGGTTGCATGCCTGGGCAGGATCCACCCACATCAGGCTTCTTGGTAGCTAGATAAATGTGTATACCACCTATCCAGCTCTTCATTGAGGAAGTGTCTTGAGAACATTTCTTCCTGGGATGACCTCAAATCAAGATTCAACAATCTCAGCATCCTATGTACTTAGGGTTACACAGGCAAGCCACTGGTACCAGCTGCTTGGTTGAGCTTTTAAGAAAGGATTTCATTGTATAACCCTGATTGGTCTTGAACTTACTGTCCTCTTGAGAGGATATCCTCTCTCCACCTGTAGATATTACGGATATGTACCACCAAGTCTGGGTTTCCCTCCCTCTTTTTCTCTCATTCTTTCTTCCCCTCTTTTTCTTTTTCTCTTTCTCCTCCCTCTCTCTCTCTTTCATTTCTTTCTTTCCTTTCCCTCCCTCCCTCCCTCCCTTCCTCCCTCTCTTCTTCTTTCTTTCTTTCTTCCTTTCTTCTTTCTTTCTTTCTTTCTTCCTTTCTTCTTTCTTTCTTTCTTTCTCTCTTTCTTTCTTCTTTCTTTCTTTCTTTCTTTCTTTCTTTCTTTCTTTCTTTCTTTCTTTCTTTCTTTCTTTCTTTCTTTCTTTCTTTCTTTCTTTCTTTCTTTCTTTCTTTCTTTCTTTCTTTCTTTCTTTCTTTCCACACCTCCCTCTCTCTTTCTGGAACTTAGGGCCTTGCCCATAGTGCTCTACCACTGAGCTCCATTCTCATCCCTTTAGATCAGTGATTCTTAATCCTGGCTGTGCATTAGAAGAATTTAGGAATTGTTACAGTCTACCAGTGTTCAGGACATTCCTCCAGAAAAATAAAACCATAATCTCAAACATGGAACCTTACTGAGGCCATTTGTGAGAATTTCCCATAAGTCAGGTATGAAACTTACTGCCTAAGAATGTTTAGATCTATAAACAATGATGACATATGTGTACAGTGCTTGGACATATCAGTTCCAGAAGTGAGGAGAATAGGGCTTCCACTCTACAATCATAATTATTAGTGTGGAAACACTCAATTTATATCTTCTCAGGGCCTCTGTTTTCTCTTTTGTAATCCTGCTAAGATTGCTTATTTCTTGTGATCTTGTTCTCTGTCCAGAGTAGTGTCTTCTTACTAACTTGAATGTCATCCTTTTATATGCAGAAATAATTTAATCAGTGTCTATGCTATGCCACTTACAAAATTTTAGTATAAAACTATGAAAATGAGGCGATGGCAAAATACACCACCACTAATCAAACATAGGAGACTTATCTTTCCTCTCTCTACTCTGACAGTCCTAAAATTACAAGCACATGGTATCAATTACCTTAAAATAAAGACACAACAGTGATCATCAAAGGCTTCAGGAAGAAATTATCCTCACCTGGTAGGCCACGAACTCCTTTGGGCCCTGGGGGCCCTGGAATTCCTGCATCTCCCTTTTGCCAGTAAGTGTCATAATATTCTGTCTTAAAGGAGAAGGAAATGAATAAAGAAGAAGACTATCCCTTGTTCACCAAGTACAATTACTTCAATTTCTTCATTTTGTCCAAAACAAGCAATTTACTTAGTTTCTTGAATCTATAGATTTATACATTATCAGGAAGGTGGTAGACATGGATAAATTTAAAGACAAAGCTGATATTACTGAAATCATCATATATTTCATAGGCTTTAAACTGGAATTTTATAATTTTATAATACAGCCCAGTTTACATATGAGTATGTACACATTGACACTTATAGATATCTCTGTTTGCATGCTCATGTATATAGAAAAGTTAAAAGTTTGTGAAACAGCTTTATGAAATGTGAACAACTCTGATATTTTAATTCCATTCTATTTGGCTGTTTTCAAATACTGATCTTGAGGGACTAAATTTAATTCAAAATACAGTGAATGCCATTTTTTATAACTTAGGGATTCTATTGGCCTAGAAGAATTAAGGGTTATTGCTTCTGTGATGCTCAGTGGATCTATAACTGGTTTTAACCATTTACTTTCTGAGCAGAATTTCTCTTCAATTTATAAAGGACTGCAAAACAGGGTTGAATTAGGATTGAATGTAAGAATACATAGTAAGCTAGGAATGCTAAGAATTCCTCTACAGTAAAATGTAAATAAATTTTGCATAGAAGTCAAAGCACTCTCTCTCTCTCTCTCTCTCTCTCTCTCTCTCTCTCTGTCTGTCTGTCTTTCTGTATCTATCGTCTATCGATTTTTGTGCTAGTCCTAGGTCTTGAACTCTGAGCTTCTTTTCCTGAAGACTAATACTCTACCACTCGCGTCACAGCTCCACTTCCAGCTTTTTTTGGTAGTTTATTGAAGATTAGAGTCTCATGGACTTTCCTAGCTGGGCTAGTATTATGAAATGTACTTCCAGTTCAAAGCCAGCTGGGCTGGCTTTGAACCTTGATCCTTAGGTCTCAGCTTCCTGAGTGCCTAGAAGTACAGGTGTGAGCCACAGACACCTAACTCAGTGCATTTATTTTGGATGACACTGGTGCAGATGAAATTATGAAAATTTTGCTTTTTTTTGTTTGACTGGTTATATTTTTGAGACAGAGTCTCACTATGTAACCTAAGTTAGCCTTAAATTACAGAACCACATCTCCATGCTTGCCTTTATTTTTTTTAAGACTTTGTTTTGTTTTCCATATGATGCATGGGCTAATTATTTTGCCGATTTGTAAAAAGATGAGGAATCAAGAGCCTTGTGGTTAATCATTGTATATAAACACACATCAAAAAATCTATAATGGCAGGTGTGCACTTACCAGGTATTGGGCTCTGAATAGCTCATTTAATCTTCCTGATAACTCCCTAAAGCTTTTTGAAATTATCTGTAGTTCCATTACTTGGGGACCCATTATTTGGGGGACCCACCTTTATTTACTAAAATTCAGTTACTCAGCTTGGGGCTGTAAAACTGCATCTTTAACAAGATGACCCTTCTCCATGACTCTTGCCTTGTACAATTTCCAGTTTGCACAATCAGACGTAGCAGCCTTGCTTAGCACCGTGAGACTCCCTGCTGTTAGACAGGAATGGAGCAGATGCTAGGATTCAGAGACTGAGGTCCCTTCATTCTTCTCCTAGGGCCCACGGAACAGAGAATGTGGCCTGATGGCAATGGGGCATGCCGGGTGTAACTGTGCTGAGGAGGAGAGTACCATCTGCTGCCATGGAACTTGGGCTGAGATGATTGTTTTTTTACCTTGCAAGAAACCTCTGGCTGAACTTCTGCTTCCTGAAAGCTCTAGTTATAACTGGGTACAGGCATTTCTAGTTACACTTACTGGACCACGAAATCCTGGAGGGCCTGGGTCTCCTTTCCATCCCTATAGTGAAAGACAATTACACATTACAAACACATAACCCCAAGAGCCTCTGGTATATAATATGAGAATATAAATACATGCAAATATAAATGTAGATTTATTTATGTTTAAAAGCAAAATGAAAAGTTGAGCAGTAAGTTAATGCTAAAAGCAGTGTCACTGTTTGCATAGTGTACAAATGAAAGGGGCATTCTCTATAAATTATCTCCTTGGAGAACCCTTAGGAATTCATGCTGTGGATATAAGAAATGTTCAGTGTCCTCCCTATACCCAACCTCCTGTGTGTTAGGAGAACATTCTAAGATTCTATGAGAAATGATATCATTGAAGAATAAACCTGGAATCTACACACACACACACACACACACATTTATATAGATTATTTGTACATGCCTGTAACAGTTCAGAAACAAATTATGTGGAATACACTTCACAGTTAGGTCCCGAAAGGGATACAGGACTGAGATTTGGAATCAAAGATCCTCAAATGACAAAAAAATTACATTATAGGCCTTTTTCTAAAACCTTCCTCATGGGAAGCTAAACTTGTAGGGTCCTAAGTTAGCCAGCTTCAACTATATAGATCACCCTCAGTATTCTTCCCCTAGAACATCCTTCAAATGTTTACATAAAGTTTCCACATCTATTATTTCCTCTTTGCAAATATCTTAAGGTGATATCTTAGTGAAGTTTGTAATTGCATTTTTTTTTTCTTTTGGAAGGCAGGAAATGCCCAACCAACTAAAGGCTTATGCTATTAGGGAGGGACTTACCTTAAGTCCAACTTCACCCCTTAACCCAGGGAAGCCTCTGTGGCCCTTGGCTCCCTAAAGAAAAAAACAAAAGGGGTCAGATGTCATGGACCAACTGCTTTTATATGAAGCAAGAGCAGTCTGCATTTTTTTAATATTAAAAATTTATATGCCCTACAAATTGACATAATAGTTATACATCTTTATTCAGCATAAAAATTGTATAGCTCATACTGCATACTTGATTGTTGATCAGATCAGATTAATGAACATTTCTATCATTTCAATCATTTATAATTTTGGTTGAAACCATAACTAGCTGTTAAGTAATTCTACTGTGAAGCTTTTCCTCTATCTAACTATAACTTTGAATCTGTTGACCAACATTTCCTTATCCCTCCCTCCCATTACTCTTCCCCATATTTCTCTTTTCTACTTCTTTGGATTCCACTTCTAAATTGTTCATGGAGTTTTTGCGTTTTATCTGGCTTTTTTCACTTAAATGCTGATCTTGCAATTCATGCATGTTAAGTAATGTGTTCCATTACTTTTATCCATTGTGAATATATACAATTATGATTCCCAGATATAGTCTTTAAATCTATAAGCTTTTTTGTTAGTTTAAACTACTTAGGGAATCTCTTCATCTAGTAGGACCACCATTTTTCACTATACCAATAGCCTACTCAAGACTTAATTTTTTTATTTTGATCAGTCATGAGACCTGAACTCTGGGCCTGGGCACTGTCCCTCAGCTCTTCAGCTCAAGGCTAGAGCTCTACCACTTGAGCCACAGCACCACTACTGGCTTTTTCTGTTTATGTAGTACTGAGGAATTGAACCCAGGGCCTCATGCATGCAAGGAAATCACTCTACCACTGAGCCACCTTCCCAGACCTCAAGTCTTAATTTTTATTATCTTAAAATAGTCACACAAAGGCGTTTCAACTTAACATGTCCATTTATGTGTTCAATGTATCTTCTTGGTCATTCATTACTTCTATCCTTCCCTATCTATCTCCTCCTCAGCCATTTCCTCATTTCCTAGTTCCATTTTTCACATGTGTACATTGAGTATTATGGCTGCATTTGCCTACCATTCCTCTTCCATTCACCTCTTCTTCCTCCTAATACTGCCTCCCCACAAATCCCAAGTAAAGACATGTTTCAGCATCCTGCTATTCATTTTGTTAAACTGTCTATTCATTCTCCAAGTGGTTACATTATAGACTTTCACTCCTGAGTACACCATACCTCAGTCATTTTTATCCTGTACATGTCTATAACCCTGCATATGTTTATATATGCACTACTGGTAGGGACAGAAATTAATGCAACCACTGTGAAAATCAGTATGGAGTCTCCTCCAAAATTAAAAAGAAAATTAACCTAACACCACTCTTGGCTATTTATCCAAGGAATGAAAGTTAAAGATATAATGACATCATTTGCACATCCATGTTTATTGTAGCACTATTCACAATAGCCAAGTTAGGAGAAAAGTCCAGATGTCCTATAAACAATAAATGGATCAAGAAAAAAAAGGTGTGTGTGCATATACAAACAATACAGTTTTGTTTGTCTATCAAGAAGAATAAAATTATGTCATTTGCAGAGGAATATATGGATCTGGAGAAATTCTTAGCCAGGATCAGAAAGACAAAGGGCACATGTTTTCTTTCACATGCAGATGATCCACCTAAAATATAAACCTACTCACGTCTTTACCTCAGTGCCAGGGAAGCCAGGAGCACCGTCTTTCCCAGGTTTCCCCTAAAACAAACCAAAACATGTAATTTATTAAGTGCAGATAACTGTAATAGACATAGAAAACTTAAATGTTAACAATCATGTTGACATCTGGTAGGAGAGTCAAAGTTAGCTGCCCCTTCCCTAGATTTTAAAAGGTAAATCCATTAATCGCAGAGCACACAATAAGCATCTTTTGCTAGGGAAGGTGGAAGTCAGTCAGAATGGGAAATTAGAGTCAAAAGAAGAAGACAGGAAGTTAACAGGTTAGCTTAAACTACAATTAATGCTGTCCACCCTAAGCTGAGAAGAAAAATCAGGGAACCATGAGCAGAGAAGTGAGTAAGGAAACAGAAGTATCAACAGCTAGTGAATTAATTGGAAATATAGTTTCCTAAACATGTTTCCATGTTTGTATGTACGTGTGTATATGTATATATTTATGTATGCATATATGCACGATGTGTATGTATGTATGCATAGTCATGGTGTGTAGACAAACATGACTTTGAATCAACTGTTATAGTGAGGACATTTTCTGATAGAATTAAAAATTCATGCTGTCTGAATATTATTTTTTTAGGGAAATAAATTCCACATTTTCCATCATGTATTTTGTAGTGTTTTTTTTTTCCTCTACAATGTATATGTTTATGCCTGTCCAAATTAGAGTTGGGTGTGGAGTGGGACTCTAGAGCTTCTATTTTCTCAACATCCCATTTTTGGTCACAGAACACTCATTTCCTTTGCAGATTGCTTTCCCCTCTCTCTGAGTGGTGTTGATGGGGCCTCTTATACCCACAGAAACCCACTGCTCTGCTGACTCATGTAGAAACCACTGGTCAATGCAAATCTTTTCCATAACCATGACTCCTGAGAAAGTTGAACCAATCAGAATGAATCCTGAGAAAATTGAACCAGTCAGCATGAATCCTCACAAAGTTGAACCAATCAGATTAATTCTATAGGTCCAGTGGGAGAAGGATACTTTCCCCTCCTATATCACTAGCCTGAAGCTGTCTGTCGATAAATTTCATTCTTTCTCTTTCTGCATAGAAGATGCTTATGTACCAAAGGATGGCATGAAACTCATCAGCAGAGAGGTGCAGAAGTGAAGTGGAGATAATGTCCCAGCTTCTAATTTCCTGAAGCCTGTTTTGGTCTTGAACTTCTCAGATACTTGAATATATAAATCCTAAAATCTTTAATATATAGATATATATATATATACACTTGAATATATAAATCCTAACATTTTATATATATATATATATATATATATATATATATATATTAATTCAGCTAGTTGGAGGTGGACTTCTCATTCTTGCAACCAAAACAGTCCTGAGTCCCCACAGGGTATTGAATTTCCATGCTCACCTGAGCACCAGGTTCTCCGGGAGCACCTTTTTCAGATCCATAGGATTCTCCAGGCAGTCCCTGTTTGAATTTGAATTATAATAAGCTTTATAATGATGACTGCAATTTTAACTTAATTTCTCCCTTCTGAGTATTCTAAGATATTTAAACATAGGTCATCTCAAAAGGAAATCTTATTCATGAGATTAATTTTAAAACATATGTTAAAAATCAGGTGCTACACCATTGCAACAATGAGATGTACAAATCATTATGTCGAAAAACAAACTTTGCAACTTTGGCGGTACGGGGCGGGGCGGGCAGGAGGGAAGATGAGAAGGGATGGGAAGGGTAAACAAAGGAGGAGGCACCAATGCTTGATAAGAAATGTACTCATCATCTTGCCCAAGTAAGTATAACCCCTCTGTATGGTATTTTCACAATAAAAAAAATCAGGTGCTACAGATCAGTCATAAACATAAAATAGGGCAAAGATTTCATATAAAAAAGGGAGAGAAAAATAATTCTAGTGTATTCATGATCTCTATGGTCAACTGTTAACTGTGCGTTAGCTAATGTTGGGATTTAAAGACAGCAGGGCACTGATGACTCATGTCTGTAATCCTAGCTACCCAGAAGGCTGAGATCTAGGGACTGAGGTTCAAAGCCAGCCTGGGTAGGAAAGTGGGTTAGAAAGTGGAGGTGTGGCTCAAGTGGTAGAGCACCAGCCTTGAGTGGAAAATTTAAGGAACAGTGACCCAGTCCTGAGTTCAAGTCTCAGTACTGGCACACACACACACACACACACACACACACACACACACCACACACATACACACATACACACATACTGTACTATATGTGTATCACAGGAACAAAGTAAATCTAAATGACCTACTGGGGGTCCAGGAGGTCCGGGTTCACCAGCAGCTCCTTTGTCTCCTTTCTCCCCCTTGAGGTCCTGCCACAAAACAATTCAGGGTCATGACAAACAAACCAAGTAAATGATATACTGATGACAGTTGGAAAAGTTCTCTGTCTGTTCAATAAACTGAATTTACAAACACTCACATGTCTGTGCTAATACAAACCAATAGCTCTTCCTGGTTCTCACATTTCATATTTCATACACAAGATTCCACGAAAACTGTATATCAACACGATCATTAAAACATCTTTTGAAAATCAAACTACTTTGAATTAATTTACTGAATCAGCTTTCTGTAAGCACAGTCAGATAATTTCTAATGTATTTTACTTTTGTTTCTAACATACTAAAATTATTTTCTTTGGGATCAAGAATTCTTTGCACAAGTACAACAATGATGTGATTTTTAAAATTCAGATTGTTTTGAGACTTAATCACAAGTAATTGTTATATGTTTTCCCCCATGTAACTTTTAATTTACGAGCACCTTTAAAAAAACAACACTACTACCCTAAATTAGTTTTCCCAGGTCAAATTTTGCAAATCTAGATTTTGTAAATTTTTCCAACTATGAGTCCTTAGGTTTATTATTATTATTTTAATGGATTGCCTCTGAAAACTTAATTTCTTCAGGCCATTTCTTTTACAAGTCTTCAGTGTGAGTTATTATTTTGACCATATCTGACTGCATGCTATTTTAGCTCTTACTCGTTTTGTTTTGATTATTAGTATTGCATGGGGGTGAGTGATGCTATAGGGCTTCTTTTTCTCATGAAAATGCTCTGAAATTGATTGTAGTATCCAGGAGCTGGTGGCTCATGCCTGTAACACTAGTTACTCAGGAGGCTGAGATCTGAGGATTGCAGTTTGAAGCCAGCCTGGGCAGGAAAGTGTATGAGACTATTATCTCCAATTAATTACAGAAAAAAAAGAGCTGCAAGTGGCGCTGTGACTCAAGTGATAGAGTTCTAACCTTGAGCAAAAGGAGCTCAGGGACAGTGCCCAGGCCCAGAGTTCAGGCTCCAGGACCAGAAAAAAAATGACTTGTAGCAATGGTTACCCAATTTAATGAATGTCTAAAATCCATTTATTTGTACACCGAATGAGTGAATTTAATACCGTGTAAATCATACCTCAATTAAGGTGTTAAAGATTTGTTATAACTAAGTCCTATGAAATGTATACTTTAAAAAAAGTGTATTTTATAGTGTGTAAATTATATCTCAATCAAGCTCTTATTTCAAATAACTAATTGGGAATTTAAAAGAGAAGGATGGTTGGTGTTCCTTAATCCACAAGAGCACAAATAACTACCTTCTCTCTTCCTCGTCCCCCTCCACCCAGTGGAAGGACTGGTAGATGTTATTGTGGGTTGATTTCCTAAGCATCAAATCCAGCTTTATGTCCTGGTCCTTCTAGCCACACTCAGTGGGAATAAAAATGCAGTGGTAAGGACTGAGCACTACAGGGTTCATGGAGTTGCAAGGCCAGAGTATCATTTGATTGAAGGATCCCTCCTCCTCCATTCAGGTCATTACCAGCTAATGACATCAGAGTCACCCTCGGTGTTAGGCACAAGGAGAAACATGGCAATGTAAGGGTGAACAAAATCAGGCTCAGGTCATAAGTGTCTTTCCTCAGAGTACCTGCCTAACATTTGCAATTAACCAGTGGAGAGGTGGGAGGAATAAAACGGAAGAGTTTTAAGCTGGCCCAGGGGGCTGGGCTGAGCTGGATTTATGACTGGGCACATAAAAGAGGCAAAGCCTCATCAGGACTTTATCCCTTCAACAGGAAGAGGCAGCCCTACCGTTCTGTTTTCTGGGCCGGTGAGTGTCACAATAACAGTTCCTGGTGGTCCGGGAGGTCCTGTTAATCCTTTTATACCCTAAAGACAAATACACCCCAAAATGAGAAACTGAACATCATCAACATTTCAATTCTACTAGGTTTAGACCATCTGCTTTTCTAGTTTTCATGCAAGAAGACAGAGCCAATGAAAATGCATTAACTTCAAGTTGGCTAGTGAATGAACTATGGAACTTAACGTATTTTTTTCCCCACCAATGAACCATAGTGATTAAATTACCCGCTCTCCTTTCTGTCCAACCACGTTATCACCCATATAACCCTGTAAGAAAAAAATGGAGCAGTAGATTTAAAAACAAAGAATGGATTCTCCAACACTATTATAGTTCCAACATTTTAACTGAACATCATATTTCAATCTCCATCTTAAAGTATTATAGTAATGTTTCTTTTACAGGTGACAGTCTTGAGGTACTAAGGGGTTCAGAGATTTACTTAATATGCTGAATGATGACACACAATGGTGTGGAAAGGAAACTAGCAGGCAGGACATTTCTCTGGCTCAGTCACTAGCTAGGTTTGAGTCTACTGGCTTCCTGCTTCTGATGACCACTTAACTACCTGAGTTGGCTGCTTAACTTCTTCATGCCCTAGTTCTCTCATCCTAAAAATAAGAGGGATGTGTGTCTGGACCTCAGGACCTTGAAATGCAACACATAATCAAGAAGCTAAGAATGGAATGCCACTATTTGTTTAGTGACAGGAAAGAAATCTAACATGGATAATTTCCCCTCACTGAAGTCGGTTGCTATGGTTTGAATCCCCACTGCAACACGGATTGAAATTTAATTGCTAAATCATCATAAGGTTTTTAAGAGTTGGCACCAGGTGGTGCTTTAAGATGTGAAGGGATCCACTCATTCATGGATTAAGAAATGAATTACAGTGGGAGTGGCTATCTTGCTGTCTCTTATTATGGGATGACCTTATTGTCCTGGGCTTTGTGGTCTCCATTAGCAAGACAGCCCCCATGGGATGTAACTCTTCAACATCAGACCTCCCAGCCTCTAGAATTGTAAAGACTAAATTATTTGTGAGATAAAATACTCAATCTCCTGTTCAAAAAGAAATATATTCTTTTTTATTTTTAAATAAGTTTTTTTTATTGTGAAAATACTGTACAGAGAGGGGTTACAATCACATGAGCAAGGTCATGAGTATATGTCTTATCAAGCATTGTTGCCTCTTCCTTTGTTTTTCCCCTACCATCCCTTCCCTCCCATCTCCACAACTACATTCCTTCCCTCTCTCCCCCCACCAAAATTGTAAAGTTTGTTTCATTTTTCGACATAACGTCTTGTACATCTCATTGTTGCAATGGGTCAACCTGTATCCCCATGTAAACAATTTGTTTTTTTCCTTCCACTCCCCAAATTATACCAACATCAAATACAGTGAAAACAGGGGTTATACTGTGGGGGAGGGACATACAAAGCAACAAAAAAATCACGTGATACCTTATAAATACATTAGAAACAACAGCAAGAAAGAAAAAACCACTTGTGTCCTTATCTTGGGGATCATTTTGTTTAACATCATCTTATCTGACCTTTTCTGCTTGTCTCAGATATATACCAGTCATTGCAAATAAGGGAAACCATGGGACCTATGTAAGAAATGTACTCTTTTCTGGACTTTTGCAACTGTAACCTCTCTGCACATGACCTTTATAATAACAATTAAAAAATCATTTAACTAGGGATACAGGTGGACCCACTGCAACAATGAGATGTACAAGTCGTTATGTTGAAAAACGAACTTTACAACTTTGGTGGTGGGGGGAGGATCAGGTGGGGGGGGGGAGGATGGGAAGGGATGGGAAAGGGAAACAAAGAGGAGGCAATAATGCTTGATAAGAAATGTACTCGTTATCTTGCCCATGTAATTGGAACTCCTCGGTATGGTATTCTCAAACACACACAAAAAAAACCCTTAACCTATAGCATTCAGTTATAACAAGAAACAAGCTAAGAAATTAATCAACCCATCATTAGAACCAATAACACTTTTTTTTTGTTCTGTCATGGGGCCTGAACTCTGGGCCTGGGCAATGTCTTTCAGCCCAAGGCTAGCGCTCTACCACTTGAGCCACAGCGCCACTTCCAGCTTTTTCTGTTTATGTGGTGCTGAGGTATTGAACCCAGGGCCTCATGCATGTAAGGCAAGCACCTACCATTGAGCCACCTTCCCAGCCCTAAGAATCAATAAACTTCTTTTATGCTCTTGACTATGTGGATTCACTCCCTCTGTCTCCCAGTGGTCTGGAAATTGTAGAGGAATCAAGAGATTTTAAATCTTAGCTCTGCCATTCATTCAGTATCACTGAGTATGCATGTATCTGTGTGTGTGTGTGTGTGTGTGTGTGTGTGTGTGTGTGTAAAGTAATACATGTGAAATCACCTTGGTAATACCGTATATATGAGGCCACTCACAGAATAAGAAACACTATGCCTCGGTAATAATTTCCTGGTGGGGCATAGCCTCACAATATTTTGTGTCTTTAAACTAACAATTAGTCTTTTAAAAATAGATACACATCAAATACCCAGCTTGATGAGCACAATATGTAGTCATCTTTCATTTACTAACATAAGATGAGGTAGACTTTGTGAAGAAACCCACTATGAAAATGTATAGGATAAACTATTGGGTAACAAGGAGGATTAGTAAGGCTGGAAGACCTATGCATTGGAAACACTGCCTTTTTTCTGATAGGAAGTTCTTCAAAAGAAGTAAGATTTACTAGCTTCCTTTACTTCTCTGCGAGGAATCTTTATGAGTTCCAGGAATGTGCTCATAGGAATCATGTGAATGAGCAGGTTGGGATTGTTTTTTGATGAGTTAATGTGTTCTGACTGATAAAATATAGGAAATACAGCTTACCTTAGGTCCTCTTGGTCCCGGAGCTCCTGGAAAGCCCTAGGAAAAAATCCACAAATTAAGATTTTAAAAGAATAATAATACTACAAAATTCTAGTAGGAAGCACACACAGACAGAAAACTTTCCAAATTTTTTTTTGTAGTAATTAATTGATTCATTTCTGGAATCTGCAGAAACAGTAGCTTCATACTCACAAAGATTCCGGGAGGTCCTGGTGGGCCAGGAGGTCCTGGAAATCCAGGAGGGCCTGGCAAACCCTGCAAATTAAGAAAATAGTAAGAAAAATATTACTAGTGTGTCTTACCTAAGGACAAAGTCAATTAGTTAAATGCATTAAATACTTCAACAAAATCTTAAGTGCATAATGCCTTCTCTCTCACTGTCTGCAGTTAGTGATAACAAATGCCAAAAACTGTGATGTCATGTATAACAGCTGTCAGGACCATCCTGAGGCTGCTATTTATAGGGAGATGGTTTTATTTTTATTATAAACATGATGTACAGAGGGGTTATGGCTACATATGTCAGAAAATTTTTTTGTCACACCTTCCCTAGCTCTCTCACAATTTTCCCTTCCTTCCCTTCCTCACAAGTTGCATAGTTCATTTTCAACATAGTGTTTAATGAGTGCCACTGTTGTATTTGTTTACCCTTTGTCCCACCATTTCTGTGCTTTCCCTTACTCTCCTCAAAAAAAGATAGACTTACAAACAAGACAAAAGGTACAGAAAACAAAAACAGTGACAAAGGAAAAGAAAACTCTCTTGTTTCCATTTCTTGGAGTTCATTTGGATAAATATCATTTTATATGATCATATGCACATAGATAGATATTAAGCTTTTGTGATCCTCTCTTTAAAATATCCTCTTTTGGTCTGTGTGTATGTCTAGAGACTTGTATAATTTATTATGTCCACGTGTTTTTTTTTTTTTTTTTGGTCTTTTACCATCCAGTATGTTTACTTGCAGATTTAGGCATTTATCCAATAGAGTACAAACAAAGCCACACTAAAGCTACCAGCACAACCATGTTCACTGCAGCATTATTTACCACTGACAAGATATAGAATCAACCCCGATGCTCCTCAGTGGATGAACAGATCAAGAAAAGGTGGTGTGTATATATATATATATATATATATATATATATATACACACACACACACACACACACACACACACACACACACACACACAATGGAATTGTACTCTTCCACCAAAAGGAATGATGTTGTATCATTGGTAAGGAAATAGGCTTGGAAAAACTTACATTAAGTGAAGTAATCCAGACCCAACTAAATCACAGGCTGCATGTTTTCTCTCATTTGTCACACTTTTTTTAGGTTAGATATTTTCAATATTTTGCTATCCTGTTTCTCTTTTTCCTCTCCTTTTCTGTCCTTGGTCAATCATGTTCCTCTAGGACATCCTCCTGCTCAGAATCCTCTTTCTCTAGATATCTCTATGACACAGTCCTTCCTTTTCCCCCTTTATGTAGTTAGCCTTCTTTTTACAAGGTCTCTGCCTATTTAAACTCACTCGCAAATCATCTTCCAAGCATGCCTTTCCTGTCGCTGCTTCCCTGAATTGTTTTCCATCTTACCATTTCATTACTAACATATGACAGATTTTTAAGCTACATATTTTTTCTGTTTCTTTATTAAAATTCAGACTTTATGAAAGTGAGGATTTCTTGGAAATATTATTTTTGGGGGGATTGATCAGTGTCCTGCTATAGTCTAAACTCTAGAAATAAATATGTATTGCAACATAACTGGCATCTAATAAATATTTATTATAATGATGACACAAGGATTAGCACACAGGTGGCATTTAAAGGATGTTGCATATCCAGGATTACTACTGTCTCCTTCTTATGATTTCTTGATTTCAGCATCTAGACCCCTGAATGCTTTCCAAGCCCCAAAGTAAGATCCATCTGATTCTGTGTCTTCCTGAGTCCTATGGTGGCTTCTAATTATAACACTGCCATATAGCTAGCTCCTCTCCCAACTTCACAGCTCACCATCAGTTGGCTTGGCTCATCACGGAGGAGGAATTGAACACCTTCAATTCAAACTCTGTCTCAGGCAAATAGGCCATCACCACAGGAATTCTCACATCTAATTCCCAACTAAATTAGGAATATTTCTGGTTACCAGAAATATACCAGGAGACTTTTGAATCACGAAGTAAAATATATACAACCTCAAAGTAGCTTTGTTTCTTCTATCCATTCCAGATTATCCCCAGGCTACATCAAATAGACTCAGCAAATAACTCAGGGTTCAAGGTGAGAAATTGTGGTCTAATAAAGCTCTTTTGGTTAGTATCTAGAAAATTTTGAAGTAGGGCTGTTATTTAACACTAAAGATATAAATGATACTCAGCTCATGACACAAACCTATACTTGATTTCAACAAGTGAAATAAAAGTAGCCATAAAAGATTCTTTATATTCAAGAAAGCTTAGGGGACTGAGACTGAAAATGACATAAAAAGATGTTGTAGTCAATCATCTTTGCATATATGCATCATGCAGTTTCTTATAACAGGATGAATGCTTAAAGTGATGCAGACATGTAAATGGGAAGTAAGACAGAAATGAGGCCAGAGAGAGGTGAGAGAGAGAGAGAAAGACAGAGAGAGACAGAGACAGAGAGAGAGACAGAGAGACACAGAGAGAGACAGAGAGAGAGGGAGAGAGCAGTAGGGACTGAGAGGTCTGATGGCCTTCCCCAGAACACAGTACCTGGAATCCTGGAGGGCCAGGCACCCCTGGATCTCCTTTTCCATTGATTTCTCCATCTTCTCTTTGAGCAGGAGCACCCTTGGAAAATAGAACAACTGTCAACATCTCAAAACCCCACCCTACACTTACTGAAGGTTTCACTACCTCAAGGATGAAAGTGTTTGGGGATATGTATTTAGAGCAATGTTTTAAGACTTTATAGTTATTCACTTTGAGGCACTCAAAGCATTTTCATGCCTTCTCCGTTTGACAACTTACTGTGGTAGGAAGAAAGGAGCCAAGAAATAATTTCCTAAGCTACCAACCTGAGTGACAATTCCTGACCTAAAACGTGGCGCCCTAGAGTGAGATCAGTGCTCTTTCCCCAGCCCTGCTTCCTTCAAGGTGTCAAGTGTGCATGATTAAAACTTATTTAACAGAGCCAGAGCTGCTGCGCAGTATGACTAAACACTGGGTGGAATTTTGATGGCTTCTGGATTCAGATCTGGATTATGAAATCTGATTAGTAATGTTTTATGTTTTGTTATTTAATAAAGGTGTCTTTTTGTATGTATCATTAGAGGTGTCTTCCCCATAACAATAATGTTCATCCATGACTTGCCTTTTGTCCTTTCAAACCAGTAGCACCCTATGGGAAAGAAAAATACAACCCATTATCAACGACTCACAAATACGATGCATACCTCTTTCCCCTGTCGGTGCTATGACTTTGCCTCTCCCCGACTGTGTATTTCCTACTGACCTCTCCATACACTCACGTATCCCAATGTTAGCAGAACAACCAAATCTCCTTTCATCTTTATTCTCCTTTCCTAAACTACTCTTTCATCTCTCCTTGCAGACTTCATCTCCCACCCATTCCCTAGTTCCCAATCTGCCTCCTGTCTTTGTCCTGCCATAGAATTCACTTGCTAAGGTTGGCAATGATATTAGGTTGCTAAAATCCAATGCCAAAACATCAGTGTTCATCTTATGGGTCTTCTCCACAGATTGTCTGTCACTCCTTCTACTGAAATGTGTCTTCTCTGAACTTCTACATTACGTCCCTCCTGGCTTGCTTTCTACCACTAGGGCCTTTCCACCTCATTCCCTTCAACATAGACCTCAGGAGGAAGTCTTGTTGTAAGTCTCCTCACTCTCACTCTTTGAGTTGTGCAAACCTGAGCTTTTCCTTGAAGCAAATCTGTCTATGCTATATCTCGATTCCAATGTCTCAAAAGCAAAATAAAACGTTAAAAGCTAAACTTCAACTCAAAATGAATGTAGTTAAGCCAGCCACCCAAGTCTCATGCCTGTCACCCTAGCTGCTCAGGAGCCTGAGACCTGAGGATCCAGGTTCAAAGCCAGCACAGGCAGAAAGGTCTCTGAGACTCTTCTCTCTAATTAACCAGCAAAAACATCTGAAAGTGAAGCTGTGGCTCAAGGGTTAGAGCACAAGCCTTGATCAAACAAGCACAGAGACAGTGCTCAGTCTCTTTAGTTCAAGCCCCACAACCAGCTCTCTCTCTCTCTCTCTCTCTCTCTCTCTCTCTCTCTCACACACACACACACACACACACACACACAAACACACACACAAAATGCATGTATTCATCTGTTAGGAATTCTGTTAGGTAAATGCCTTCTATTGCCTGCACTAGCCATTCCAAAGTCATAAGAGATTTGTGTTCACAGCCATATAGAACAGGCTGTTTTTATTTATGCTTTATGTCTGTGATGTGGAATTAGAGAATTAAACTTACCTGGACCCCTGGGTAGCCTGGTGTCCCCGGAATGCCAGGGAACCCTTGGTCACCCTGGAAGATGGAGAAAACATTGTCATTCTCAAAAATCAAACCCATTTCTCTTCTCCAACCTTTCAGTGACAAAGGCAAAGGAATTTAAATTCCTTGTGGCTACTGGGTCATGAAACTGAAGGGCAGAAAACCATTATCTTAATTGAAAACAGGATCCGAATCTACTGTCTTTCACGTTGTGCATAAATGGTAGTCTAGTTGTGCCAAGAACTTTTTAATTGCTGCTTCCTTGAAACTTTAGTAATTAGTTCATTCATGGCCATCATTCTGGGTAAGAGGGATGCTTCAGTTGGGAAACAAAAGGAGGCGAATGGACCTTGAAGAGCTCAGTCTTTCCTTTCCAGAGATTAATTTTGCACTCAAGGCTTTAGTGTCTGATCTATATATACTAGCTTGGATGAAAATAGCCAGGCTAACCTCCAATTTTCTTTCTGTGAGGAAATATGAAACCCCTTAAAGAAAATCAGAAAGCAAGGTATAAGGAGAGGGAAAAATAGTTGCTGGTTGTAAATCATATTGTTGGTTCTGGCTAAAACAATGTTTTCAAGATAGCTTGTTTTCATCCCAGTGTTACTTTGTTTCTATTGGAATCATTCATTCAGCAATGGATTTGTTTATCCCCTTTTGAGCAAGCAGTACGTACCTTGGAACCATTGCATCCTGGTAAACCAGGAAGTCCGTATGGCCCTGAATTGCCAGGAATGCCCTGAAAAGAAGAGAGAATCAAAGATAAGACTTAATTAGGAGACCCAGGTCAAACAGCCAGGAAGCCAAGGGAAAGTAGCTGTTGAAATACAGATGGTTATTTAAATATGTAATCAATTTACAAAATGCTTTTAGATATAATTTAAACAACATAGCAAACAAAACAGACTGTATAAAATAAGATTATCAAGTGACAGGGATATTTTAGCTAAAATGAAAGGTCTTGTGTATAAGTGCTACTCTAAGATGGGGAGAAAGGAAGGAAAAAGTGAAGTGTTCACAGACATTAACTTTATTGTTCTATACAAATCAACAGGATCATACTGTTCTCTATTTTGTTGTGCTCTGTTCTGCACTATTCCATTCCATTCTATCCTATCCTATTCTTCTATACTATGTCCTCTTCGATCCTTCCTATTCTTCTATTTTTTTCCTATTCTATCCTTCCTATTCTTTTTTTCTTCTATTATGCTTATATTTTCAGAAATATAACATGACTCATATGTCATATGAATTCACATTCTAATATATTATTAAATCCTAAGCTGCCACCTGCTTCATTTCATAAGTGTGTTAGAACATACAACCTTGAGCTACTGTGTTAACATCTTCTTTAGTTTGAGCTTACTTAAAAGGCATGCATCTTTTTCCATTACTCACTGGAAGTCCAGGTGGTCCTGAATACCCTGGCAATCCGCTTATTCCCTAAAGACATAAAAAAGAGGACAAGGGGCCAAAGTCAGCTTACAATGTTCATTGTAATAAAATACAATTATTTACCATTGCAACAATCACTTTCTGCAACTATGATAGGGAATAGCAAAAAGTGAAAAAAAAATAGACGGAAAAACTTAAAAAGGTTTGAAAAACCTTTGTCAACTTGACATTGACAGAACAGGGATTTGGTTTGGTTTCAGGTTTTTTGTGTTTTTTGTTTTTGCCAATCATGGGGCTTAAACTCTGGGCCTGGGCGCTGTCCCTCAGCTCTTCAGCTCAAGGCTAGCACTCTACCACTTGAACCACAGCGCCACTTCCAGCTTTTTCTGCTTATGTGATGCTGAGGAATCGAACCTAGGGCCTCGTGCATGCAAGGCAAGCACTCTACCACTGAGCCACCTTCCCAGCCCTCAGGTTTTTTTGAGACAGAGTTTTGCTGTGTGTATCCCAGATAGATTTCAAAATCTTGATCCTTCTGCATTAAACTCAGTGCTGTGACCATAATGTACACCATCACCACACACATTGTGTGTGTGTGTGTGTGTGTGTGTGTCGTGGGACTTGAACTCTGAGCCTGGGCACTATTCCTCAGCTATTCAGCTCATGGCCAGAGCTCTACCACTTGAGCCACAGCACCACATCTGGCTTTTTCTGCTTATGTGGTGCTGAGGAATCGAACCCAGGGCCTCATGCATGCAAGGCAAGCACTCTACCACTGAGCCACCTTCCCAGCCCCCACCACACACATTTTTATCTAAACTTTTGAATTGCCACTTCTCACTCCCAATATAAACAGCATCCATCATTCCAGAAGGTTCTTTCATGCTATATAACCATCAGTTAGCTACTGCCTCAAAATGGTGACCATTATTTGTTTTTGAAAATCATCTGTGAAACCATATACAATATCCTACTCCTGTCTGGTATTTATGTATCTTTTTAGGTACAATGTTGATTTTTCTAAATCATGGTCATTCATTCAGTAATCAAGATGGACTACTTTGGACTACTAACCCTGACACCTTTGGGACCAGTGAGTCCTGGAAGTCCTGGAGAGCCCTAGAGGGAAAGGGAGTGAAAAGAAGAAAGGTAAACACTGAGGAAATTATTCCACATTGAAATTATTCCACATTGGCATTCTCCATCTTATTCACATGCCGTCAGGTTTGCAGCTGTGCTCATTTCATTGTTACTTAGGTCAACTGCTTCCTTATTTCACTGGTGCTTAAATGTTTGCCAGAAAGAAAAAAGAATTTCATTCTAACACTTACTACTCAAAGTGAGGCTTGGGGGTCAATGATATTAGCATCACTGATCACTGGGGAATTGGTTAGAAATGCAAAAGTCTCAGTATCCTTCCATTCCACGGCCCCCAACACTGGCCCACCATTTTCCAGACATATCGATTCAGAATCTGAAATTCAAGAGGGATTTTTTGGCAATTCCTAGCACATTAATATCTCACATTTGCAGGACAGCTGCTGAGGTCTGATAAGAATGAACGTCACAATCACAGTGGCAGCCAAATTTTCATGCACTGGCAATACTTTATTACCCAAATGTGCCTGACACATACAAGTAGCTAAATACTGGAATCAGTACTGCTTGAGCCAGAAATAAACTTGCTTGAGGCACATAATGAATGTAGCTTTGAGACCCTCTTTCATGGAGAATAACCTTAAATGGAGCCTGTTTTAACTAAGACACTTGCTGTGTGAGTTCCTTTATTTAAAAGCTGTTTTCATCTGCTTGGCTATTTGCTTTTTTTCTTTCCCAAATTATCTTTTGAGAACTGAATGCATTATCTTTCAGTTATGCTTTAAACCGTGAACTCTGTAACAACATGAAACAGATGTTTCTGGAGGAATCTCATAGAATATTTCCACATCATGTAGCTCACATGAAGTGAGCATTGTACCATGGTAGCAATCATTATTTCAATGGATTGCTGGCATTTTTTTCAAGAAATGCTGGGGGCAAATAAGCAAAATATGGTATCAGGAAGAAAATGAAAAGGAAGGAGGCTCATTTAAGTGAAGTAGCAAATCCATTCTACTGATAGCTAGCAGCTCACTGTGAGTGATGGATATGCAAAGAAAACCTAATATGGAAAATTCCTCAAGATCTCCAGTTATTAACATAGCATGGGAGGGAAAGATCCCATGACTTCTGAGAAGAAACGCTAGACTGCAATGAGAACTTCCACAGATGACCTCTGCCCCGTAGACTGGATGTAGGAGCTGGATGTTCTCAAACCTCAAAAACTACTGCTGTCCTTCTCACACTAGAGACAATCTGCTTTCAACCTGTTGAAACTACACTGCTAATAGGTACTTAAACTGCTTTCGCTGAAAAACATTGACTCTTTACTTGGACCCTCAAATTAACTGACAGCTGGAGAAAAGTCTGGCGTTCTTGACTCTATTTTGCATCTGTCCTGGCTCTAAACCTTCTCTCTATAGTCAATTTGCAATCACCTTAGGTTCCCATGAAGTCAAGACTGATTGGTAACTTCTGACAAGGGACTGAAACTACTGCTGAAGGACAGCACAGATTACCCCCAAATAAGCACAATTACCTAGAATGCTCTGTCTGCATATTGGAGCTACAGAAATCAACATATTGTTTGGCTCAAGCAATGACAGCAATAGCTACTTTTTCTTCTTCTTTAAAGTATTTTTATTGTAAAGATACTGTACAGAGGGGTTGCAGTTACATGAGTAAGGTAATGAATGCATTTCCTATCTAGCATTGTTACCCCTCCTTTGTTTTTACCATCCCATCCCTCCCCACCTCCCCACCTCCCCACCTCCCCGCCCCCCCCCCCCCCCCCCCCCCCCCGCAAGTTGTGAAGTTCCTTTTCAACATAGTATCTTGTACATCTCATTGTTACAAGGATACAGGGTCAACTTGTATCCTTATTTCAGCATTTTGTTATTTCCCTGCCCCTCCCAAATTAGAAAAATGTATATATAAGATGCAGAGCACCAGAATCAAATATAGTAAAAATAGGCATTATACCATGGGGGAAAGGACGTACAAAAGAAACAAACAAGCAAAAAATCACCCAGTACATTAGGAAATAGAAAGACTTGGAAAAAAAGTATATTAAGTGAAGTAAGCCAGACCCAAAGAAACATAGGTCCCATGGTCTCCTTTATTTGCAATAACTAGTATATGTCTAGGACAAGCAGAAAATGTCATATGATCACATAAGATGATGCTAAGTGAAATGAACCGCAAGATAGGGACACAAGAGGTTTTATCTTTGTCCCTGTTGTTTTTAGTAGCTACGTTTGAACCCAGGAGATCCAGAACTGAGATAATGACCTGCCAGGCCACACAGGCAGACCTTTTGTCCTTTATCTCTACTTCTTCCTCTATTTGAACCTAATACGAGGGCTGTGTAGCTCAAGGCAGCTGAGGAAGAACTGAAGTGCTGCTTTCCCGTGGCATCCACACACTGTGAATCTATCTCCTTTGTCCGCCCTTCCTTCATCGTGTCTCTTTATTTGGCACAAGTTGTGAGTGGGCAGGTCTGATATAGCCTTTCCTAATACGCTTTCCTATCACGTTCACTACATTTCCTGCCTTGCAGGATGCAAGGATGGAGGCACACGGCAGCACCGACTCTGGTAACTCACAGGGAACTGGAGGGAAGCCCACGCTCTAGAGCAAGATGAGGAATGTTCAGACTTGGCTCAGAATCTGAGTGACTGGTTCAAAATTAACATCGGAAAGAAAAACGGTAAATGAGACTATACACACGAATAAGATAAGATTCCCATCTGGTAGAGTGACGGGAAAACAGCAACCTTTGGCATTTTTCTGTAAGCTGTAGGTGTGTATTTTTTTTCTCCTGGTTTTCAGTTTGATTCTGGCCTCAGTCATGTGGTGTAAGAAACACATAGGTGATCCCTGTCTTCTGTTCTTGGTGCAGGGCTCCTTCTAAATCCTTCCTTATTGAGCTAGGTGCCAGTGGCTCATGCCTGTAATCCTAGCTACTCAGGAGGCTCAGATCTGAGTGGTTCAAAGCCAGCCCTGGAAGAAAAGTAGTCCATGAAACTCTTATCTCCAATGAACCACCAGAAAACTGGAAGTGGCGCTGTGGCTCAAGTGATAGAGTGCTCCCTTGAGCAGAAGAGCTGAAGGACAGCGCCGAGGCCCGGAGTTCAAGCTTCACACTGACAAATAAACAAACAAATAAATAAATAATAAAAATCAGTCCGTACTTCCTGAGGCATGAGGGTACAGAGATCAGCTTTTGTTCTTGTATTTGGTCTTTGGTTCCAGTTTCGGTCACAGAACTCCTAATTTCCATGGGGTTTCCTGAGTAAAATACGCATCTTTTGTTCTAATGGGGGATTCTCAGTGGGTTCCTGGTTGAGGACTGGGCCCCAGAAAGTCCTGGGCTATGATTAGAAGTGTAGAACTCCTGTAGCTCCACTCTCAGTGGGGGGAGGGAGGCTGTCAACTGAGTTAATAATAGAGTATGTCCATAGTGAAGTGGACCCTGAGATGGGGCTCAAGCTGGTATGATTCCATTTTGAACTTTGCCTTTGTTTTAGGATTTTAGACTCACTGGGCCTATTTTCCAGAATGAAAAAAAATGCATCTGGTTCCCTTTCCCTTAACAACCTAACCCACCCTTGATTGTTGAGTAAAACTGACAGATTGGTTGTAATCTGGCTCAAACTGGTGGCACCACGTACTTAAGGTAAACCCTGCCTTTTGCACGTGCTTGCGGTAAACTCTGCCTTTTGCCCACCAAAAGGTAGACCCTGCCTGCGGGGAGCCGGGGCGAACGCCATTACAGGATGGCGCCCACTTCCTTGCAGCTTTGAGGTAAACAACTCCATATTAGGCAGTGCTTGGCGGGACTGTGGGTCCCGGGCTTTGCGCATGCGCGAGCCACATAGAGTCCCCAGCCAATCCCGTGGCACCTGGTGACGGTGAAAGGCAGACGACCAATGATAGAACGACCCGTGTTCCTATTCCATATATAAGCGGCCACGTTTCTGTACACGGGGTCTCTCGCTCAAGCTCTCCCATCAACGCAAAGGCTCTCCAATAAAGTGTGATCTGAGAAGACTCCTGGTGTGGTGGTCGTTCTTCCTCGCTGGCCGAGAAGGCGTTCGCCGCACCTGCCTTACCTGCTAAATTTGCATGCCATTTTAAACCAAGGTGATCGGCTGGTTTAAACAGCCATTACAGACAAACTGTAACCTCATTGGCCACCTGTGTGTGGTCTACTATGACTGTACAATCCTTTGTGTGTGTTACCATCCCATTGGACACTTGTGCATGACCAGGCTCGACCTTATGGATTTTGCCTTTAAAAAGCAAAACCAAAGTATGTGGGCTGCTCGGGGTTGCCATATCAGTTCCCGAGCCTGTGCTGGCCAGTTAGTGTAGGAACCTTCTCAATGAAGTTGCTTCTTTGTTAACAACTTTGTTGCGGTGGGCTCTGTCACTCCAGATGACTAGGTGGGCTTGCCTGCCTGAGTAGGGGTCTTCCTACAATAATAGGATGAAGCCTCCCCAAGAATCTATAAAGTGAGGAGATTTCAGAAAGCTTCTGGGATGGTAGACATGCATGTACCAGAGGCATGGTCAGGATCACCTCCACAACGACACCGGCTCCTGGCCTGGGACTCTGCCAGACCTCATGCTAAATACCTCTTTGTCTGGCTGTTCACACATATCCTTGGTCACATCCTTTGTAACAATTATCAGTGTTCCCCTGAGTTCTATGAGCTGTTGCAGCTAATTATCAAACCCAGGGGATGTGGTGGTGGAGCCTCTGATTTCTAATCAAGTTGGGATGAAGTGCGGATAACCCTGGGGATTCACTGATTGGCCTCCCAAGTATGTGGGGTGAACAGTCTTGTGGGACTGAATTCTCAACCTAACTCTAGTTTAATGTTCACTCATAACTGAACTGTAGGACACCCCTTGAATTGGTTTGGCTGTGAAAACATCCCCTCTGCCTCAATCGAAAACTGAGCTTCAATTCTCATGCGGCCATTTGCTAGCTAATTTGCCCAAGACAAATTGCCTGGGTACTTTTGTCAGTTTCCTCATCTGTAACACAGAAATACAGATGGAAACTACATGGTGAGTCACTTTGGTCAGGATTTATGGTGTTAATGTGAGCAACAAACGAAGTATAAAGAGAAATAGATGCCCTTGTGTCTGACATGGAATAAAGAAACAGTACGTTGGCTTTGATGATCATTTCAATATGCGATACCCTATTGTAATACATAGTCTAATACAATATGCAACTTATTTACAAAGACAGCACAGATCAACTCTTAACTTCTTCTCATAATCCACTAATTAGTTCATAGCTAGGGAGCTACTTTAGTCCAGCCGTCAGGAGAATGAATGTGCATGCATGAGAGTGGGGTTTTAAGCCTAGCTAAGGTCGTCCCCCATAGGAAAGAACAATCAGCAAATCTACTGGTTATGCAGTTATTGAGTAAATCCTCCAGGGTATTTGTTGAAATAAAGCCCTTTGTGTATCACAGACTTTGGGATGAGAATGTGGGGTGAGCAGTGGAGATAGCAAGCTCTGGTAAGAATCTCGGGAATCAAATGCTTAAAGAATCAGGAAAAAAAAAAAGCAGGGTGGGGGACCCAGGGAAGGAGGAAGGTGTGGAGAGGGAGATAGGGAAAGCATCAGGGACACAGCCTCCATACACAAAGACAGAGTGTTTCAAGGAGAAGGGAACACACAATTTGGAACAGAGCAAAGAAGTTCAAGTCAGATAAACACACAAAGTAGCCATTGGTAGTGTCTATTGAAGGTCATTGGTGAGGTTTTCAGGGATACTTTGGGAGAGAGGCAGAAGGGGAAAGATGAGTGGCTAAAGAATAGATAGTATTTATCCAAGAAGCTTGCCAAGAAAGAAAAGACAGGAAGAAGATTGTAATCTTTTGGGCAAAGACCTAACAAATCTAGAGGACATCCAATGTTCTATGGTGAAACGCTCACAGGCTTACCGACTGAAAGAGAAAAGCCATCATCCAAAGGGAAGTTGGAGGGTAGAGCCAGGGAGAGGACACTTGGACTAAGGTCCCAGGTGGTGACATCTTGGGTGGAAGGTAAAATCAGCTTATGCTTACGTGGGAGAAAGAAGGTTGTTTATATCCAGATGTACATGTCTTAAGGTGGAGAGGAGGAAGTTGAGTAGGGGGCTTGAAGACTTGGAATAAAATGTAGTTCTGAGGGCTCATCTGTGATCAGAGACCAGAAGTTTATTGTGCACCCATCAATTTGCTAAAATGATGGAATTCCCTCCAGATTTTCAGCAACCTACTGGATAAGCATTAAAAAAAAGTATTAGGCAAGAAGGAGAAACTCTTGGAGTTTACTGGATGGTATACCTTGGGTCCCTGGGGTCCTGGCGAGCCTTCAGGGCCTGGGAATCCTTTCTGTCCAGGAAAACCAGGGGGTCCAGGAAAGCCTTTCTCCCCCTGTCAAAACAAAATGAAACAAAAACTAAGAATCACCCTCAAGAGCAACTATCTAACAACCAACACACAATCATTGCCTTCTCTTCTAGATGATTGTGTTGCATGCTATTGTTTCCTTGGTTAAAGAAATAAGAATTAGTCCTGTGGAGTGAAAGCCACCAGCTGGAGTGTTTTGTCCACAGGCTTCAGAGTGCTGCCCTGGCTCTCATCCGAAATGGTAGGGCTATGCAGGGCAGAGGTGAAGGGAGAGGTCAAGAATGGAGGGGAAATCCGGTGAGTGCATCAAGGTGAGTGGAGTGTGTTTGTTTGTTGAGTGATGGAGAGGGCAGGGATAAGGCCCAAGAATGTGTTCTCAGAGTGTGTGAATTATTTCATAGCTTAAAAAGAAGAACACCTTGCAGACATCAGACTTTAGAAACTTTCTCGATTACAGAGGAATTAGTAACTCAATCTGTTATTTCTGTAGGAGATGCAGAGATATCAATGCTTTACAGTGTTCTAGTAATAAATAATCTTTGCATAGATATGAATCTGGGGATTGGCCATTAAGAGCAAAGCTGCTGGCTGATAGAGTTAATTTTGTTCCACAACTGCCAAATGAGAACCCCTAAAAAAGATCAAATCAGATACTTTATTATCTGTATAGATGTTTTCATATACTCAATAAAAAAGAGGAATAGAGGAACCGCTAGACACAGCACTACTCAGTAATTTCATACACGCTAAACAGCTTCTTTCAGGTAGCTGGGTGCATGATGAATCACAGAGAGCTTTTCCATCATGAATCTGAATACACAATATTCGTAGCATCAGGGGGGAAAAAACCTAAATCAAATTGCATGTGAATTATAAAACATTTAAAAATAAATATAAAAGTGTACTTAGCATGTAACTTTTATGCATAAATTGCTTCATCTAAAGTGTTTAACAAATGTTTTCTTAAAAAGATTTTTAATGGCCAGCCTTCAGTACTGTAACACAATTAATTAGTGTCTCCAAGAAAATAGTTTTGTAAACAAAGAGACAACTTTAGTCCTGCTCCTGTCTTAATTATCACCAATTGCAAGTTAATGGAGCGAATTAATGAGATTTCACAGCATTCCTTTTTTTTCTTAAAGTCTGCAATGGAGCTACTTGTACCTCCTGCTGCTAAATTTTGGGATTTTTTTTCCATTAGGGGGCGATCTTGAACCAGTCTGCGGCATTCTTGTTGCTTTTAGTGTTTATGTCAAAATGAGTAAATCAAATTGTTTCCATTGCTCCTCCTATGTTTGGCAATATTGTAAACAGTGTACACTATGAAGACTTCCTATAAACTTTCTTTTCCGCTCACTTGCTCCGGGTTCTTTACAGACCTACAGAGTTATATATAATGTAACTGCCACTATTTATACAAGGTATCTGAAACTTCCTAGAAGGTATTTTTTTTTAAGGGGTCAATGTTTCTATATAATTACTTTAACACTAGATTAAACAACACATTGACTATCTTCCTGCTACTGCTGGGAAAGAATGTGAATTACTTGGTGATAGAGTGAGAAGAAGCAGTATCAAGGTTTTTTAGTTTAGTTTTTGTTGTTGTTGTTGTTGTCTTTGTTTTGTTTTTTACCTTCTCTCCTTTGGTCCCATCACAGAAGCACTGGCCTTTATCTTTGCAGACACAGCCCTAGGGAAGAAGGAAAGAGAAAATGTCTATTTTAACACAACACATTTCTCTGTTAATGAGACACTATCCTTCATTAGGAACCACAGGGCATTGTGGTAATACCCATGGAAATTAGATATAAAAATGAATGTCAGATGAGTGTACTTAGTTTTATATCTTAACTTACTTGTGGAAAAGACAAAGTAAGTTACTCCTTACTCCAGAATAATAAAGAGTTGAACCATACAAAACTGTTGGCTACTGTTGGAGGTAAATTATGGTTGTGTACTGGCAAATTTTAGGGTCAATGTACTGTTCTTATATGTGTTTGTATACAGTACCATGTGCATGTTATATGCACCTTAGGTATACACGCTCTATACATATGTTGTATCTTCTACAAGTGATTCTAAGCCTTTCTTTCCCTGAAATAATGTTCAAACCTGAGAAAAGACCTACCTATTATTTTTCCTTCCTTTTTTGTTTTGGTCGGTCTTGGGGCTTGAACTCAGGGCCTGGGCACTGTCCCTTAGCTCTTCAGCTCAAGGCTAGTGCTCTACCACTTGAGCCACAGTGCCACTTCCAGTTTTCTGAGTGGTTTATTGGAGATAAGAGTCTCACGGACTTTCCTGCTGGCTTTGAACGGGGATCCTCAGATCTCAGCCTCCTGAGTAGCTAGGATTACAGGCGTGAGCCACCAGCGCCTGGCTACCTATTATTTTTCTTTAATGAAAAAAAATTCATTAACAGTAATTTGAAATATTCTCATAAAATCAATACAAATTCAGCAATGAGCCAGGGACATCTGAACCTAAGGAGTCACTTTGACACATCTAGAACCCTTAGCCCTCATTACATACACACACTTCAACCCTAAGGAAGTGCAATTGTGGGGGAAAAAAATATATGCCAGCAGGCGAATAAAGAGAAAAATGCGTTCCGTCTTTACATATTAATCATGTTCTCTATTTTTTTCTTTAAGTTAATAGTAACTGGAAATTCATTTGCTATACTAAGAAAAATTGCTAGTAATAGTAGAGGCAGGATGATCCAAGGAGAGATGCTGGCTGGTGTGGTAGTTCTATTGACATATTCTCTCTCTCCCCACGTCTCTCTCTCTCTCTCTCTCTCTCTCTCACACACACACACACACACACACAGTAATTCAAAGATAGATGAATACAGCCTGACCTTTCCCCTTTCCAAGCCTTTTATATGTATCTCTGCCCCCGGCCCCCCGCAACAAGAATATGTTCTTATCCAATTATAGACTGATCCCCCAAACCAAGAAACCAATATGTGGCACTTTTAGATTCCTCGTTTTAAGTAAGACATCCAGCTTTATGTAAGGTCCTGGATGGTCAAAGGCAATGAAAGTCAGTTCCAGGTTTAACAAACCTTTGCTTTGACATCAGAGATTTCATCTCAGTCAGTGCTTTCTACCTGAAGTCATACGTGGGGACTGGTCCTACCTGATGGCTTACAAGGACACAGAGGGCATGAGAGGTAGAATATGAGTTCATTGTCCTCTACCCCACCCCCGCCCCAAGCCCTCAGCCCTGCAGGGATTGGGCTTCCTTTTGCCATGCAGGGGGTGGGGACTTAGCTCCCTAAATTTTTTGTCATCAAAATGATAGTTCTTAATTTTTTTTTTTTTTTTTTGGGTCCGGTCGTGGGGCCTGAACTCTGGGCCTGGGCACTGTCCCTCAGCTCTTCAGCTCAAGGCTAGCGCTCTACCACTTGAGCCACAGCGCCACTTCCGGCTTTTTTCTTTTTGCTTATGTGGTGCTGAGGAATCGAACCCAGGGCCTCATGCATGCAAGACAAGCGCTCTACCACTGAGCCACCTTCCCAGCCCTAGTTCTTAATTTTTTATCCATTGTTGTCCCTCTGTTTGGGTCTCGAACTTATAGGAGCAGTATAATGAAGTTTGAGTTCCATTTGATTTGCTCACACCTAAAGATAGAATTCCTATTTGTGAGCCAGGCGCCAGTGGCTCACGCCTGTAATCCTAGCTACTCAGGAGGCTGAGATCTGAGGATCATGATTCAAAGCCTGCCCAGGCAGGAAAGTCCGTGAGACTCTTATCTCCAATAAACCACTCGAAAACCAGAAGTGGCACTGTGGCTCACGCAGTAGAATGCTCACCTTGAGCTGAAGAGCTGAGGGACAGTGCCCAAGCCCCCCACAACAGGCAAAAAAAAAAAAAGAATTCCTATTTGTTCAGTCGCAGCTGGTTGGATAGGTGAGCAAGTTGGCTAAATGAAGAATCAAAAACAAGCAACAGATGCACTGACAGCAGTCGTTTTATTTTGTTTTACATCTACATCTAATTTACATTTACTTGGAGGGCACATGAAATCTTCAGTGCTGTAGGACGGGATCTGAGTCCCTTCTTTGGGACTGGACTTGCAGTGTGCAGGAATTCCTGTCCTTCTTCCTAAGTTACACGCTGAATACATCCTTGAGTTTCCAGTTTGGGTTTCCTCAAAACAAGCTGAACATAATTTGTCCAGATACCCATCCCTATGTGAATAATAGTCATTTCCCTCAACTCTCTCCTCCTCTACCCCAGACTCCTGTAGATCAAATCCTGGACTTGATCATGCTAAACACATGCTCTACCTCTACACTGTGCTCACGGACCCTGCCTAGCCTTTGACTTGTATTTCTATTCATCCTTGCAATCTTGTTTTTGTAACTAAAACTTTATGCCCTCACATTTAATCCCATTGTTGGGTAGCATTGCACTGCATCGTTTCAGGGTGATCATAAGTGCTTCTAGCAGAACTGGGAGTGAGAATGACAAACTCTTGGCTACCATAGAACCCATTTGTGGGACAGCATGCCGCCAGTGCTGGTGTGTGAAAGAGAGACCTGACATCTCTATTGTGAGCAGGTACAGTGAGCTCTGGTCCAGCTGGCAGCCACAGAGTCATGGCAAGAGGATCGCCATTCACTCTGTTCGCATTAACTCTCATCCATCACGTGTCTGTGGCTTGCTCTAGCAGCCTGGCTCTGCCAGCAGGCCCTCAGCTGTCTGTGTGCCTGGGTTAGCAGATCTACCCCCAAAGTCACTTCAGTTTTAATTCTCAGCTAAATTGGCAAGGCGTGGCCTGCCTGCGCCTCTGCACAATTGGGCTGACGAGGACTTCAGAGTATGTGACAATTTTGCTGACGGGCAGATCCTCCACCTGATTGAATCAACTCAGAATTCCAGCCAGGGCAGCTATCTGGCAGCTGTTCAGCTGCTGATCCAGAAAGGAGCCCTGGTCGCTGTGGAGTGCTGTGGAGAGCCCAGCCTGCAGCCTCCCCTCCTCCCTCCTTGCCACCCCCCCCACCCCCACAAGGCATTCTGATAACTTTGGATGGGGGTGACGGGAACACAAGAGTTAAAAGAATAAATTATCTGCACCAGGACATTTCCCTTAAATGAAAGTTGAAACATTACAGATGTCTCAATTATTCTAGTAGATGATTTGACTGAGAGATACAGGGTTATATTTTCATTCATGCTCAGATTTTTTGTTTTTTTCAATCTACTTCGGAAACACCATATTACTTCAATGGGATAAGACCCATTAGTTTCTACTCAAATGTGAAAGCACTTAAAAACCAGTGTGGCTGAAGGCTATCTTGAAGGAAAGCACAACTTGACAGGTATTTTTTTAAAGCAATGTGTTAATGATTTTTTTCCTTTTCCAACAATAAAGCACCTCTTGACTTCCTTATACTGATTGTTAGTGCGATAAGCATTCAGTTGTCTTACAACGAAAGCTTTTTAATTAATTAATATAGCTTCTCTCCCCCTCGAAACTAGGAAGTGGCCCATGTTAAAGAGATGTTTTAGCACCTTTGAATTTTTACCAGGTCACATCAAGGGAATCATTCTTGTAACAGTTGCATTTAATTCTCAGGACCTCACACTGAATGAAGAAAACATTCATTGCGAGAATCTGAAAGGGTTTCAGTGCTCAGAAGTTCTAGGTCATGTGCAGTGGGTTTGCCATACATATGGGCTGGCCTAGGAAGGACTGACTTCCAGTGGGTACTTTGAACAAGTGACTCAATTCTCCCAAGTTGTCTTGTTTGTAAGCGCGGGGGGGGGGGGGGGGGTGGGGTGGGGGGTGGGGGGGGTGGGTAGCTATGTAGATCCATCTTGCAGAGAGTTTTATGAGGAGGCTTACAGACTCTGTCAAAGGTTATTGGAGATGTAAGAGATGGACAATTATTTCTGTTACACTCCAGATGAATTAATTGGGATTTAATACTGTTAAGCAAATGCTCTCGTACTCTGCCAGAAGCACTTACAATTCAACTTAATGAACAACAATCAACTTAATGAAATAGTACATAACATAGGTGATTAATTATGAATGCATAAAATTTCAGTTGCAAAAACAAGGTTGGAAGGATGGATGATATAAAATGCAAGGCCTGGGCAGGACTTGTGGGTGTAACTCAATGGAAATGCATTTGCTTAGCACTAGAATTAATAATACCCTCAGCGCTACTAGAATTAATAGTACCCTGAAAAAGAGTGCACAAGGAATACTAGTTGATTAGCCAAATATTATTTGTACATAGACACAGGCACTTATCTGTAAGTGCCTGTGCCTATGTACAAATAATATTTGGCTAAATTGCAAATTAGAAACTCTAATGTACCTCTTGTTTATAATGACAGGCACCAAATGAAATACATAGACATGGGGCCAGCACTGTCAAGGTGCTGATCAAGGCTTTTCTGGGCCTGTGGTACCCAGTGGTCATGCATGCAGCATCACCTGGACATCATCTTTCACTACAAAGTAACATGGTCTAGAGGAGAATGGTACTAGAGTCAAAAGCAATCTCAGTGCTGGCAATTACATGTGTGGTTTTAAGTAATTCTAGCACCCCAGTTTTCATACAGGTGAAATAGGATGGTCATGATTCCATTACAATTTTTTAGCCCAGGCTGAGAAACCTTAAAAACGAACAAGGCCAGTGATACTAAGGTCTGGTATTAATTTATTAACTGGTTTTGCTCCTCATCAGCTCAGGAGATGAAAACGTACTACTTGCACTAGGAGGCAAAGAAGAACTAATTCATAATTTCTTAAATCTCCCTAGTGTGGCTGACAGTGAGATGTAATCTTTCTAACTGTTAAAATTAATAATATAAAAGATCTAGTTAAGTACATACATTCTTATAGTTTATTAAAAGGACCACTGAATATATATATATCTATATATCTATACATATATATATATATATATATATTACACAGCATACAATTTCATTGTTCATTTAGTAGTCCAAAAAACAATTTCTATGTCATTTTGGCTGTTTCCTCATTCTGTTCAGAACGAGTCTGTCTACATATGCTCATGAGACAGGGCTATCTCCTGGGTTCTCCCCAATCTCCCCCACCCAATCTCCTCCCTCCCCACCAGCCCCACTCCAGTGAGTACTGAGCAAGTTGGCACCTTCACAGCTGGTTCACACCCTACTGAGCAAGTCTGTTGATTTTGCATTATGATGACTGACCCTGCCAGCCTCCCAGCCCAGCCAATCGCCCGAAGGGAATGTTTCTGCGTGTGAAAAGAAGAGCTGACCAAGTATGGGCCAAACCATGCCAGACAGCCCCAGCCATCTGCCCCCACCCCCAGCTGTGGTGTGCAGGGCTAGCTCGGCCGTGTCTGGTGTCTGCCTTGAACAGTGAGCATGCGCTTTGGCGGCTTGCCCTCCCGTCAAGAAGGAGCCACCCAGGAGCTGCCTGCTGCCGCCCTCTCCTGTCCCACCCTCTCTCTCCTGTCTGGCTCTACAGCTCTGTCCCGCACTTGAGTATCACAAATACCTCACTGCAAGTCAAGTCCCATCTATCAACTCCTCCTCAGAGAGACAGCGCTAGTCTAGACATCTAACTGACCCCACTTACTTTTTTTTTTTTTAATTTTGTGGATGGCAGCAAGCACAAGATTACTGGCCCTGACAAGGAGGGCTGGGGATGGAGGGAGTGTTCTCAGGGACTTCTGGGAGTAAACAATGTGGTCAAGGAGTTTTGCTTGACTCCTGTAAGCCAGGAGCAGTGTATATACCTACACTCTTTCTTCATTTTCCTTTAAAGATTTTTAAATGCAAAAGAACCAAGAGACTTTCAGCCACTCACTGATGACAAGTAGAGTCTACAAGACCACTTATCCAAAATGTAGGGAGAAGGAACTGAGGATTTTATTCATCAAGAGTGCAACGATACTAGTATTGTTTTAGAGCACCGGCTATGCATAGCACTGGGCACAGGGCTCTCTTCCTTGTGTATTATTTTATTTGCAACTTTTCCATCTAATGATGGGAAACTGGGATTTTAAGAGGCTAGGGGAGGTAAGCAACACAGCCTGGGATCTGAACCTGGATGATTTGACCCACAGCTCTCTTCTCAGTCATTATGCTGTGGTCTTCTTCCTCCTTGACTCCCCTATTCCTCCTCTTCCTCTTAATTTTTTCTTCTTTCTTTTCTCTCTCCCCTCTCCTTTTCCTCTTTCTTCTCCCCTACCACTCCATCCCCTCCTTTGTCTTCTTTCTCTTCCTCTTCCACTTCCCTCTCTCCTAATCTTCCTCCTCCTCTTCTTCCTCCCCCTCCTTTTCTTCTTCTTCTTCTTCTTCTTCTTCTTCTTCTTCTTCTTCTTCTTCTTCTTCTTCTTCTTCTTCTTCTTCTTCTTCTTCTTCTTCTTCTTCTTCTTCTTCTTCTTCTTCTTCTTCTTCTTCTTCTTCTTCTTCTTCTTCTTCTTCTTCTTCTTCTTCTTCTTCTTCTTCTTCTTCTTCTTCTTCTTCTTCTTCCTCTTCTTCTTCTTCTTCCTCCTCCTCCTTCTCCTTCTTCTACTCCTTCCTCCTCCTCCTCCTTCTACTCCTTCCTCCTCCTCCTTCTTCTACTCCTTCCTCCTCTTCCTCCTCCTCCTTCTTCCTTCTTCTCCTATTCCTCCTCCTCCTCCTCCTCCTCTTCTTCTTCTGCTTCTGCTTCTTCTTCTGCTTCTTCTCCTTCTTCTTCTTCTTCTTCTGCTTCTTCTTCTGCTGCTTCTTCTTCCCCCTCTCCTCCTTCTCCCCACCCCTCCATCTCCTCCTTTGTCTTCTTTCTCTTCCTCTTCCACTTCCCTCTCTCCTAATCATCATCATCATCATCATCTTCTTCTTCTTCTTCTTCTTCTTCTTCTTCTTCTTCTTCTTCTTCTTCTTCTTCTTCTTCTTCTTCTTCTTCTTCTTCTTCTTCTTCTTCTTCTTCTTCTTCCTCCTCCTCCTCCTCCTCCTCCTACTCATCCTCCTCGTCCTCCTCCTCCTCCTTCTTCTTCTTCTTTCTCCCCCTCTCCTCCTCCTCCTTCCTCCTTATCCTTCTCTTCCTCTTTCTCCTCCTGAAGTAGGGATGCTGAGTATAACTGGTTATCCTGGCCACATGGTGAATGATAGGGTATTGAGTTTAACTGGTGCCACCTTGTCATCCCAGATGATGGATGTGCCTGAATTCCTAGAAGCAGGAGTTGATAATCTCTTAGCACTCCTCCTGCTCCTCCTCCTCCTCCTCCTCCTCCTCCTGCTCCTCCTGCTCCTCCTCCTCCTCCTCCTCTCTTCTTCCTTCTCCATCAACCTTCTCCTCTTCTTCCTCTTTTATTTTCTTCTCTTTGGTATTGATACTGGTGTTTGGTTTTACTGAGGGCCTCAAACTTGCTAAGCAAGCACTCCATTACTTGAGTCATACCCTTTGGATCTTGTGCTTTCTGTCCTAAACTGCCTGGGACCACAATCCTCCTACTCTGCTTCCTAAGTAACTGAGATTACAGGGTGCATCAACATGTCTGGCCCACACTTGCTGTGTGGCAAGTGAGTGGGCCACAAAGCCAAAGAAGAAATGTATCTTGCCCCCTCACCCTGTCAGGGTATGCCTGATGGTGTATTGTTAAGTGCAATGATCAATGGAATATGGTAGTTATGGAAATTAGCTAGCTAATCCAGGTGTTGTGAAACTACAGCCACAGATGATATCCAGTTCTCTTCCCATTTCCGTGTGGCTGTCAGCTAAGAATTGTTTCTTTTTTAAATATATGATTGTAAATACATGCAATACATAAAAAAATCATACAAGTGTTAAATTTCAATGGCCATAAACCAAATTTGTGTTTTATCATGAATTTTTTGTGACTATTTGTTTGCTCTTTTAGTATATAGGTATTTACATAATATCCTTGATTTCGCTTTGACTTGCAAGACCTAAAATATTTACGATTTGGTGTTTTATAGAACAGGCTTACTGATTCCTGGGGCAAATTATCTTGATTAAATATTCTTTGTGTAGCAGCATAAAACATAAGACGTTAAGATAGAAACTTAGAGAAGTATTAGCTTTAAACTTTAGTGAGAGATGGTCTTCCATCTAGGATTGGTAAGCTGGACATGTTCTCTATTTTTCTCCCTCTCCTCCTTTCCTTCCCTTTCCTTTTGTGCTTTGGTTGGTCCAAAACTGAGCAACACAGGTAATGCAAACATTTCTAGCATTTTGAATTCACAGAGAGGTGAAATTAAAACAAAACAAAACACCCAGTGTTAGTAGCTCACATCTGTAATCCTAGCTACTCCGAAGGCTGATATCTGACTATCATGGTTCAAATCCAGCCAGGGCAGGAAAATCTGTGAGACTCTTATCTCCAATTAATTGCGAAAAAGGCAAGAGTGGAGCTGTGGCTCAAGTGGCAGAGTGCTAGTCTTTAGTAAAAGGCTCAGGGACAATACTCAGGCCCTGAGGTCAAGCCCCAAGGCAAGCACAATGAATGAATGAATTGAATGAATGAATAAATACAAAATAAAAGGAGATGAACGTGGGACTGTCATCTTTACATTTTTCTACATAAGGGCTATGGTTACTTCCAAATTCCAACCAAACAACCCACTCTCCAATCTGCATTCACTAGGCTGCAATTAACAGAAAATCTATTATCTGTCATGATCACATTCCATAAGAAAAAAAAATTTAATTCCACAAAATAAGCAAGTCAATGTTTACAGAATTAGGGCTTTACTGTGGAGCCTGAGCTGGCCTTGAGCTTGAGATCCTTCTGCCTCAGCTTTCCTGCAGGGGTTACATGTACATGCCACTATACCAGGCAAAATTAGCTTTTGGCACATCAATGTCAATATCAATACACATCCATATATGTTGTATATACATACATGCATACATATACGCCTACATGTCAATATATAGGTATATGTGCATTTACAAATATGTATATTTATCAATAATAAAAATATATGTGTATATATTCAATGTTATTTTTCTCATTTTCTTTGGCTTGGAGAAATCTCACTAGCCAGCACAGGTAAGATTGCCAGCTACGACAACCAGCTACAACCACTTTCTCCCACCTCTTCTAGACCTTCTGGATGGGCACTATTTGCTCTACTACTGAAGAATTTTCTTGAGAGGTAGAAGAAAGCTAATCACATTGTGTGATACCTGCTTGTGGTGAAATATGGATACTGGGTCTAAGTAACCTATCTTGTGCTCACCACTCTCTGGGCACCTCAGTAGAGGATGGGGAGTTTCCCCCCAAACTCCAGAGATGAGGAAGGCCATTCTCTGAATTGCAGGTGTGTCATGTTATTTAGCTTCAGAAAAGTCTTCCTGCAGGGAATTCTCACCCTCAGCCCCTAACTGCTCATCACCTGGTATGCTTCCCTTATGTAAACCACTTTTTGTTAGGTTTAATTACTCACAGAGTTTGTGGTTTGGGCCTCGCTAAGCTTTGTGATGGCTATGTTTGGGGATGCCAGGTTTTTTGGGACACAAGTCAGCTTGCAGAAGCTGGCATTTTAATAAAGACTGCTGATTTGACCTCTTTATGTGTGGCTTTTCTGTATCTCACTGATCGCATTCCTGTATAATATTGGATTAATTTAACAAAAATGGCCACAAATGTATCAAATACAATGTCTAGACTGGCAAATGAATATATCTTGGGGTGCCAGGGACCCCCACGGATTACATAACTGGTTCATCTCTTTGTAGGAACAAGCCTTCCAGAAAGATTTTGAAAATTCTTGTGTGTGTGTGCACGCATGCATATGCACGTGCAAGTGCACACATGTACATGTGCATGCATGTACCAGTCCTGGGGCTTGAACTCAGGGCCTACGCATTTTCACTGAGCTTTTGTTTTTGCTCAGGGTTAGTGCTTCACCACTTGAGCCACAGCTCCATTTCCAGGTTCTTTGGTGCTTAATTAGGGATAAGAATCTCAGAGACTTTGCTGCCTGAGCCATATTTGAGCCATGATCTGGACGTATCACCTTCCTGAGTAGCTAGGATTACACGAAGTTGCCACCAGTGCTCAGATGAAACTCCTATTTAATAAAAGTTCAGTTGACACTTTGCCCTCAGCCACATGGTAATGCAAGTGTGAAGTGACACTGTTAGATTAGACCATGGATCCCAAAGATCAGCCTTTTGGGTTTGCCTTTCCAGTGCACGCTGGACCTTGTGGTCTGCCCACAAGGGAACTGGGTCAAAAATTAGGTCTGTCTCCAGGGATCTGACAGTCTAGCACAGAGCACACACAGCTGGAGTAGGTTACAGCCAGAAGAGGGCTCTCAGGAGAACACCAAGAAAAGTCAAAGGGCAGATAGGCTGACGAGTGTGACAGAAATAGAAAACTGCAAAATGCCCAAGGAAGCTAGCAAGCAGGGATCCAAAGGTGAACACACTTTCCGAAGTCATAGACATGGATTTGTGCTGAAAATTATGGCCTGTCTGTTAGGAAGATTGGAGACAAAGAGGAGAAGTGAATCGCCTGAATACAAAGAGGAGAAGTGAATCGCCTGGATTCTCATCCATCGAACTTCAATTCAACTGATGACATTACAACTGCAAGGCTGTGGACTATGAGCCTATGTTTTTGGGAAATAGAGAGGTAAATAAGTAAAACTGAAATAAATAGAAAGCATCTGCAAGGGGCTGGAATTGTTGTCTCTGGGGAATTTGGGCAGGAACACTGTCCAGAGAAGGATTTGACTTTGTTTTGAGCCATTAAAAGTATTTTATCATTATTTGTCTTTTCATTCTGGGAGAATATTTTACTTTGTTAAAAATTAACACTAAAAAGAAAGTCCAAGCCAGGTGCCTGTGGCTCATGCTTGTAATTCTAGCTTCTCAGGAAGCTGAGAGCTGAGAATCGCGGTTCAAAGCCAGCTCAGGCAGGAAAAGTCCATGAGACTCTTATCTCCAGTAAACCACTAGAAAACCGGAAGTGTCACTGTGGCTCAAGCGGTAGAGGGATAGTGGCCCAAGCCCAGAGTTCAAGCCCCACGACTGACAAAAAAAAAAAAAAAGTCCATCTTGAATCATTCATTTATTTTTCCAAAAATAAAAATCAAAGACATAAAGCTCATCCAGAAAAATTAAACAGTTCATCCCTAAAACAAACATACAATCAAAAAGATTTTCTGTTGCTTTATATCTAAAGTCCTAACATTTATTGATTGCTTTCTCAACTTGGTAAGCACCCTAAGTTCACCTTAGGGGATATTTTTCTTCCATTAGGAAAACTACTAACTTGATTATGACTTCCTTGTGTAAAAAACTACAGTAAGAGTAAACATAGGAAAATTTTGAAAGGAAAATGATGGAGACATTTGATTAAGAAGTCCTGAAATGGACAATTCTCCTGAGACACAGGTAAATCCCAGGGGTCACCTGAACTCACACTGCTAGTGGAAGACAATGTGTATAATGTGCAGCAGGTGCTGGGGAAGGTGTAGCAGACTTGTAATTCCAGTTACTTGGAAGACAGAGATAGGAGGATCCAATATTAGGGCTAGGTTAGCAAAAAGTCAGAGAGAACCTATCTCAAAAGTAAGCTGGGCATGATGGGTCACTCCTGTATTCTAGCTACATTAGAGGTATAGGATGGAAGATCATAATCCAAGGCTATCCCGGGCAAAACAATCTAGGAAATAATGAAATAAAAATAATAAAAAATAATGAAAGCACTAGTGGTAGAGCAGTTGCCTAAGTCAGTCAAATATATAAATTTGTAATGATAATCTATTCTATGTAAATATATATATTACATAATATATTATATAATATACATATATAAATATATAATATAATATGTGTATGTATATTAATTAATCAATCATAGACTGTTAAGATCACAAGAGGCTTTGGCTTTTCTCTGTTTCATTCTCAGTCCAGGGCTGATCTGAGCCAATGTGGAGCCTGGAACTTCTCATTTTTTTTCCTGAGTGGACTGCATTTTAGGGAGAGATTGTGAACAGTTTTGAGAATCAAACAGGCTACACGTTACTCATTTCTGTCCATAAACCTGCTGACCCTACGTCAAGGGTGAATAACTTTGTGGCTGACTGAACCAGGGCTCCGGTTTAACTTTTGGCTGAAGTTGGTATTGTGCAAACTATCTTCTTCCTTCAAAGTGGAAGGCAGAAGATTCCAACTAAGTAACATTTCCATGGGGTGATTTGCTTCTTGAACTGGTTGGTATAGATGTGTGGGATGGTGTTTGAGACATTGTTTTAAGCAACCCATGGCTTTGTAGCTGTTATAAAAATTCTGATTCTGAAAATTGTTTAGTCCCAGGGATCTCAGGATAGTTAGTGCTCCCCAACTTGTTTAGGATATGTAAATCATCTGGAGCCCCTAGTTACTTTTTCCGGGCCTCATTTTGAGGGACAGAGAGCAGCTCTGAGGAGAAGCAAGCAGCCAGGAGGCTCAGAGCTCTCAGAACATCTTTTGCCCAACTTACTTACCGTGTCAAGCATTAAGAAGGATCTGAAGTTTATTTTTTAAATGACAAAGATTAACCTCTGTAGCAGGTATAGAAACAAAAGACCACACTTTTGGTTTTAAACAAATACATTACAAACTGGGCACTTGTAGCTTCTAGTAGGATTCCAGTGAGCGTCTAGTCCTAGCTCCTCAGGAGGATGAGATCTGAGGATCACAATTGGAAGCCAGCCTGAGCAACCCTTCTCACCAATTAACCAATAAACAGCCAGCCTTCATCAAAAACGGCTCAGGGAGAACATGAAGGCCTGAGTTCAAGCCCCAGGATTAGGGAAAACATTTTAAAAATTAACTATCTATTACAATTAAGGTCCATAATAATAATAATAATGAATAACCCTTCCCATCTTTAATTAGTCTTTATCACTGGCTGCCATTAGCACCAAGTCAACACCTTGGCATAGGGCCATCTTGGTATGGTAATAGTATTCCTAATTTCTCCAGCTTAAGGGTATGGGTCCCCATGGAAGGCTGTACTGTGCCCGCCCGCTGCCCCCTGCCCCCTCCACACATTCCTGTGCTTTTCCACTTGGCCTGCTGACTGCAAGCCTCTTTCCCTGGCTCATTTCTCTGCATGGCTGAGTTTGCTAGCTCAGGAGCAGGTCCACAGATCCACATCCCTCCATCCTGAAGGCCTCCTCTGTTCTGTGCTTAACTGTGCTATAACATCTAATTGCTAGGTAATTATTTGTTTACCTGCTTCTCTCTGCCATCTCACTCAGCCTCTGGAAGGGAGCTGATCTTACTCCTGGTGGTTCTGGTCCAGGGAGAGTGGGAGTCAGGTGGGACTGGCTTCCCAGGGGAAGACTGTTTTCTTGGCTGCCCATGCCTTAGTTTGATGATGATAGGAGGCCTTCTGAAGGTAGCCTGGGCATTGGAGATGCACCAAAGCCAGGCATGTATAACCTGTCTGTATGCACGTGGAGAGGAACTGAGGAGAACAGAAGCAGTTGCCATATGGAAGATGGAGCCTTGAAGAAGAGCTGGCTCTCACTGGATGCTGGGGACCCCAGTGCCAGTAGAGGCTGACGAAAGCCATTCTCTGCGTTCAGTGACATCACAGGACACTCTCGCCCTCAAAGCCACTTCCAACAGAAGATGTATGAACAAATCCCAGTCACCTGTTAAGGTGATTTTTGTAGTAAAGAGCTAACTGAAGCAAGAGAGGGAGGGAGAGGGGGAACAAGGGAGGGAGAGAGGATGGAGGGGAGAAAAGGAGAGGAGGAGAGAGGAATGGAGTGGGGGAAGGAGGGATTGAGAGAGAGGGAGGGAGAGAAAGAGAGGGAAGGAGGGAAGCAGAGAGGAAGAGAGAGCAAAAGAGAGAGAGGGAGAGGGAGGGGAGGGGAGGGGAGGGTCAGAGTGAGATTTCAGCAGTTTGTTTTGTCCAATGAGGAAAGCAAGCAGGAAAGAGGACCAAGCACTCAAAGCATGGCAGGCCCCCTCATGAACCATGGAAGGTCAGTAAGGAGGAAGACAGCTCAGGGGCAAGGGATGGCTGAAGCACTGCAGGATTGTCCAATTAGGGATCCTCAAGAGGCCGAGATGGAAGAAGGCAGCGTGCTCAGAGCAAGACTTGGGTAGGCAAGGTCAAGATCACGGTCAAGGATGATGTCATCCATGGAAACAGAGACCGAGGTGGAAGAACAAATACGGTTATTGCAATGGTTCACATCATAATATGTGTGGTGTTGGAATTCTTCTTCTGTGCACATGTGTTAGCACTGGGGCTCGGTCTCAGGGCCTGGCTACTACTGGAGCTGGAGCTCCACTTCCAGCTTTTTGCTGCTTAACTGGATATAAGAATCTTGCGGATTTGTCTATCTGAATTGGCTTTGTACTCCACTGCGATCCTCAGATCTCAGCCTCCTGAGTAGCTAGGATTACAGATAACTGCCTCATTCTGAAGTTTAACCAATAATTCAGGCAGGCAAGTTAGTTGTTGTTTTTTTTAAAATGCATTTTACTTCACTAGCTCGCTTTTTAAATGGTGACAATGACAATGATGTAGCTGCTGTGGCTGAAGGAATGGTAGACTATTGGCCAATCCACACACATGAAAAATAAAATGCATGCTTTTGGCTTAGTGGATGCTAATTTCTCCTTTCATCCTCACATTCTTGGGCAAGTAAAGAACCCCAAAGTATCCAATATAAGTTTCAGACATTCAAGAATGAGCCAGTCTGAAAACAAATATGTTCAGGTATATTTTTCATTTTTGTGGAGTTGGTAAATAAACACTGCCCTCGGTGGTTCTTAGGAAAGTTGTGATAAGAAAGTCCTTAAACCTGGTACCTAGACTACAGAGCCTGAAGAGTATACAAGAAGGTGCTCTCCAAATATGGGTAAGGAATAAACGCGCTAAGGTCCAGCTGACATATTTCAAAGGGCTGAGTAGCAGTCCTTAAGTTCTCCACACACAAGCCTTTGAAATGCTTGCCACATTACATAGACTATGGCTCTGATGTATAACGAACAGGTATTTGAAGGATGGAAACAGCTGGATGGCCAGCGTTAGTCCCAGTACTGCCAAACACTTCTATAGGCTCTAACCTAAGGATTCAAACAAGAAGACAAACTCTGACCCTGTTCCTTAGTTGTTTGTATTTTAAAGGAAGACACAGAGAAAGTGGTAAGGCTGAGCTGTCATAGCACAGCAATGTAACAGTCTTTAAAATATGAGGGAAATGATATCCATCTAAATCAGAAATGAGAAGGGCTGGGGTGTGGCTCAAGTCTCAGTGATTGCTTAGCGAGTGACAGACCCTGGGTTCAATCCTCAGCACTAAATCAAAAATAAACAACAACAACAAGAAACAAAACAGGCAAAGTAGTTAGTTTTTCTGGGTGCTGGTGGCTCATGCCTGAAATCCTTGCTACTTGGGATGCTGAGGTCTGAGGATCATGCTTCCAAATCAGCCCCCGCAGGAATGACTGCGAGACTCTTTATCTCTAATTAACCAGCAAAAAGCAAGACGTGGGTCTGTGGCCGAGTACTAGCCCTGAGCAGAAAAGCTCAGAAACTGCATCCAGGTCCTGAGCGCAAGCCCCACAACTGGCACATAAAAGAAATGAAACAAAGGACAGAACTCACCCCTGAGATTCTTCCTCTAAGGGAGCACTGGAAGTATGAGTGGATTATCTGATGTGTTCAGGGGAGCAAGGAAGTTCCAGGAACAACTCAACGGAACCCTTAGATCTGCACCGGCAGAACGGGATAAATGCATGTTAATTTTCCTGTGTACCAGGGGTATCTGTGAGAAGGTCCACATGTACAGACTGTGTTCACCAGATTACTCACATGGATTTCCACAACTGACAAACACAAAACAACAAAAACAACCCATAGTTAACAAAGACCATCAGCTTTTCCAGCAGAACTATTACTGGAGGATTTGTGGCAGTTACCTCTTGGCCCACAAATCCCAAGACTTTATCTGATTTTCCAGAAAATGTTTTCCTAGCAGAGACCAGAAAGAACTGGGACTGGGCAGAGAGCAGAGCAAAGACTCGTGGTGTTTTGGTTTTGTTGTTGCTGTTTGCTTTTTGTCTTTCCCAGATTGTGTGACCTCGGCCTGGGTAAGCGCCCTCTCTGCCACCCTGCTACCCACGAGCGCTTTTAATGTCATCCTAGTTTTAAGTTCCTTCTG